>NC_086445.1:50696862-51035862 GCF_028390025.1 Pseudophryne corroboree
TGAGAGCCTGTTTGAAGTTTTGTAGAGAGGTAGAGAGTCTGATCAGGAGAGAGTTCCAGAGGTAGGGAGTAGCACGGGCAAAATCTTGGAAACAGGAGCTGTATGAAGTTAATCAGTTGGCAGGAGAGGTGGCATTCATTTGTGGAGCGAAGAGGGTGGATGGGAGTGTAAATGGAGATAAGGTCAGAGATGTAAGTGGGAAAAGGAGTGGGTGATGGCTTTCTAAGTGAGTGTGAGAAGCTTGAATTGGGTTGTGAAGAGGAGCCAGTGTAGGGTTTGTAGGAGAGGCAGACCGTGACGTACAGTACTATGTTTGGAGAGGAAGACATATTACACTTGTCTATGTGATATAGCGCTGCTGATACTGTGAGAGGTATTACCTGCAGCTTCTCTTTTGTCTCACCTTGTGGCACTCGCCAGTCGTTAGTTACGATGACGCCAGACCAGAAACAGGATGTAGTGCGGACAGTCCAGATGGCCACATCGGAGCATGAGGAAAAGGTGAAGCCGTACACGCTGGAGGACTTCTCCTACGACTACTTCAGGTTGGGGAATAGTGTATTTCCTACATCTGCTTCTACATTTGCGTCTGTGTGCAGTGGACCTCCCTCTCCTTGCCTTCTGCAATCGGCACCATCTTCCCAGTGATATACAGAAAGATGGTGCATGTGCAGAAGATAGCAAAGGCTCTGCCAGAGTTTTTGCTTTCAATACGCTGCTCCATCTTTCCGAAGACATCACTGGAAAGATGGCGCTACAGTAACAGCAGACTACAATTGGGGGAGGGAGCCGATTACAGGCACCAGCAAGGTATGGTCTGAGTGCAGGGTGTGTGTGCGGGGACGCCCTGGATCTAGGGATCCCTGCACCCGTTATACCGTAGATACAACTATAGATCAGGGGTTCCCAAACTCGGCCCTCAAGGCACACTAAATTTACTAAAGCTTCTAAAAATGAAAAGAGGTGATGTTGCCCATAGCAGCCAATCAGGTTCTGTCTATCATTTCTCTATTGCATCCTAAAAAAATGATAGACAGAATGTGATTGGTTGCTATGGGAAACATCACCACTTTTCAGTTTTAGAAGCTTTAATAATATACCCCTAACAGTCCAGGTTTGAGCACAGGTAAGTAAATTAGCACCTCAGTTATTTTGATTCCACCACCTGTGCTCAAGCATGGACATAACTTAAACCTTGACTGTAAGTGTGCGGTGAGAACAGGGGCGTCTCTAGAGAGGAGGGGACCCGTGTGCAGACTCCGTGTGTGTGCCCCCTCCTCTCCTGTAGCCATCGCGCCGCTGCTAGCGCTCTGAGCGCTGTAGACTCTGGCACAGTGCCAGAGTCTACAGCGCATGTGCAGGACTCTGAAAAATGGCCGCCGTGCCATTTTGTCGGAGTCCTGCGCATGCGCTGTAGACTCTGGCACTGTGCCAGAGTCTCTAGTGGTCAGTGCGCTAGCAGCGGCGCGACGGGTACAGGAGAGGAGGGGGCCCACACACAGTGACCGATGGACGCCGGAAAGGTAAGTATAGGAGAAATGGGTGCAGTGTATGCGGTGTGGGCCCTATCGGGACTCAAGGGCCCGTGTGCACCGCACACACTGCACCCATTATAGAAACGCCAATGGGTGAGGACCACGGTCAGGAAACACTGCTATAGAAGCTGATAGCTATAGACACATCGTGACAAGCTACATGGCGCGCCGGACTGCGACTATTTGCAGCCGGCATTCGCACCATTATATCCTATGGTGTGCACGTGCGTATGCACACGCCAGTCATAGTCGCGGGTACACTAGATGCGCCAGCTATGCAGTCGCGCCAATGCTGAGCATGGCTTCGTACTAAGTGACAGCACTTGTGACCAAGTTACTGTACAGATGGAGCCCTGCTCATCTATCCCTGTAATAGGATTATTTGAGCCAGGGTAGTCGGATTTAATCCCCTGCTGTATTGTTCTCTCTGTATTGTATTGCAGCTGAGAACAATAGATGAAAGGCTTATGCTAATAAGCCTCGGTGCACCTAGGTGCAGCAGAGAAGCCTAGATGAGCGGGGCTCCATCTGTAGATTACATTTTTGTTATTAGTTCAGTGACCTTGTGTCCTATATGTATGTCTAACTGTATGTCAGTCTCTGGGGGATATGTAGCAAGCCTTGGAGAGAGATAAAGTGGAGAGGGATAAAGTTCCAATCAGCTCCTAACTGCCATGTCACAGGCTGTGTTTGAAAAATGACGGTTAGGAGCTGATTGGTTGGTACTTTATCTCTCTCCAAGGATTGATACTTCTCCCCCTCTGATTCATGTTCTCAGCTGCTATTTTGTGTATGTCACTATATGACCATGGGGTGACCTACATTTTTGGTTGAAATGATCCTTTATTTTGAACCATTCAGTAAATACACATCCCCTGCGCGTACTCAGAGCCTCAACCCTTTGTTCCCCTGTGCCGCAGGCCGCCTCCGAAGCACACGCTGAGCCGCGTGATGATCACTAAGAACCGAGGAAAGGACAAGTTGTGGTGCTACACCCGGGAGCCTATCAAACAGGCCCTCCTGCGGAAGGTGTTACTGAGTGACGAGCTGTCGCAGGAAGCCTGCATGGCCTTCATCGATATCCTCCCTGGCTGATTATTAATATTAATACATAGCTCATATTAATTAGTGATGTTAAGCAGCATTATTTAATAATGTATGTTAATTAATGTCACCAATGAACCTTAATTAATTTAATTCATTAGCTCATTCTATTAACCTTCAATTTCATGCTGCAATCGCAATCCTCCTCTTTATAACAAAGTCAACAGCCATTGGCCCACAGTCAAAAAAACGACACGATCAAAATACCGTCACGCATTATGCCGACATGTTCAAAATGCCGACCTAGTCAGACTACCAGCATTTGAAATGCCGACATGAGTGTGTGTTTTGTGTCATTGTCGGCATAGGTCGACATGGACACCGTCTAAGTGTACCGCGTCCCCTCACATGGCTCGCTGAGCTCAGAATTCGTGAGGCGCAGTGCCTTACTGCGCTCGGCACACTATTATGTTCCCCCTCCAGGTCCACTGGGATGGTAAAGTATGAACAAGTAGGTTTTTGGGCAAAAAAAATCCTTAAAAATGTATGTCGGCATTTTGACATGTCAGCATTTCAAATGACGGTATTCTGACAATGGCAGCATTTTAAACATGTCGCTGTGATGAATGTCGGTATTTTAACCGTGTCATTATTTTGACGGGTATGGGTCATTAGGTCGACCACACTTAGGCTGACAGTCATTAGGTCAACCACTATTGGTCGACATGGTCATTAGGGTGACATGGTCACTAGGTCGACCTGGTCATTATGTTGACATTTACCAGGTCGACATGGAAAAAGGTTGATATGAGTTTTTTTACTTTTTTTGGTGTCGTTTTCTTCGTAAAGTGAGAGGAACCCTAATTAGTGCACCGTGTCCCCTCGCATGGCGAGCGAACTTCGGGCAAGGTGCCAGGTTACTATTCCCAATCGTAGTCCACGTGGATTGTAAAGTGTGAAAAAGTTTTAAATAAAAAATGTGAAAAACTCATGTCTACCTTTTTCCATGTCTACCTAGTATATCCCATTTTGACTGCCGGTCAATGGGTGTAGGGATTAAGACCAAGGGTATTGTGCCCGTCGGTAAATCAACTGCTACCCGTTCTGCTGAGCCGGATAGCTTTACATAGACCAGTAGCTCACCTGTCTGAAGCTTCCTTACCGTAGATAGAACGTCACAGGTTGTGTTTCATGTATGTCATGTCCCTGTTTATTCCTTGACTCGTCTCGTGCACCTATATTAAAGTACATGGGAGATTACCCGTCCAAACGTATGCGCTCAGTCAACGAGTTGACAGATCAAATCTTCGAAGGTGCCTTAAGAGCCGAGCCACTGAAGGATGAGATCTACTGTCAGATCCTCAAGCAGCTCACCGACAACCATATCAAGTGAGTGTCCGCGGCCGGTAGCGCCCCATTCGCCCCGGGCCGAGATCGTGGTGCCGATCACTTTCACTGAGAGGCTGGTGGAGGTCAGGTTTACGGGTAATAAGGGGACTCGCCATTTGTTCTTAAATAATGCATTAGTTAATGAACATTGCCATATGTAAGAAAAGGTAGACGATTATACTGTAAATTGAAAATAAGGGGTCACGGCCTATCCCAGAAACCCAATGTGGCTGTTCTGTTATAGTGCGATGACATATTTGTACTGACCAAGGGGTCACGGCCTATCCCAGAAGCCCAATGTGGCTGTTCTGTTATAGTTCGATGACATAATTATACTGACCAAGGGGTCACGGCCTATCCCAGAAGCCCAATGTGGCTGTTCTGTTATAGTATGATGACATAATTATACTGACCACTTATGTTTTCCTTTTTTTCTCTAACGTCCTGGTGGATGCTGGGGACTCCGAAAGGACCATGGAAATAGCGGCTCCGCAGGAGACTGGGCACAAAGTAAAAAGCTTTAGGACTACCTGGTGTGCACTGGCTCCTCCCCCTATGACCCTCCTCCAAGCCTCAGTTAAGATTTTGTGCCCGAACGAGAAGGGTGCAATCTAGGTGGCTCTCCTGAGCTGCTTAGAGTAAAAGTTTAAATAGGTTTTTTTATTTTCAGTGAGACCTGCTGGCAACAGGCTCACTGCATCGAGGGACTAAGGGGAGAAGAAGCGAACTCACCTGCGTGCAGAGTGGATTGGGCTTCTTAGGCTACTGGACATTAGCTCCAGAGGGACGATCACAGGCCCAGCCATGGATGGGTCCCGGAGCCGCGCCGCCGTCCCCCTTACAGAGCCAGAAGACAGAAGAGGTCCGGAAAATCGGCGGCAGAAGACGTCCTGTCTTCACTAAGGTAGCGCACAGCACCGCAGCTGTGCGCCATTGCTCTCAGCACACTTCACACTCCGGTCACTGAGGGTGCAGGGCGCTGGGGGGGGGGGGGGCGCCCTGAGACGCAATAAAAACACCTTTTTTGGCAAAAAATACATCACATATAGCTCCTGGGCTATATGGATGTATTTAACCCCTGCCTATTTTTACATAAAAAAGCGGGAGAAAGGCCGCCGAAAAAGGGGCGGAGCCTATCTCCTCAGCACACTGGCGCCATTTTTTCCTCACAGCTCCGTTGGAGGAAGGCTCCCTGACTCTCCCCTGCAGTCCTGCACTACAGAAACAGGGTAAAACAAGAGAGGGGGGGCACTAAATTGGCATATAAATATATACAGCAGCTATATTAGGGAAAAACACTTATATAAGGTTATCCCTGTATATATATAGCGCTCTGGTGTGTGCTGGCAAACTCTCCCTCTGTCTCCCCAAAGGGCTAGTGGGGTCCTGTCCTCTATCAGAGCATTCCCTGTGTGTGTGCTGTGTGTCGGTACACTGTGTCGACATGTATGAGGAGGAAAATGGTGTGGAGGCGGAGCAATTGCCTGTGTTAGTGATGTCACCCCCTAGGGAGTCGACACCTGACTGGATGGTCTTATGGAAAGAATTACGTGATAGTGTCGGCACTTTACAAAAGACTGTTGACGACATGAGACAGCCGGCAAATCAGTTAATACCTGTACAGGCGTCTCAAACACCGTCAGGGGCTATAAAACGCCCGTTACCTCAGGTCGATACAGACACTGACACGGACACTGACTCCAGTGTCGACGGTGAGGAAACAAACGTATTTTTCCAGTAGGGCCACACGTTATATGATCACGGCAATGAAGGAGGTTTTGAACATTTCTGATACTACAAGTACCACAAAAAAGGGTATTATGTGGGGTGTGAAAAAACTACCTGTAGTTTTTCCTGAATCAGATGAATTAAATGAGGTGTGTGATGAAGCGTGGGTTTCCCCCGATAAAAAACTGCTAATTTCTAAAAAATTATTGGCATTATACCCTTTCCCGCCAGAGGTTAGGACGCGTTGGGAAACACCCCCTAGAGTGGATAAGGCGCTCACACGCTTATCAAAATAAGTGGCGTTACCGTCTCCTGATACGGCCGCCCTCAAGGAACCAGCTGATAGGAAGCTGGAAAATATCCTAAAAAGTATATACACACATACTGGTATTATACTGCGACCAGCAATCGCCTCAGCCTGGATGTGCAGTGCTGGGGTGGCTTGGTCGGATTCCCTGACTGAAAATATTGATACCCTGGACAGGGACAATATATTATTGACTATAGAGCATTTAAAGGATGCATTTCTATATATGCGTGATGCACAGAGGGATATTTGCACTCTGGCATCAAGAGTAAGTGCGATGTCCATTTCTGCCAGAAGAGGGTTATGGACGCGACAGTGGTCAGGTGATGCGGATTCCAAACGGCATATGGAAGTATTGCCGTATAAAAGGGGAGGAGTTATTTGGGGTCGGTCTATCGGACCTGGTGGCCACGGCAAGGGCTGGGAAATCCACCTTTTTACCCCAAGTCACCTCACAGCAGAAAAAGATACCGTCTTTTCAGGCTCAGTCCTTTCGTCCCCATAAGGGCAAGCGGGCAAAAGGCCACTCATATCTGCCCCGGGGCAGAGGAAGGGGAAAAAGACTGCAGCAGACAGCCTCTTCCCACGAACAGAAGCCCTCCCCCGCTTCTGCCAAGTCCTCAGCATGACGCTGGGGCCTTACAAGCGGACTCAGGCAAGACGGTGGAGGCCCGTCTCAAGAATTTCAGCGCGCAGTGGGCTCACTCGCAAGTGGACCCCTGGATCCTGCAGGTAGTATCTCAGGGGTACAAATTGGAATTCGAGACGTCTCCCCCTCGCCGGTTCCTGAAGTCTGCTTTACCAACGTCTCCCCCCGACAGGGAGGCGGTATTGGAAGCCATTCACAAGCTGTATTCCCAGCAAGTGATAATCAAGGTACCCCTCCTACAACAGGAAAAGGGGTATTATTCCACGCTGTTTGTGGTACCGAAGCCGGACGGCTCGGTGAGACCCATTTTAAATCTGAAATCCTTGAACACTTACATAAAAAGGTTCAAGTTCAAGATGGAGTCACTCAGAGCAGTGATAGCGAACCTGGAAGAAGGGGACTATATGGTGTCTCTGGACATCAACGATGCTTACCTCCATGTCCCAATTTGCCCTTCTCACCAAGGGTACCTCAGGTTTGTGGTACAGAACTGTCACTATCAGTTTCAGACGCTGCCGTTTGGATTGTCCACGGCACCCCGGGTCCTTACCAAGGTAATGGCCGAAATGATGATTCTTCTTCGAAGAAAAGGCGTCTTAATTATCCCTTACTTGGACGATCTCCTGATAAGGGCAAGGTCCAAAGAACAGTTAGAGGTCGGAGTAGCACTATCTCAAGTAGTACTACGACAGCACGGATGGATTCTAAATATTCCAAAATCGCAGCTGATTCCGACGACACGTCTGCTGTTCCTAGGAATGATTCTGGACACAGTACAGAAAAAGGTGTTTCTCCCGGAAGAGAAAGCCAGGGAGTTATCCGACCTAGTCAGGAACCTCCTAAGACCAGACCAAGTGTCAGTACATCAATGCACAAGGGTCCTGGGAAAGATGGTGGTTTCTTACGAAGCGATTCCATTCGGCAGATTCCACGCAAGAACTTTTCAGTGGGATCTGCTGGACAAATGGTCCGGATCGCATCTTCAAATGCATCAGCGGATAACCCTGTCTCCAAGGACAAGGGTGTCTCTCCTGTGGTGGTTACAGAGTGCTCATCTCCTGGAGGGCCGCAGATTCGGCATTCAGGATTGGGTCCTGGTGACCACGGATGCCAGCCTGAGGGGCTGGGGAGCAGTCACACAGGGAAGAAATTTCCAGGGCTTGTGGTCAAGCATGGAAACGTCACTTCACATAAATATCCTGGAACTCAGGGCCATTTACAATGCCCTAAGTCAGGCAAGACCTCTGCTTCAGGGTCAGCCGGTGTTGATCCAGTCGGACAACATCACGGCAGTCGCCCACGTAAACAGACAGGGCGGCACAAGAAGCAGGAGGGCAATGACGGAAGTGGCAAGGATTCTTCGCTGGGCGGAAAATCATGTGATAGCACTGTCAGCAGTGTTCATTCCGGGAGTGGACAACTGGGAAGCAGACTTCCTCAGCAGACACGATCTTCACCCGGGGGAGTGGGGACTTCACCCAGAAGTCTTCCACATGATTGTGAACCGTTGGGAAAAACCAAAGGTGGACATGATGGCGTCCCGCCTCAACAAAAAACTGGACAGATATTGCGCCAGGTCAAGGGACCCTCAGGCAATAGCTGTGGACGCTCTGGTAACACCGTGGGTGTACCAGTCAGTGTATGTGTTCCCTCCTCTTCCTCTCATACCAAAAGTACTGAGAATCATAAGAAGGAGAGGAGTAAAGACTATACTCGTGGCTCCGGATTGGCCAAGAAGGACTTGGTACCCGGAAATTCAAGAGATGCTCACGGAAGACCCGTGGCCTCTACCTCCAAGAAAGGACCTGCTCCAGCAGGGACCATGTCTGTTCCAAGACTTACCGCGGCTGCGTTTGACGGCATGGCGGTTGAACGCCGGATCCTGAAGGAAAAAGGCATTCCGGATGAAGTCATCCCTACCCTGATCAAAGCCAGGAAGGATGTAACCGTACAACATTATCACCGTATTTGGCGTAAATATGTTGCGTGGTGCGAGGCCAGGAAGGCCCCTACAGAGGAATTTCAACTGGGTCGTTTCCTGCATTTCCTGCAAACAGGACTGTCTATGGGCCTCAAATTGGGGTCCATTAAGGTTCAAATTTCGGCCCTGTCAATATTCTTCCAAAAAGAACTGGCTTCTGTTCCTGAAGTTCAGACGTTTGTCAAGGGAGTACTGCATATACAGCCTCCTTTTGTGCCTCCAGTGGCACCTTGGGATCTCAATGTAGTTTTGGGATTCCTAAAATCACATTGGTTTGAACCACTCACCACTGTGGACTTAAAATATCTCACATGGAAAGTGGTAATGCTGTTAGCCCTGGCTTCAGCCAGGCGTGTCTCAGAATTGGCGGCTTTATCCTATAAAAGCCCTTACCTGATTTTTCATACGGACAGGGCAGAATTGAGGACTCGTCCTCAATTTCTCCCTAAGGTGGTTTCAGCTTTTCACTTAAACCAGCCTATTGTAGTGCCTGCGGCTACTAGGGACTTGGAGGATTCCAAGTTGCTGGACGTAGTCAGGGCCCTGAAAATATATGTTTCCAGGACGGCTGGAGTCAGAAAATCTGATTTGCTGTTTATCCTGTATGCACCCAACAAGCTGGGTGCTCCTGCTTCTAAGCAGACGATTGCTCGTTGGATTTGTAGTACAATTCAGCTTGCACATTCTGTGGCAGGCCTGCCACAGCCAAAATCTGTAAAAGCCCATTCCACACGGAAAGTGGGCTCATCTTGGGCGGCTGCCCGAGGGGTCTCGGCTTTACAACTTTGCCGAGCAGCTACTTGGTCAGGGGCAAACACGTTTGCAAAATTCTACAAATTTGATACCCTGGCTGAGGAGGACCTGGAGTTCTCTCATTCGGTGCTGCAGAGTCATCCGCACTCTCCCGCCCGTTTGGGAGCTTTGGTATAATCCCCATGGTCCTTTCGGAGTCCCCAGCATCCACTAGGACGTTAGAGAAAATAAGAATTTAGTTACCGATAATTCTATTTCTCATAGTCCGTAGTGGATGCTGAGCGCCCATCCCAAGTGCGGATTGTCTGCAATACTTGTACATAGTTATTGTTACAAAAATCGGGTTATTGTTGTTGTGAGCCATCTTTTCAGAGGCTCCTTCTGTTATCATGCTGTTAACTGGGTTCAGATCACAAGTTGTACGGTGTGATTGGTGTGGCTGGTATGAGTATTACCCGGGATTCAAAATTCTTCCTTATTGTGTACGCTCGTCCGGGCACAGTATCCTAACTGAGGCTTGGAGGAGGGTCATAGGGGGAGGAGCCAGTGCACACCAGATAGTCCTAAAGCTTTTTACTTTGTGCCCAGTCTCCTGCGGAGCCGCTATTCCCATGGTCCTTTCGGAGTCCCCAGCATCCACTACGGACTATGAGAAATAGAATTATCGGTAAGTAAATTCTTATTTTTTTGATAACTTGCAAAAAAAAAAAAGGCTTGTTTATACTTCCTGACAGCTGGCAGCCATGTATGAGCGAGTGACTCCTATCTCTCCCTGTTTGTGTTTTTGGACAAGGTGTAAGGGTCTGTCACATTGATGTTTTTAGGTACAGCGAAGAGAAGGGCTGGGAACTCCTCTGGTTGACCACCGGCCTCTTCCCACCCAGCAACCTCCTCCTGCCTCATGTGCAGCGATTTATCCAGACCCGCAAGCAGCACGTCCTGGCGGCGGATTGTATGCACCGGCTGCAGCGGGCTCTCCGGTAAGTGCGTCTCATCTCTCCTTACCGCTGTAATAGTCTGTCAGAGGAAACTTGGGCTGTTTCTAAAGTCCACACACTGATTATAATGCGGCATCATTTCTTTGATACGCTCATACTAATCATATACTCAGATGCTGCGGTTTCCGGGTTCAGTATAATTTGTCAACATTCATAATGTATCCACGAAAATGTGGACATGATTAGATGTCGACATTCCTGGTGGTCTGGCAGTGACTTACCTGGTTCGGTGGGTCTGGCGGCTCCACTGGTGTTACTGTGGCGGTTCATGGTGGTCTGGCAATGACTTACATGGTTCGGTGGGTCTGGTGGCTCCACTGGTGTTACTGTGGCGGTTCCTGGTGGTCTGGCAGTGACTTACATGGTTCGGTGGGTCTGGTGGCTCCACTGGTGTTACTGTGGTGGTTCCTGGTGGTCTGGCAATGACTTACCTGGTTCGGTGGGTCTGGTGGCTCCACTGGTGTTACTGTGGTGGTTCCTGGTGGTCTGGCAGTGACTTACCTGGTTTGGTGGGTCTGGTGGCTCCACTGGTGTTACTGTGGTGGTTCCTGGTGGTCTGGCAGTGACTTACCTGGTTTGGTGGGTCTGGTGGCTCCACTGGTGTTACTGTGGTGGTTCCTGGTGGTCTGGCAGTGACTTACCTGGTTTGGTGGGTCTGGTGGCTCCACTGGTGTTACTGTGGTGGTTCCTGGTGGTCTGGCAGTGACTTACCTGGTTCGGTGGGACTGGCGGCTCCACTGGTGTTCCTGTGGCGGTTCCAGCAGTGAGTATTGCTAACCCTCCCTCAGCCTAACCCTAACCCTCCTCCCCTTAGTGCCCGACCCTGACCCTCCGCTGCCGCAGCCTACCCCTGAACCTCTGGTCTGTGCAGAACGCTGACAATTCACCTGTCGCTATTGTGAACATATTGACATTCAGCAGATGCAGACATGTTTTATGACGACATTTCAACAATACAGTACAAGGGGGATGTTGTGATTCCTCACAAGTCTTTAGAGCTAATCTTAGAATAGAATATGACCAAGAATAGCGAAGTCCCACATAGGAATAAATTCCTTGGTTTATTTAACTTGGTGGTGCGCCCTGAGCCACTGGTAAGTACAGTATATTGGCCCTCATTCCGAGTTGTTCGCTCGCAAGGCGATTTTAGCAGAGTTACACACGCTAAGCCGCCGCCTACTGGGAGTGAATCTTAGCTTCTTAAAATTGCGAACGATGTATTCGCAATATTGCGATTACAAACTACTTAGCAGTTTCAGAGTAGCTTCAACCTTACTCGGCATCTGCGATCAGTTCAGTGCTTGACGTTCCTGGTTTGACGTCACAAACACACCCAGCGTTCGCCCAGACACTCCTCCGTTTCTCCAGCCACTCCCGCGTTTTTTCCGGAAACGGTAGCGTTTTTATCCACACGCCCATAAAACGCTGTGTTTCCGCCCAGTAACACCCATTTCCTGTCAATCACACTACGATCGCCGGAGCGAAGAAAAAGCCGTGAGTAAAAATACTATCTTCATAGCAAAATTACTTGGCGCAGTCGCAGTGCGAACATTGCGCATGCGTACTAAGCAGAAAAACGCTGCGATGCGAAGAAAAATACCGAGCGAACGACTCGGAATGAGGGCCATTGTTAGACAAAGAAAGAAAAAGAAGGCTCTTGTGTGGGCGCACTCTTAACATCTACAAAAATGTCATGAAATCAAAAACAGATAAAACAGCAATTTTATTGTTGTAAACTACAAATGGGTTAATATCCACCCAACAGAAAAAGAAATCAAGATCAAAAATAACGACATAGGTTAAAAAACAACAAATGTTCTGGTCTGTGTATTTATAGAATAAGTTGAAAAAGATGTAGACACATTCAGTACTGCATCTGTTTCACCTCGACCAGTACAGAAAAATCTGTATTGATAAGACCATCATAGGTCAAAAGAGTATATAAAGACCATCATTGGTCAAGGAAACACCTAGGATAACCTCAGCACCAATTTTTTTGGGGGGGGTTCCCGTATATAAAGATCGATCAGTACATATTCGTCCCATTTTTAATTGACAACAATAAAATTGCGCACTGGCAGGGAGCTATCCATCTCTCTCCTCGGTCACAGAGGCTGCGCGTGACGGCACGCGTTGCGCGTTGCGCCCCCAAAACGGCGGCCCAACGCCGGCTGTCAATCAGGCAGAGGCGATCGCTGGGCTGAGATGCCGATCGCATCTCTGGCATGCGCCGGCGCACTGCGGCATCGGCGCATGCGCAGTTCAGACCTGATCGCCCACTGTGCGAAAACACACAGCAGCGATCAGGTCTGAATTAACCCCTTAGTCTAACGACATTTCAACAATTTCACCATCATAATTGTCGATGTTGTAAATATGACTGTATCCCGTAGTTCTACTCTTTCCCTAACTATGCAGCATTCCATGTACAGATGGAGCCATAGACGCTCCCATACAAAGTGAATGGGGGGCGTACGCGTCTACGACGCACGTGCGTCCCGTTAGTTTCCAGCGGGGCGCACCTAGTCGCAGTCAATTAGCGTGGCTCCATTTGTAGGCAGCTGGAATGTTTCTGACCATTGACATTAGTTATGAATGATATATTAATTTAATAAAAAATCAATTATCAACAAGTAAACAGAGTATAATTTCATTTTTTAAGGGTTTAAACTCAAGACTAGGGGACATTTACTAAGCAGTGATAAGAGCTGAGAAGTGAGCCAGTGGAGAAATTTCCCCATCATCCAATCAGCAGCTCTGTATCATTTTATAGTATGCAAATTATAGATGTTACTTCAGTGCTGATTGGTTGCCATGGGCAACTTCTCCACTGGCTCACTTCTCCGCTCTTATCACTGCTTAGTAAATGTACCCCTAAGTGACATCTCCCTTCTAATCTTCACTTATTCGTAAACAGTGTGGCCATAGGTATACCTATGTAACTCCACAATTGTTCCAAGTAACACTGAGTAGTAGAAATAAATGTCACAGGTCCATAATAAATACTGCATGCAGGTGTGTGACAGGGAACCATTACTGTTGCTGGAGGGTTAAGGGGGGTACACACGGAGAGATCCGTGTTTAAAATCTAAGCAATCTGACTAGATTGCTTAGATTTTAAGCACGGATCTGCCGTGTGTATGCCCCCCAGCGATAGCGATGCGCTGGGCTATCGCCGGTGCTAGATTGAGCCTGCATGCAGGCTCAATCTAACGGGTCGCTCACTTCAGCGCTGTGTGAAGTGAGCGGCTGTGCTGAGCGGGGGGAGAGATGTGTGCTGAGCGGTCTGTGTTAAGATCGCTCAGCACACATCTCTCCCGTCAGTGCACCGCTGTGCGATGCTTTTGTACTTCTGCGATGGGGCAGTGACTGACATGTGGGGCGGACTAGCCCTGTGCTGGGCGTCCCCCCGCATGTCAGTGTGCCTGATCGTAGCTGTACTAAATTTAGCACAGCTACGATCAACTCTGAATCACCCCCTATGTGCACTGCAGGTGGGGCAGATGTAACATGTGCAGAGAGAGTTAGATTTGGGTGGGGTGTGTTCAAACTGAAATCTAAATTGCAGTGTAAAAATAAAGTATCAGTATTTACCCTGCACAGAAACAATATAACCCACCCAAATCTAACTCTCTCTGCACATGTTACATCTGCCTCACCTGCACTGCACGTGGGGGGTAATTCAGACCTTATTGCTCGCTAGCGTTCTTAGCAGCGCTGCGACCAGGTCAGAACTGCGCATGCGTATTCACCGCAATGCGCAGGCGCGTCGCACGGGTACAAAGAGGATCGCCGCTCAGCGATGGGTTTGTGCGAAGAATCCATTCGCACGGGCGATCGCAAGGAGATTGACAGGAAGAAGGCGTTTGTGGGTGGTAACTGACTGTTTTCTGGGAGTGGTTGGAAAAACACAGGCGTGTCCAGGCGTTTGCAGGGCGGGTTCCTTACGTCAATTCCGGCCCCGGACAGGCTGATGTGATCGCATTGGCTGAGTGAGTCCTGGGCTGCGCAGATACTGCACAAGATCTGTTTGTACAGCTCTGCTACACATGCGTTTGCACACTTGAAAAGCGAAAATACACTCCCCTATGGGCGGCGACTATCTGTTCGCAGCAGTGCAAAAAAAACCCTAGCGAGCGATCAGGTCTGAATTAGGACCCATGGTTTTTCCCATTAGAGAACAAAATTTGCTGCTGCGATCAGATCTGAATTAGGCCCACAGAGAGGAGTAGAGCTAGAAAACTCTAATCCAGTTGCCACTAGACTGGGGCTACTTACATGCTGTGCAGGCTATCCTAAAGGGGGGTACTCACCAGGCAATATTCTAAGCAATCTGACTGCTGCTAGATTGGCCTGCATGCAGGCCAATCTAGCGGGTCGCTCACTTCACCCGCTGGGTGAAGTGAGCGCCCCCCCCCCCCCCGTCTCCCCCCGCACGCTCAGCACAGATCGCGCTGTGCTGAGCGGCGGGAGAGATGTGTGCTGAGCGGTTCGCTCAGCACACATCTCTCCTGCATCGGCCTGTCTATATGGGCCTTAACAGACTAATCTGATTTTTTTTTTTAAAAGATGGATATGGTTGGCCCCAGAAGCAGGCCTTTGAAATAGGAGATACAAATCCTTGAATGGCTGCAAGTAGAGGGGAGGTTCTAAGGGATTCATTGAATAGAGACTATTCAGTGACTAGGGACTATTAACATTTCTTATATGGCTAAAACCCAAGAGCATGTAGAGGGTGTGAAGTAAGGTATCAGGAACATACCACATGCGAAGCAGACATGTTGAAGAGCATGATAATTCCCACCATACATAAAACAAAGGGAGTACACCCACTCTAGTAGAGTAGGGCATACCCCAGTCAGTAGCGGATCTTGCCACGGGCAAGCAGGACTTTTGCCCGGGGCGCCGTCTTCCGGAGGGCGCCGGCGCCATCCGGAGGGCGCCGCACCATGGCAAGATCCGCTACTGCTGTGCCCCCCGCTGCCCGCTGTGTCCCCCTGGTTCCCCGCTGTGAAGGGAACTAGACGCTACGCGTCTAGTTTTCCTTCGTGGAGAGGACCTTTGCTGTGCGGTGCGCGATGACGTCATCGCGCACCACACAGCATTGTGGGACTGACAGACGCTAGGGGTCATAATTGACCTCTAGTGTCTGTCTATGGCAGATCCGAGGAGAGGAGCGGCGACGGCGGAGGTCTGCAGCGGTCGGGAGCGGGGATAGTAAGTATTCTTTATTTATTTATTTTTTCATTATCAGCGGCGATACTCTACTGTACAGCGCTACTAACTGACCACGCCCCCTGTGTGAAGCCACGCCCCTATTCCCCGCCCAGGCCGCCAAAAGGGCAAGAACCGGCCCTGACCCCAGTGATGACTCCTGACCATGTGACCTTGTTCTTTGCTATTTAAAGATTAAGGTTACAAGGGTTGATTGGGAGACCACCTGTTGTGTACCCCTACAGTCAATCCAAGTTTGAATTGACCTACTTTTTTTGGGTAGATCTTGCGTTGGGTCTCTGAGTGCTGGGTCCAGGACTGATAGGCTCATCGACGTGTTTAGAGCAGAAGCACTGGACTGAAAATCCATTATACCACTATGAATGAGTGGGTGACTCTTGTTTGGAAGTGGGCCCCTGGTGTAGCGAGGAAAGAGCATTGCATAGTGCACCTGCACCACCTAAGGGAGAGCGAGACCCAACATCCTTTATAACCACATACTGTAAATAGGTATTTCCATCTTGCATGGCAGTAAGAAAGAGGGGCATATGCTACATCTCCTGTATGGGCTCTCTGCATATTTCCTCCAGCTACTGACAGCGCTTGGATACTAAGCGTAAAGCTGAACTTGGGCGATTCTGCTACATCAGCCTCAAATTTATTGAAAATTCTTAAGAATGTTTGTTCCAAACTGGGTGCTGTTGGCTTTGGGTGTACTAGATTGGGATGTGCGGAATTTCCATACCAGTCTCTGGGATGGCTGTTTCAGGAGCTCCCATGTTATTATCCAGCCTGAGCCAAGTAATACCCCCTAATCTCCTGCACAAATTAGAGGCAGAACCAGCGTTCAGTTGGAAATGAGGGTCGTCATTGAGGCACGAGGCTGTCTGCACAGAGCCAGAGTGTTCCAACACCTGGAAGTGCCTCGGTTATGAGTAATGCTTACCGATCCACATGCATTCCCACACCAAGGGCCTAAGTCACCGTCACACATGTTGCATCATTTTTCCAGTGTCTGACTTGGGCGTGTAGGGACCACCGGGGGAATGCAGTTGTAGTGGCCCATGTTTAGGCATACCTCCCAACATGACCCTCTCCAGGAGGGACACAATGCTCTGCTTCTGGACTTGTCTCTTAATATATGATTGCAGGCACCTGTGTTGAACAGGTTAATGGATAAGAAAGGTGTTTCAGCACAGGTGATGGCAATCATAAATTAAGAGGGAAGTCCAGGAGCAGAGCATTCTGTCCCTCCTGGAGAGGTTCATGTTGGGAGGTATGGTTTAGGGGTGTGGCCAGTCTCTAGAGGGGGTGTGCCCAGCCACCACATTGGTTTGCCTAACCATTTTGCAAGTGTTGGATCCCCAGATAAATATATACAGTAAATACTGTAGTGCATGCATGATAATGTACTAGATTAGTAACAGCACAGTCTGGAACCTGATCCCTAGAGGACTGGGTGGGCCCCCAGGCAGTAGGGCCCACCGGTGGTTTCCCCTGTACCCCTGTGGGCCAGTTCAACCCTGTCCTTTTCCGTGCTGGGAAATAAAAGCACATATCTGTCTGTATACAGAGCCAGCCACATCTACATGACCGCACCGCGCCACACCCATCCGCTGGTGAGGTCGCCTGTCGGCACAACAGCATGCATTTAGACCTGTCCAATCCTTGGTACAAGAGATCCGTCTGAAAACTGAGGAATAGTCCCCAAATATGTCTATACGCCCACGGCTCGCTTACTCTATGGGCTCCGTTGCCCCTTAATCAAACCCACAGCCACGGGTGGAGATTCCGCTGAGATCCATAATAGCTCTGAGGTGCATACGCATGCGCAGTTTGGTTAGTATCACACCATCCATCCGCAGACGGACTAGGCACAGTTCAGAACCAGGCCCCAAATTAGCTGTCTACCGGTGTAACTGTGTAACAGCAGATGGGATACGGTCATTAGGTCGACAGTCATTAGGTCGACCACTATTGGTTGACATGCATTAGGTCGACATGGTCAATAGACCGACATGGAAAAGGTCGACATGAGTTTTTCACATTTTCTCTGACGTCCTAAGTGGATGCTGGGGACTCCGTAAGGACCATGGGGAATAGCGGCTCCGCAGGAGACAGGGCACAAAAGTAAAAGCTTTAGGATCAGGTGGTGTGCACTGGCTCCTCCCCCTATGACCCTACTCCAAGCCTCAGTTAGGTTTTTGTGCCCGGCCGAGAAGGGTGCAATCTAGGTGGCTCTCCTAAAGAGCTGCTTAGAGTAAAAGTTTTGTTAGGTTTTTTATTTTCAGTGAGTCCTGCTGGCAACAGGCTCACTGCAACGAGGGACTTAGGGGAGAAGAAGTGAACTCACCTGCGTGCAGGATGGATTGGCTTCTTAGGCTACTGGACACTAGCTCCAGAGGGACGATCACAGGTACAGCCTGGATGGGTCACCGGAGCCGCGCCGCCGACCCCCTTGCAGATGCCGAAGAGAGAAGAGGTCCAGAAACCGGCGGCTGAAGACTTCTCAGTCTTCATGAGGTAGCGCACAGCACTGCAGCTGTGCGCCATTGCTCTCAGCACACTTCACACCAACGGTCACTGAGGGTGCAGGGCGCTGGGGGGGGCGCCCTGGGCAGCAATGAAAGTACCTATGCTGGCTAAAAATACATCACATATAGCCTCTGGGGCTATATGGATGTGTTTAACCCCTGCCAGGTTGTCAGAAAAACGGGAGAAGAAGCCCGCCGAAAAGGGGGCGGGGCCTATTCTCCTCAGCACACAGCGCCATTTTCCTACACAGCTCCGCTGCTAGGAAGGCTCCCAGGCTCTCCCCTGCACTGCACTACAGAAACAGGGTTAAAACAGAGAGGGGGGGGCATTTTATGTGGCGATATTATTATATATTAAGATGCTATAAGGGAAAACACTTATATAAGGTTGTCCCTGTATAATTATAGCGTTTTGGTGTGTGCTGGCAAACTCTCCCTCTGTCTCCCCAAAGGGCTAGTGGGGTCCTGTCCTCTATCAGAGCATTCCCTGTGTGTGTGCTGTGTGTCGGTACGTGTGTGTCGACATGTATGAGGACGATGTTGGTGAGGAGGCGGAGCAATTGCCTGTAATGGTGATGTCACTCTCTAGGGAGTCGACACCGGAATGGATGGCTTATTTAGGGAATTACGTGATAATGTCAACACGCTGCAAGGTCGGTTGACGACATGAGACGGCCGGCAAACCAATTAGTACCTGTCCAGGCATCTCAAACACCGTCAGGGGCTTTAAAACGCTCATTACCTCAGTCGGTCGACACAGACACAGACACGGACACTGACTCCAGTGTCGACGGTGAAGAAACAAACGTATTTTCCATTAGGGCCACACGTTACATGTTAAGGGCAATGAAGGAGGTGTTACATATTTCTGATACTACAAGTACCACAAAAAAGGGTATTATGTGGGGTGTGAAAAAACTACCTGTAGTTTTTCCTGAATCAGATAAATTAAATGAAGTGTGTGATGATGTGTGGGTTTCCCCCGATAGAAAATTATTGGCGTTATACCCTTTCCCGCCAGAAGTTAGGGCGCGTTGGGAAACACCCCCTAGGGTGGATAAGGCGCTCACACGCTTATCAAAACAAGTGGCGTTACCGTCTCCAGATACGGCCGCCCTCAAGGAGCCAGCTGATAGGAGGCTGGAAAATATCCTAAAAAGTATATACACACATACTGGTGTTATACTGCGACCAGCGATCGCCTCAGCCTGGATGTGCAGCGCTGGGGTGGCTTGGTCGGATTCCCTGACTGAAAATATTGATACCCTTGACAGGGACAGTATTTTATTGACTATAGAGCATTTAAAGGATGCATTTCTATATATGCGAGATGCACAGAGGGATATTTGCACTCTGGCATCAAGAGTAAGTGCGATGTCCATGTCTGCCAGAAGATGTTTATGGACACGACAGTGGTCAGGTGATGCAGATTCCAAACGGCACATGGAAGTATTGCCGTATAAAGGGGAGGAGTTATTTGGGGTCGGTCCATCGGACCTGGTGGCCACGGCAACAGCTGGAAAATCCACCTTTTTTACCCCAAGTCACATCTCAGCAGAAAAAGACACCGTCTTTTCAGCCTCAGTCCTTTCGTCCCCATAAGGGCAAGCGGGCAAAGGCCAGTCATATCTGCCCAGGGGTAGAGGAAAGGGAAGAAGACTGCAGCAGGCAGCCCCTTCCCAGGAACAGAAGCCCTCCACCGCTTCTGCCAAGTCCTCAGCATGACGCTGGGGCCGTACAAGCGGACTCAGGTGCGGTGGGGGGTCGTCTCAAGAGTTTCAGCACGCAGTGGGCTCACTCGCAAGTGGACCCCTGGATCCTACAAGTAGTATCCCAGGGGTACAGATTGGAAATTCGAGACGTCTCCCCCTCGCAGGTTCCTGAAGTCTGCTTTACCAACGTCTCCCTCCGACAGGGAGGCAGTATTGGAAAAAATTCACAAGCTGTATTCCCAGCAGGTGATAATCAAAGTACCCCTCCTACAACAAGGAAAGGGGTATTATTCCACACTATTTGTGGTACTGAAGCCAGACGGCTCGTTGAGACCTATTCTAAATCTGAAATCTTTGAACACTTACATACAAAGGTTCAAATCAAGATGGAGTCACTCAGAGCAGTGATAGCGAACCAGGAAGAAGGGGACTATATGGTGTCCCTGGACATCAAGGATGCTTACCTCCATGTCCCAATTTGCCCTTCTCACCAAGGGTACCTCAGGTTCGTGGTACAGAACTGTCACTGTCAGTTTCAGACGCTGCCGTTTGGATTGTCCACGGCACCCCGGGTCTTTACCAAGGTAATGGCCGAAATGATGATTCTTCTTCAAAGAAAAGGCATCTTAATTATCCCTTACTTGGACGATCTCCTGATAAGGGCAAGGTCCAGAGAACAGTTGGAGGTCGGAGTAGCACTATCTCAAGTAGTTCTACGACAGCACTGGTGGATTCTAAATATTCCAAAATCGCAGCTGATTCCGACGACACGTCTGCTGTTCCTAGGGATGATTCTGGACACAGTCCAGAAAAAGGTGTTTCTCCCGGAGGAGAAAGCCAGGGAGTTATCCAAGCTAGTCAGAAACCTCCTAAAACCAGGCCAAGTGTCAGTGCATCAATGCACAAGAATCCTGGGAAAAATGGTGGCTTCTTACGAAGCGATTCCATTCGGCAGATTTCACGCAAGAAATTTTCAGTGGGATCTGCTGGACGAATGGTCCGGATCGCATCTTCAGATGCATCAGCGGATAATCCTGTCTCCAAGGACAAGGGTGTCTCTTCTGTGGTGGCTGCAGAGTGCTCATCTACTAGAGGGCAGCAGATTCGGCATTCAGGACTGGGTCCTGGTGACCACGGATGCCAGCCTGAGAGGCTGGGGAGCAGTCACACAGGGAAGAAATTTCCAAGGAGTGTGGTCAAGTCTGGAGACTTCTCTCCACATAAATATACTGGAGCTAAGGGCAATTTACAATGCTCTGAGCCTAGGAAGACATCTGCTTCAAAGTCAACCGGTGCTGATCCAGTCGGACAACATCACGGCAGTCTCCCACGTAAACAGACAGGGCGGCACAAGAAGCAGGAGGGAAATGGCAGCAAGGATTCTTCGCGGGGCGAAAAATCATGTGATAACACTGTCAGCGGTGTTCATTCCGGGAGTGGACAACTGGGAAGCAGACTTCCTCAGCAGGCACGACCTCCACCCGGGAGAGTGGGGAATTCATCTGGAAGTCTTCCACATGATTGTGAACCGTTGGGAAAGACCAAAGGTGGACATGATGGCGTCCCGTCTGAACAAAAAACTGGACAGGTATTGCGCCAGGTCAAGAGAACCTCAGGCAATAGCTGGGACGCTCTGGTAACACCGTGGGTGTACCAGTCGGTGTATGTGTTCCCTCCTCTGCCTCTCATACCCAAGGTACTGAGAATTATAAGACGGAGAGGAGTAAGAACTATACTCGTGGCTCCGGATTGGCCAAGAAGGACGTGGTACCCGGAACTTCAAGAGATACTAAGAAGGGACTTGCTTCAGCAAGGATCATGTCTGTTCCAAGACTTACCGCGGCTGCGTTTGACGGCATGGCGGTTGAACGCCGGATCCTAAGGGAAAAAGGCATTCCGGAAGAGGTCATCCCTACCCTGGTCAGAGCCAGGAAGGAGGTGACCGCACAACATTATCACCGCATTTGGCGAAAATATGTTGCATGGTGTGAGGCCAAGAAGGCCCCCACGGAGGAATTTCAACTCGGTCGATTCCTGCATTTCCTACAAACAGGAGTGTCTATGGGCCTCAAATTGGGGTCCATTAAGGTTCAAATTTCGGCCCTGTCGATTTTCTTCCAGAAAGAATTGGCTTCAGTTCCTTAAGTCCAGAAGTTTGTCAAGGGAGTACTGCATATACAACCCCCTTTTGTGCCTCCAGTGGCACTGTGGGATCTCAACGTAGTTCTGGGATTCCTCAAATCACATTGGTTTAAACCGCTCAAATCTGTGGATTTGAAATATCTCACATGGAAAGTGACCATGCTGTTGGCCCTGGCCTCGGCCAGGCGAGTGTCAGAATTGGCGGCTTTGTCTCACAAAAGCCCATATCTGATTGTCCATTCGGACAGGGCAGAGCTGCGGACTCGTCCCCAGTTTCTCCCTAAGGTGGTGTCAGCGTTTCAACTGAACCAGCTTATTGTGGTACCTGCGGCTACTAGGGACTTGGAGGACTCCAAGTTGCTAGATGTTGTCAGGGCCCTGAAAATATAGGTTTCCAGGACGGCTGGAGTCAGGAAAACTGACTTGCTGTTATCCTGTATGCACCCAACAAACTGGGTGCTCTTGCTTCTAAGCAGACGATTGCTAGTTGGATGTGTAGTACAATTCACCTTGCACATTCTGTGGCAGGCCTGCCACAGCCAAAATATGTAAATGCCCATTCCACAAGGAAGGTGGGCTCATCTTGGGCGGCTGCCCGAGGGGTCTCGGCTTTACAACTTTGCCGAGCTGCTACTTGGTCAGGGGCAAACACGTTTGCAAAATTCTACAAATTTGATACCCTGGCTGAGGAGGACCTGGAGTTCTCTCATTCGGTGCTGCAGAGTCATCCGCACTCTCCCGCCCGTTTGGGAGCTTTGGTATAATCCCCATGGTCCTTACGGAGTCCCCAGCATCCACTTAGGACGTCAGAGAAAATAAGAATTTACTTACCGATAATTCTATTTCTCGTAGTCCGTAGTGGATGCTGGGCGCCCATCCCAAGTGCGGATTGTCTGCAATACTTGTACATAGTTATTGTTACAAAAATCGGGTTATTATTGTTGTGAGCCATCTTTTCAGAGGCTCCGCTGTTATCATGCTGTTAACTGGGTTCAGATCACAGGTTGTACAGTGTGATTGGTGTGGCTGGTATGAGTCTTACCCGGGATTCAAAATCCTTCCTTATTGTGTACGCTCGTCCGGGCACAGTATCCTAACTGAGGCTTGGAGGAGGGTCATAGGGGGAGGAGCCAGTGCACACCACCTGATCCTAAAGCTTTTACTTTTGTGCCCTGTCTCCTGCGGAGCCGCTATTCCCCATGGTCCTTACGGAGTCCCCAACATCCACTACGGACTACGAGAAATAGAATTATCGGTAAGTAAATTCTTATTTTTTTCATTTTTTGAACTTTTTCATACTTTACGATCCACGTGGACTACGATTGGGAACGGTAACCTGACTGCCACCGATCTGATGTTATAAACCTGCCTGGTCAAAATGACACAGCCACGTATGTGGTATGTGCGCTGCGTGTGGGATCTCATAGCAATGTCCGATTTTTCCCATTTGTGATACCAAATAATGACCACTAGATAAGAAATAGTTTATTGGCCTTTTCTCTAACGTCCTAAGTGGATGCTGGGGACTCCGTAAGGACCAAGGGGGGGGGATAGCGGCTCCGCAGGAGACTGGGCACATCTAAAGAAAGCTTTAGGACTAACTGGTGTGCACTGGCTCCTCCCCCTATGACCCTCCTCCAAGCCTCAGTTAGATTTCTGTGCCCGACGAGAAGGTTGCACACTAGGGGCTCTCCTGAGCTTCTTCGTGAAAGTTTTAGTTTAGGTTTGTTATTTTCAGTGAGACCTGCTGGCAACAGGCTCACTGCATCGAGGGACTAAGGGGAGAAGAAGCAAACTCACCTGCGTGCAGAGTGGATTGGGCTTCTTGGCTACTGGACATTAGCTCCAGAGGGACGATCACAGGTTCAGCCTGGATGGGTCCCGGAGCCGCGCCGCCGGCCCCCTTACAGAGCCAGAAGAGCGAAGAGGTCCGGAAAAATCGGCGGCAGAAGACGTTCCTGTCTTCAATAAGGTAGCGCACAGCACTGCAGCTGTGCGCCATTGCTCTCAGCACACTTCATACTCCGGTCACTGAGGGTGCAGGGCGCTGGGGGGGGCGCCCTGAGACGCAATAAAACACGATAAAAATACCTTACATGGCAAAAAAATACATCACATATAGCTCCTGGGCTATATGGATGCATTTAACCCCTGCCAGAATATACTGAAAAGCGGGAGAAAAGGCAGCCGAGAAGGGGGCGGAGCCTATCTCCTCAGCACACTGGCGCCATTTTCCCTCACAGCTCCGTTGGAGGGAAGCTCCCTGGCTCTCCCCTGCAGTCACTATACTACAGAAAGGGTTAAAAAAGAGAGGGGGGCACTAATTAGGCGCAGTATTAACAATACAGCAGCTATAAGGGGAAAAACACTTATATAAGGTTATCCCTGTATATATATATATATATAGCGCTCTGGTGTGTGCTGGCAAACTCTCCCTCTGTCTCCCCAAAGGGCTAGTGGGGTCCTGTCCTCTATCAGAGCATTCCCTGTGTGTGTGCTGTGTGTCGGTACGTTTGTGTCGACATGTATGAGGAGAAAAATGATGTGGAGACGGAGCAGAGTGTCTGTAACAGTGATGTCACCACCTAGGGGGTCGACACCTGAGTGGATGTACTGTTGAAAATTACGTGACAGTGTCAGCTCTGTATAAAAAAACAGTGGTTGACATGAGACAGCCGGCTACTCAGCTTGTGCCTGTCCAGACGTCTCATAGGCCGTCAGGGGCTCTAAAGCGCCCGTTACCTCAGATGGCAGATACAGACGCCGACACGGATACTGACTCCTGTGTCGACGGTGAAGAGACAACCGTGATTTCTAGTAGGGCCACACGTTACATGATTGAGACAATGGAAAATGTTTTATACATTTCTGATAATACGAGTACCACCAAAAAGGGGTATTATGTTCGGTGAGGGAAAAACTACCTGTAGTTTTCCTGAATCTGAGAAATAAAATGAGGTGTGTGATGATGCGTGGGTTTCCCCCCGATAACAATTGATAATTTCTTAAAAAGTATTGGCTGTATACCCTTTCCCGCCAGAGGTTAAGGTGCGTTGGGAAACACCCCCTAGGGGGGATAAGGCGCTCACACGCTTGTAAGAACAAGGGCTCTACCCTCTCATGAGATGGCCGCCCTTAAGGATCCTGCTGATAGAAAGCAGGAGGGTATCCAAAAATGTATTCACACACATACTGGTGTTATACTGCGACCAGCAATCGCCTCAGCCTGGAGGTGCAGTGCTGGGTTGGCATGGTCGGATTCCCTGACTGGAAATATTGATATCCTAGATAAGGATAGTATATTATTGCCTATAGAGCATTTAAAAGATGCATTTCTATATATGCATGATGCACAGCGGAATATTTGCCGACTGGCATCAAGTATAAGTGCGTTGTCCAATTCTACCAGTAAAATGGTCAGGTGATGCGGATTCCAAACGGCATTTGGAAGTATTGCCTTTGAAAGGGGACATTTGGGGTCGGTCTTTTAGACCTGGTGGCCACGGCAACAACTGGGAAATCCACGTTTGTACCCCAGGTCGCCTCTCAAAATAAGACGCCGTATTATCAGGCGCAGTCCTTTGTTGGCAAGCGGACAAAAGGTTCCTCTTTTCTGCTCGTGACAGAGGGAGAGGAAAAAGGCTGAAGAGATTACCCAGTTCCCAGGAACAGAAATCCTTTCCCGCCTCTGCAAAAGCCCTCAGTATGACGCTAGGGCCTTACAAGCTCAGGCACGGTGGGGGCCCGTTCTCAATGAATTTCAGTGCGCAGTGGGCTCACTCGCAAGTAGACCCCTGGATCCTTCAGGTAATATCTCAAGGGTACATATTGAAATTCGAGACGTCTCCCCCTCGCCGTTTCCAAAAGTCGGCTTTACCGACGTCTCCCTCTGACAGGGAGGCAGTTTTGGAAGCCATTCACCCAGCAGGTGATAATCAAGGTACCCCTCCTGCAACAGGGAACGGGGTATTATTCCACACTATTGTGGTACCGAAGCCAGACGGCCCGGTGAGACCGATTCTAAATCTAAAATCTAAAATCTTTGAACACTTACATACAGAGGTTCAAATTCAAGATTGAGTCACTCAGAGCAGTGATTGCGAACCTGGGAAAAGGGGACTACATGATGTCTTGGGACATCAAGGATGCTTACCTTCATGTCAAAGTTTACCCTTCTCACCAAGGGTACCTCAGGTTATGGTACAGAACTGTCACTATCAGTTCAGACGCTGCCGTAGGGATGGTCCACGGCACCCCGGGTCTTTACCAAGGTAATGGCCGAAATGATATCCCTTCGAAGGAAGGGAATTTTAGTTATCCCTTACTTGGACGATTCCCTGATAAGGGTAAGATCCAGGGAACAGTTGGAAGTCGGTGTAGCACTATCTCAGGTAGTGTTGCGGCAGCACGATTGGATTCTCAATATTCCAAAATCGCAGCTGGTTCCGACGACTTGTCTTCTGTTTCCTAGGGATGTTCCTGGACACAGTCCAGAAAAAAGGTGTTTCTCCCGGAAGAGAAAGCCAGGGAGTTATCCGAGCTAGTCAGGAACCTCCTAAAACCGAACCAAGTCTCAGTGCATCAATGCACAAGGGTTCTGGGTAAAAATGGTGGCTTCCTACGAAGCAATCCCATTCGTTAGATTCCACGCAAGAACTTTCCAGTGGAACCTACTGGACAAATGGTCCGGGTCGCATTTTCAGATGCATCAGCGGATAACCCTGTCACCAAGGACAAGGGTATCCATCATGTGGTGGTTGCAGAGTGCTCATCTTCTAGAGGGCCGCAGATTCGGCATTCAGGACTGGGTCCTGGTGACCACGGATGCCAGCCTGCGAGGCTGGGGAGCAGTCACACAGGGAAGGAATATCCAGGGCTTAGGGTCAAGCCTGGATACATCACTTCACATAAATATCCTGAAGCTAAGGGCCATTTACAATGCTCTAAGCTTAGCAAGACCTCTGCTTCAAGGTCAGCCGGTGTTGATCCAGTCGGACAACATCATGGCAGTCACCCACGTAAACAGACAGGGTGGCACAAGAAGCAGGAGGGCAATGGCAGAAGCTGCAGGGATTCTTCGCTGGGCGGAAAATCATGTGATAGCACTGTCAACAGTATTCATTCCGGGAGTGGACAACTGGGAAGCAGACTTCCTCAGCACGACCTCCACCCGGGAGAGTGGGGACTTCACCCAGAAGTCGTCCACATGATTAAAAAACTCGACAGGTATTGCGCCAGGTCAAGAGACCCTCAGGCAATAGTTGTAGACGCTCTGGTAACACCGTGGGTGTACCAGTCAGTGTATGTGTTCCCTCCTCTGCCTCTCATACCCAAGGTACTGAGATTGATAAGATGGAGAGGAGAAAGCACTATATTCGTGGCTCCGGATTGGCCAAGAAGGACTTGGTAACCGGAACTTCAAGAGATGCTCACGGAGGATCCGTGGCCTCTACCTCTAAGAAGGGACCTGCTCCAGCAAGGACCCTGTCTGTTCCAAGACTTACCGCGGCTGCGTTTGACGGCATGGCGGTTGAACGCCGGATCCTGAAGGAAAAAAGGCTTTCCGGATGAAGTCATCCCTATCCTGATCAAAGCCAGGAAGGATGTAACCGCAAAAACATTATCACCGCAATTGGCGAAAATATGTTGCGTGGTGCGAGGCCAGTAAGGCCCGACGGAGGAAATTCAACTGGGTCGATTCAAACATTTCCTGCAAACAGGAGTGTCTATGGGCCTAAAATTGGGGTCCATTAAGGTTCAAATTTCGGCCCTGTCAATTTTCTTCCAAAAAGAACTAGCTTCAGTCCCTGAAGTTCAGACGTTTGTAAAAGGGGTACTGCATATACAGCCTCCTTTTGTGCCTCCAGTGGCACTTTGGGATCTCAATGTAGTTTTGGGTTCCAAAAGTCACATTGGTTTGAACCACTTAAATCTGTGGAGTTAAAATATCTCACATGGAAAGTGGTCATGCTGTTGGCCCTGGCCTGGGCCAGGCGCGTGTCAGAATTGGCGGCTTTATCCTGAAAAAGCCCTTATCTGATTTTCCATTCGGACAGGGCGGAATTGAGGACTCGTCCTTAGTTTCTCCCCAAGGTGGTTTCAGCGTCTCACCTGAACCAACCTATTGGTGGTGCCTGCGGCTACTAGGGACTTGGAGGCCTCCAAGTTGCTAGACGTTGTCAGTGCCCTGAAAATATATGTTTCCAGGACGGCTGGAGTCAGGAAATCTGACTCGCTGTTTATCCTGTATGCACCCAACAAGCTGGGTGCTCCTGCTTCTAAGCAGACTATTGCTCGTTGGATTTGTAGTACATTTCAGCTTGCACATTCTGTGGCAGGCCTGCCACAGCCAAAAATCTGTAAATGCCCACTCCACAAGGAAGGTGGGCTCATCTTGGGCGGCTGCCCGAGGGGTCTCGGCTTTACAACTTTGCCGAGCAGCTACTTGGTCAGGAGCAAATACGTTTGTAAAATTCTACAAAATTAATATCCTGGCTGAGGAGGACCTGGAGTTCTCTCATTTGGTGCTGCAGAGTCATCCGCACTCTCCCGCCCGTTTGGGAGCTTTGGTATAATCCCCATGGTCCTTACGGAGTCCCCAGCATCCACTTAGGACGTTAGAGAAAATAAGAATTTACTTACCGATAATTCTATTTCTCATAGTCCGTAGTGGATGCTGGGCGCCCATCCCAAGTGCGGATTGTCTGCAATACTTGTACATAGTTATTGTTACAAAAATCGGGTTATTATTGTTGTGAGCCATCTTTCAGAGGCTCCTCTGTTATCATACTGTTAACTGGGTTCAGATCACAGGTTATACGGTGTGATTGGTGTGGCTGGTATGAGTCTTACCCGGGATTCAAAATCCTTCCTTATTGTGTATGCTCGTCCGGGCACAGTATCCTAACTGAGGCTTGGAGGAGGGTCATAGGGGGAGGAGCCAGTGCACACCAGTTAGTCCTAAAGCTTTCTTTAGATGTGCCCAGTCTCCTGCGGAGCCGCTATCCCCCCCCATGGTCCTTACGGAGTCCCCAGCATCCACTACGGACTATGAGAAATAGAATTATCGGTAAGTAAATTCTTATTTTTTAGTTCTGTGATGTTTCCCCTTTAATATATGTGTATTTTATGTAACAACAGGCTACATGACACTACTACGTGCGCCAGTTATAGAGACACCATGACAACACTACTTCACTGATTGCATACAATGATCCTGTTGACGTATATTTCAGTACACTGGATTACCGTCATGGAATCTTGCCAGGGGCTAACCTGCCGCCTCTTGTCTTACTCAGGAACGGCTCCAGAAAGTATCCGCCACATTTGGTTGAGGTGGAAGCGATCCAGCATAAAACCACCCAGATTTTCCACAAAGTGTACTTTCCCGACGACATGGATGAGGTGAGAAATGGTGGGATGTGTCTAGTGTCGGATTGGGGCGTGAAAGGCCCACTGGGGGAATGCAGAGATACAGGGGCCATGTTTTGGGTGTGGACAGTCTTCGGAGGGGGTGTGGCCAACTGCCACAGAGGCTTGGCTAACCATTAGGGATTGCATGGTACCCCTGTGGACCAATCCAACCCTGGGTGTGGCTAGTGTGGTTTTGCGTTTGTCTGCGTGTTGGGATTTTAAGTGAACAGTGCTTAAACCAACCTGTAGCCAATCACAGGACTAGAACGTTTGACCTAGACTAACATCTAGCCAATCACATTGTTACAACACATAACTAGACCAACCTGTGGCCAATCATAGCATTAGAATACTCATACAGCAAATGTCAATGGACCTAACTGTCAACTACAATGGAAATTGAACAAAACTTGGGAAATAATCTTCTATACTGTATGATACAAAGTTCATATAACCAAAAGGTTATTTGTTCACCTTATCTCTGTAGCTCCCATTTCCAGCACTTCTGCTGTACAGTATGCCCATAACAATGGTTCCCCTAAGTGTTTGCGAATTCAGGCTGGCTTCGTATCTCACCTTTGTCCTCCGGGATATGAGACGCTGTCAGATAAATATCATCCCATGCTCCGGAGTGTCACAGTGGACGTTCACACTGCTCTTCTCTTACAGGCGTTTGAAGTAGAATCTAGCACCAAGGCCAAGGATTTCTGCCAGGATATTGCTAACCGGCTGCTCCTGAAATCCCCGGAAGGCTTTAGTCTGTTTGTGAAGATTTCCGATAAGGTGAGAATGGCGGGAGTGTGGTGTTTCACAAACCAAATGGTGTTATTTACATGTGTGTGTGTGTTGTGAGTGTGTGTGTGTGAGTTAACCCTTTGGCTGGGTGACTTGAGAAATTAATGCATAGCTGCGCCTTTTCACCATGGAGGCAGCCATTTTGGGAACCGCTATGCATACAGATGCAACTTATGGAACAGCCTGCAAGATACAGGCACATTCTTGATCCCGGTGAGTGTGATTGAATTTTTAAAGCGGCAATAATTTAAAAAGCAAAACCAGGTTGATTTTGCCTTTTAAATAGTTGCCACTTTAAAAATACAGGCAGACTCGCTCTAATCACGTCCATGTCATCTCGAAGGCTATCACATAAGACCATATATATTTAATAGGAGCTAGTGACATTACTGTTAGGTTGCCTGCCTCCGCCGGCTAGCCAGAGACCGGTACAAATGGCTGCCTGCACTTGCGTGAAATCTGGACACTAGCGCATAAACAGTATTTACGTTGTTGATTTGCACTATGGCAGTGACATGAAATGAGTCTTTCTGTGTTTGGGCGACAGGCAGACCTTAACATAAAACTCCACCCCTGTCTGCCTATTGGGTAAAACTCCATTCATATTTTAGCAAGCTCCGCCCATTTCAATGATTGCAAATCAGGACAGTCAGCACAGTTGGGAGGTATGCATGGGTACAGTGCGACAACTCAGTCCCAGAACAGACTTGCCAGCTTTGTGCACTCCCAGAGCTGTAGTCTCCTGGTCCCATACATTCTGTTTGTTATATTTCAGGTGATAAGTGTCCCAGAAGGAGATTTTTTCTTTGACTTTGTCCGACATCTGACAGACTGGATAAAGAAAGCCCGACCTTCCAAGGACGGTAAGAAGTGGCAAGTAAGGGGGGTACTGGGATGGTGCAAACATTCTGTTATTATGCTGCAGATTCCAGTGAGCTAGATTTGTTCATTTTATTATCTCCTTCCATTTACTGAATACAAGCAAAGCCCTGAGTAGCGGATTTGGACCACAAGACAGACTATCATTGGCCCCAGGGAGTACAGATGGGGCATGTGCCCCGGGTGACAGATGGAGGGAGGGTGTGTGTGTGTTGCAGCCACCTTAGTTATGATGCCGGAGAGCAGGGAAAGCAGGGTGGGGCCAACTCATAGTTATCCCCTCCCAGGGGCTGGGCTATGCAGCAGTGTGACAAGTCTTTGCCCCAGGTGACAGAAAGGCTTTCCTCTCCCCTGGAGACTTTTATCAGCCTTTCTTGGAATTGTAAAGTCAGATGTAAATATAACCTATCATACAGCACAAGGTTTATGTTTGCAGGAATTGTGCCTTCTCTCACCTACCAAGTGTTCTTTATGAAGAAATTGTGGACGAATACTGTTCCCGGAAAGGACTCGATGGCTGATTCCATCTTTCACTACTATCAGGTATCAGTTACACCACCGGATTTCTACATCATGTGCTAGAAAGGGTTAACAGCACCTGGTGCTCTGAACGTTTCACCGCAAGTGTTCTTCTAGAAATGTACAGAGCGTGTGCAGGTCTTTATAGTAATGCCACACAAAGGGCCTGATTCTGATGGTGACAGTGGGTGTCTTAGTGCTTGCCCATTCGGATGCATGGATGTACACCAGGGTAGGACTTTGTAGCGGACAAAGCAAAAAAACTCAGAAACAGCCCCCAACCCTCTAAAACACACCTAATAAAGAGTGGGCACCTAATAATCCTCCTGAAATGTTGCAGACAATTTACGCTAGACAGGAAGTTCCATCATTTCTGCAGGTGTTTTCCTCTGATACTTACTGTAGTATAATAAATAGAGACGTTTTCAGTGACACAGTTGGTGACATTGCATACTGTTATCCTGCACAAGCATGTTGACGTGGGTGAGAAATACTCAATTGCTGCTGTAAATATTACATAAGGTCACCAATTTAAAATAAAATAAAAATCCTTTTGATTCAGTCTCAGAAAGTGACTATTTTATTAACATATATGTAGGATTGAGGTTGAAACATCTTGTTTCTTTGTAGACCCATTAAGGATCGTATGACCGGTTCTGTTCACTGTCCTACTTTGTAGGTTATAGTGTTGCAGTGTATACTTGGTGGCACATCTTAGATGCAGTGCAGCTGCGGACTGTGTACTAGAGATCTCTGGTCCAGGCTGCCTGCTCCCATCCCACTTTCTCTTATCTGGTTCCTTTGTACCATCACATGTACAGACTAGTGAGCACCCAGGAATCAGACAAGTAAAGGGACAGGAGAGTATATATGGAGCCCCGGAAACAGTAGGACCAGCCCTGTCCTAGTGTGAGAGCCTATAATAGCACAAGCTGTTCTCTCATTCCTTATCTCCCTGTTTATGCTTACAACTGTCATTGTCACAGGAGTTACCAAAGTACCTACGTGGGTACCACAAGTGCACCCGGGAAGATGTCCTGCAGTTGGCCGCTTTGATCTACAGGGTCAGGTTTGAAGACGACAAGTCCTACTTCCCAAACATCCCCAAAATGCTGAAGGAACTGGTCCCCCAAGATCTTATCCGGCAATTAAATCCAGATGACTGGAAGAGGGTGAGTAGATTGGTTCCTGTGACTTTCTGTCATTTCCCCTGATACGTACGTTTCACCAAATATAAAGGACAAATAGCTGCTTTACATTATCTACTTACAATTACACCTTGGTCTCGCTCTTAACTGTAGGAAAGATGAAAAAAATGACCTGAGCTATCATCTACAGAATCACATTCAGCCTCTTACAATCAGCATTATTTGGTGCTTAATGTTATATCCATCTCTCCTCTGCTTCTCTGTTGGTCCCTGCGCTGCGTACCCACACTCCATGCTGTTTATATTGCCCATGTCCGTTTCCTTCCCTTTAGTGGCACTTCACTAGCTTTATATGTGTAATCCGCTGACATGACGGAGGTGGTTAGTTCAAATGAGACTTCCCTATATCAATCTTACTGTGGTAGCAGTACAGCACTAGAGTATTGGGCTCAGAACCGTGATCCAGCTCATATTCTGCTACCGGGACCTTCTCTGTATGACCCTGGCTTCCAGTGACTATTCTCCATGATGTCCCTGTGGCTTCTGATACCTCCTGGTGAATACCACCTGTGCGTTATACTCCACCGCACTGCATTGCGTAGTGTTGATAGTATGAGAATCCAGAATCCTTTGCTGATTAACAAATAGCTACAGTATGCATATTTGCAGTGTGGGACTGGGACATGAAGGTCCCACTGGGGAATGCCGTGATAGGAGCCCATGCTTAATGGGTGTGGTCAGCCACCAATGGGGGTGTGGTCAGCCACCTCAGATGGACTTGGTCAACTGTAAGAGAGGACATAGCTGGCAAAGAACAGGGCCCATTTGTAAAGGGGAGGCACGTCCACTTTGATTGGCAGGAATGTTAATCTTGGTACAATTTCCATAGAAACAAACCAAGTACCCAAGTTCATCCATTTATTAAAGTTTATTTTATATAGAACTTTATGTCTGCTTGCAGTCCATTATTGCCTACTTCAATAAACATGCCGGGAAGACCCGAGAGGAAGCCAAAATTGCCTTTCTGAAGATAATCTTCAAGTGGCCAACGTTCGGATCAGCTTTTTTTGAAGTTAAGGTAGGAAAAAAGTTTTATCGGGGGATGATGTTTAAAACTTTCTAATGAGTACAAGTCTAGGCGTTGCCCACAGGAACCAATCAGATTCCATCTATCCTTTTATAGAATGTACTAGCTAGAATCTGATTGGTTGCTAGCAACACTTCCACTTGTCTTTCTTAGACGTTTTGATAAACTGACACCATAATCTGCTTTGTGTTCTGGGTACAAAAATGTATATCCATAACTCGGCCCAGCATATTACAAGGTCAGGTGACCTTTAGGGTATGTAGCGAATGCATGTGATCCAGTCTACTTATTGTCCAGTCTACATGTCGTATACTGGTATTAGGGCCGTTTTTAGAAATTTAGTATTCTATGTTATATTTTTACTGTATGTGAAAAGCTTATATTTGTACAATTTATGGATTAGAATAAACTATATGTATTTGAATTATTTCTAATTTTGATATTATTAGACTGTCATTGTCAACTTTATAGTAATAAGCTATCAGGGTATGCCCAGAAAGTTATTTTCCAAACTACTATTCATTTACTAAAGTATTGGAGTTTATCTTAAAATCTTTCAACAGCAACCCGGTATAATATATCTACTCATCTGGCAATTAGCGCAGCTTTCAATTGTTTTTTTCTAGCGCTACATCACCATGCTGCTTATATACAAGTTGAGTATCCCTTATCCAAAATCCCACATTTTTGGGACCCCTACTGAGGTAATGACATATATATTATATATTATGTGTATATATAGATATATTATATAGATATATAATATAATATACATATATATGTGATATATATGTGTCATTTATCTCAGTAGGGGAACCAAAAATGTGTGATTTTGAATTTTGGATAAGGGATTCTCAACCTGTATAACTTTATACCAAGTGGCTTCCTGTGCTGGCGGTCGTTATGCTGTACTATAAGCAGAGGCGTCAGTGACTGGGCCTCAGGATGGCCATTGACTATCAATGGTTCATAACATGATGGTAAATAGTTTTACCATCGATGTGGAAGGTCCAATGGCAAAATCCCTTCACTTGTAAGCACTAAGCATTCGCGGCCACCGTTTCTGTTCGTTTGTGCAGGCGCAAATCCGAACCATCTTTGGTTTTCCTCAGTGGTAAAAAGCAATTGACCATTGATGGTTAATCTGTGGATGGCCGCCCCTTCTCTGGCCTGGGTAACTCTAGGGGCACAGGAGAGCAGGGGAGACATAACCACACTAAGCTTCATGTCACCCCCAGCTCTTGTACACAATGCTCTAAGAGTGTCCACAACAAGCCATGGCCACGCCCCCTGTGCCACGCCTGCCTGCGCAATGTGTTGGCGGCCCTAAAAGTAAGGACAGCAGACAAAGGAGTCTGTATAGAACTAATGTTGATTTAGTATGAGACCCAAGCTACTAGAAGAATGATGCTGGATATAAGTGAGGCTGAAATAATCACTTGTAACTGCTATGTCTTTACTATTTCTCCTCAGCAAACCACTGAGCCGCATTTCCCTGAAATTCTCCTGATCGCGATAAACAAACATGGCGTCAGCCTGATAGACCCCAAAACAAAGGTACCGTATATCCCCCCACTTTGCTTCTTCTCTGCCATGATGTAATAGCGCCAGCCAGAGACCTCACAGGAAACAGGATCTCCTCTTACGTTCTATCCGTCACTGCGCAGCTACAGAGCGGCGGAGGCTGCGCACTGAGCTACAGAAGCACCAAATATTCACAACCCTTACGTAGATGTTTCCTTTTGTGGTCAGTTGCCCATTTATTGTGATATCCCTACAGCTGTCTCTATAAGGGATGTTCCTGATCCGGTTACTTTGCATCTCACGTAATAAGTAGTACATGGTGATTGGAGGCGTTACGTTACGTCACATAGTAACAGGCTTTGGTGTCTCGTGCAGGATATCCTGGCCACACATCCCTTCACCAAGATCTCCAACTGGAGCAGCGGGAACACCTACTTCCACATAACCATCGGGAATCTGGTGAGAGGCAGCAAGTTGCTGTGTGAGACTTCTCTGGTAAGTCTGCCGTAATCCATAATTCTGATGTACAACGTACTACCATGGTTTCCTTGCTAGGGGTACATACAAAGTCCATGTGTATTGGGCATGGACCTCTCATTGCTCCTATACATGGCTGGAGACAGTGCTATTTTTGTAGAAAAATAGGTTCAGGAACTGTGGGCGGGGCAGAGGTGAGCGGTGATGTGGGTGGAGCTACCAAAGGGGCAGGGCATCAATTGGTACATAAACTTTTTTCTTTTACGTCCTAGAGCATGCTGGGGACTGCGTAAGGACCATGGGGTATCGACGGGATCCGCAGGAGACATGGGCACTCCAAGACTTTAGATCTCTCTATCTATAGTTTTATTTTAAAGTCCATTTTGAGTGCCTTATTTTCTAAAAACTTATATATCACGTCTATCTATAATTTTTTTAATCCCAGACCCGTAGTTCCTGAATCAATTTTTTTTTTTTATTCTATTTAAAAAAATAAAATAATATAGTACTGGTGTAACTGGCACTGCTGAGGGCACTGTGTATCTGGCACTGCTGGGGGCATTGTGTATCTGGCACTATTTGGGGGCATTATGTGTATCTGGAACTACTGGTGGTATTATGTGTATATATGGCAGTACTCAGGGCATTATGTGTTTAAAAAAATAAGATTTTAAACCTACCGGTAAATCTTTTTCTCCTAGTCCGTAGAGGATGCTGGGGACTCCGTAAGGACCATGGGGTATAGACGGGCTCCGCAGGAGACATGGGCACTCCAAGACTTTAGATGGGTGTGAACTGGCTCCTCCCACTATGCCCCTCCTCCAGACCCCAGTTAGATCCTGTGCCCAGAGGAGACTGGATGCACTACAGGGGAGCTACTGAGTTTCTCTGAAAAGACTTTTGTTAGGTTTTTTATTTTCAGGGAGCACTGCTGGCAACAGGCTCCCTGCATCGTGGGACTGAGGGGAGAGAAGCAGACCCACTTACCTGGACTGATGGGCTCTGCTTCTTAGGCTACTGGACACCATTAGCTCCAGAGGGTCGGAACACAGGTGTCGTCCTTGCTGTTCAACCCAGAGCCGCGCCGCCGTCCTCCTCACAGAGCCGGAAGATAGAAGCCGGGTGAGTATAGGAAGCAAGAAGACTTCAAAGGCGGCAGAAGACTTCAGATCTTCATGAGGTACCGCGCAGCGGTCGTGCTGCGCTCCATTGCTCCCACAACACACACAGGCACAGCAAGGGTGCAGGGCGCAGGGGGGGCGCCCTGGGCAGCAATTTTTACCTCACATAAGACTGGCACACGTATATAGATACTGCGGAGGCAGTATATAATAAATCCCCTGCCAGTACAAAGAAAAAGAGCGGGACCGAAGCCCACCGTCGAGGGGGCGGATCTTGATCCTCCAGCACTAACCAGCGCCATTTTCTCCACAGCAAGCTGCATAGAAGCTGCTCCCGGACTCTCCCCTGCTGAACAAGTAACAGGGGGCAAAAACGAGGAGGGGGGGGGGCACTAAAGGATCCTGCGGATCGCAGACAGGAAACTACCTTAAAATCAATTTATGCGACTACGGGAGCCCTGCTCAGACCTGCAGTAGCGTCGGCATGGGTGGGTAGTGCAATTGCAGCGTGGGCAGATAACTTGTCATCTGACATTGACACCCTAGATAAAGATAGTATTTTGTTGACCTTGGGTCACATCAAGGACGCAGCATTATATATGAGAGAGGCTGCAAGAGATATTGGGCTGTTGGGTTCAAGAGCCAATGCCATGGCAGTATCTGCTAGAAGGTCCCTGTGGACCCGTCAATGGACAGGTGATGCTGATTCAAAGAGACATATGGAGGCTTTGCCTTACAAAGGTGAGGTTTTATTTGGGGAGGGCCTTGCGGACCTGGTTTCCACAGCTACTGCGGGTAAGTCTTCTTTTTTTCCTTACGTTCCCCCACAGCAAAAGAAAACACCTCAATACCAGATGCAGTCCCAGTGCCAGATTAAGGTCCACATGGGCCTGGAGCTGAAATGTATGAAGGGCCTATTATATGCCACCGCAGAGGAAGTGAAAAACGCTGTGGGGGTATGACTAGTAATGGGGGTGTGTGGTTGATGTTATGAGGTCTGTCTGCACAGGGGATGTGGCCTGTGCCATAGGGTGTGACTAGCGCCTACCTTGAAAAACTTCAATCTCCCTCCCTTCTTCTCTTATATCAATAGTGTAATGTGACAATCTACAAATGGACAAAGGAAAACATCTTGTTAACATGACCGTAATATGAAAAATATAGTGATGACGTAAATATGAAACCTCTTAACGAAAGAGGCTACGGGTTGCTTAGTGATGTCATACTGTAAATGTGAAATCTTTCTATATGTAAAAAAAGACCTTACCTTTTTAATAATAGCTATGCTAAGAAGAGATACGTATCAGGACTGCTGGATAGATGGAGTGGGGTTGGAGAGAGGGTGTCGCCTGGACAGGGCCAAACAGGGGGAAGACTGACTGGCTACATCTGTACATGCATGCGTCCGAATGTGCGAGGATTGAGACACCTATTGTCACACACATTCTCTCCCCACTGGAAAATAATAAAACAGCACCTACTGTACATGGAAAAAGAAACAGGATTAGATAGAAGCCGGACCGGACCCGCTTCCTGGAGCTTGTAGTGCTCGTCTCTGTCCAGGGGGTGTCCTACCTGTGGGGAGCTGTCACAAGGGAGTTGGGGAGGGAAAGATTACCACCTCCCTGTATAATCCAGAGATGGGGTAATAGCCATAACGGTTGGAATCATACAGGGAGGCTGTAATCTCTCCCTCACTGCCTCCCTGGTGACAGCTGTCACAAGCACCCTCCTGAACATAACACCACCCGGATGAGGACAAGTACTACAAGCTCCAGAATGACAGTTTGCTGCAGGGAGCAGGTCCTGTCCGGCGTTCTAGGGTCCGGACCATTCTGGTTTTTACCCAATCCCCCCCAAACACTTACAGGAAATAACACTGTCCCCACTACAGGAAAAAAACGAATATAATGGCCTCAATAGGAATAAATAAAAAACATTGGCTACTACAGGTAAAATAAGACACACTGAACCCCAAAGGGGGGGAAACAAAACTTAATAGCTGCAATAGGAAAAAAATATTGTCCCTACACTCTCTCCCCGGTACCCTATCACACTCACACATTCCGTCCCCCTGCACCCTATCACACTCACATTCCCTCCCCCTGCACCCTATCACACTCACACATTCTGTCCCCCTGCACCCTATCACACTCACATTCCCTCCCCCGGCACCCTATCACACTCACACATTCCCTCCCCCCGCACCCTATCACACTCACACATTCCCTTCCCCTGCATCCTATCACACTCACATTCCATCCCCCGCCACCCTATCACACTCACACATTCCCTTCCCCCGCACCCTATCACACTCACACATTTCCTTCCCCTGCACCCTATCACACTCACACATTTCCTCCCCCCGCACCCTATCACACTCACACATTCCCTTCCCCTGCATCCTATCACACTCACATTCCCTCCCCCGCCACCCTATCACGCTCACACATTCCCTCCCCCGCACCCTATCACACTCACACATTCCGTCCCCCTGCATCCTATCACACTCACATTCCCTCCCCCTGCACCCTATCACACTCACACATTCCCTTCCCCTGCATCCTATCACACTCACATTCCCTCCCCCGGCACCCTATCACACTCACACATTCCCTCCCCGTGCACCCTATCACACTCACACATTTCCTTCCCCTGCACCCTATCACACTCACACATTCCCTCCCCCCGCACCCTATCACACTCACACATTCCCTTCCCCTGCATCTTATCACACTCACATTCCCTCCCCAGCCACCCTATCACACTCACACATTCCCTCCCCCCGCACCCTATCACACTCACACATTCCGTCCCCCTGCACCCTATCACACTCACATTCCCTCCCCCTGCACCCTATCACACTCACACATTCCGTCCCCCTGCACCCTATCACACTCACATTCCCTCCCCCGGCACCCTATCACACTCACACATTCCCTCCCCCCGCCACCCTATCACACTCACACATTCCCTTCCCCTGCATCCTATCACACTCACATTCCCTCCCCCGGCACCCTATCACACTCACACATTCCCTCCCCCCCGCACCCTATCACACTCACACATTTCCTTCCCCTGCACCCTATCACACTCACACATTCCCTCCCCCTGCATCTTATCACACTCACATTCCCTCCCCAGCCACCCTATCACACTCACACATTCCCTTCCCCTGCATCTTATCACACTCACATTCCCTCCCCAGCCACCCTATCACACTCACACATTCCGTCCCCCTGCACCCTATCACACTCGCACATTCCCTCCCCCTGCACCCTATCACACTCACACATTCCGTCCCCCTGCATCCTATCACACTCACACATTCCCTTCCCCTGCACCCTATCACACTCACACATTCCCTTCCCCTGCATCCTATCACACTCACATTCCCTTCCCAGCTACCCTATCACACTCGCACATTCCCTCCCCCTGCACCCTATCACACTCGCACATTCCCTCCCCCTGCACCCTATCACACTCACACATTCCGTCCCCTGCACCCTATCACACTCACACATTCCCGGAACCCTATCACTCACACACATTCCCTCCCCCCACGGTCTTCTTACTATTACACTGACACACTCTGTCCCCCTGCGGCTTGCGCTCTATCACACTGACACACTCCCTCCCCCTGTGGCCTGCGCTCTATCACACTTACACAGTCCCTCCAACATGCGGCCTGCACGCTATCACACTTACACAGTCCCTCCAACATGCGGCCTGCACGCTATCACACTTACACAGTCCCTCCAACATGCGGCCTGCACGCTATCACACTGATGCACTCCCTCCGCCTGTGCCCTGCGCTCTATCACACCTACGCACTCCCTCCCCCGCGGCCTGTGCTCTATCACACTGACGCTCTCCTTCCCCCCGCGGCCTGCACTCTATCACACTGACGCTCTCCCATCTCCCGTGGCCTGCGCTCTATCACACTGATGCACTGCCTGTGGCCTGCGCTCTATCACACCTATGCACTCTCTCCCCCCTGCAGCCTGTGCTCTATCACACTGACACACTTCCTCACCCTGCAGCCTGCACTCTATATTACTGACACTCTCCCTCACCCTGCAGCCTGCGCTCTACCTCACTGACGCTCTCTCTCACCCTGCGCTCTATCACACTGACGCTCTCCCTCCCCCCTGCAGCCTGCGCTCTATCTTACTGACACACTTCCTCACCCTGCGCTCTATCTTACCGACACTCTTCCGCAGCCTGAGCTCTATCACACTGACGCTCTCCCTCTCCCTGCAGCCTGCACTCAATCTCACTGACACACTTCCTCACCCTGTAGCCTGCGCTCAATCTCACTGACACACTTCCTCACCCTGCAGCCTGTGCTCAATCTCACTGACACACTTCCTCACCCTGTAGCCTGCGCTCAATCTCACTGACACACTTCCTCACCCTGTAGCCTGCGCTCTATCTTACTGACGCTCTCCCCCACCCTGCAGCCTGCGCTCTATCACACTGACGCTCTCCCTCACCCTGCAGCCTGCGCTTTATCACACTGACGCTCTCCCTCACACTGCAGCCTGTGCTCAATCTCACTGACACACTCCCTCCCCCTGCAGCCTGCGCTCTATCTTACTGACACACTTGCTCACCCTGCGCTCTATCTCACTGACGCTCTCCCTCACCCTGCAGCCTGCGCTCTATCTCACTGACGCTCTCCCTCACCCTGCGCTCTATCTCACTGACGCTCTCCCTCACCCTGCAGCCTGCGCTCTATCTCACTGACGCTCTCCCTCACTCTGTGCTCTATCACACTGACACTCTCCCTCTCCCTCACCCTGCGCTCTATCTCACTGACGCTCTCCCTCACCCTGCGCTCTATCTCACTGACGCTCTCCCTCACCCTGCAGCCTGCGCTCTATCTCACTGACGCTCTCCCTCACTCTGTGCTCTATCACACTGACACTCTCCCTCTCCCTCACCCTGCGCTCTATCTCACTGACGCTCTCCCTCACCCAGCAGCCTGCACTCTATCTCCCTGACGCTCTCCCTCACCCTGCACTCTATCTCACTGATGCTCTCCCTCACCCTGCGCTCTATCACACTGACGCTCTCCCTCACCCTGCACTCTATCTCACTGATGCTCTCCCTCACCCTGCAGCCTGCGCTCTATCACACTGACGCTCTCCCTCACCCTGCAGCCTGCGCTCTATCACACTGACGCTCTCCCTCACCCTGCGCTCTATCACACTGACGCTCTCCCTCACCCTGCGCTCTATCACACTGACGCTCTCCCTCACCCTGCAGCCTGCGCTCTATCTCACGGACGCTCTCCCTCACCTTGCACTCTATCTCACTGACGCTCTCCCTCACCCTGTAGCCTGCGCTCTATCTCACTGACGCTCTCCCTCACCCTGCGCTCTATCACACTGACGCTCTCCCTCACCCTGCAGCCTGCGCTCTATCTCACTGACGCTCTCCCTCACCCTGCGCTCTATCACACTGATGCTCTCCCTCACCCTGCAGCCTGCGCTCTATCTCACTGACGCTCTCCCTCCCCCTGCGCTCTATCTCACTGACATACTTCCTCACCCTCGTGCTATATTTTACCCTACTCCCTGCAGAAGTTCACAATCAAGACATACACACACACACACACACACACACACACACACACACACACACACGCACACACTGTGTCCTCCTCCATTCACTCTTACCTTACACACTACAGCAGAGTTCAGGGTTGATTCTATTTCGGAGTGGAAGAAGGGACCTTCTGACGTATCTCGGGGAGGAGACACGTCACCAGGGGGAGGAGCTACGGGCGAGCAGGGTACCCGAAAAGTTCGCTCGCCACGCTTCGGGCTCGGTGGCTCGCTCCGCTTCGCTCGCCACCTGATTACTAAAGGTAATAGTTGGTGGCGTGGATAGTAGAGGAACTATCACGCTGGCCTAGCTCCTCCCCCTTGTGTTGTGACTCCTCCCCCAGACGGAAAAGGTCCCTTAGCCCACTTGATTCTAGCATCTACCCAGAGTGCAGTCTCACAGGCTGGGCCGTCCCTGGATGATGTGCAGCAGCTTCTCCTCTCCCCTCTCACAGCATGTGAGCAGCAGCCTGCCCTGAGTTCCGTGTAGCTCCGCCCCCGAGTCTTGTGTAGCTCTGCCCCCGAGTCATGTGTCCGGCTGTGACTGTTCCTGACCTGTATCCCCTGCGCTGCCAGCGGCCCTGCGGCATGCGGCTGCCAGAGCGGCTCCCAGAAGCGTGGGTATGGCTGGCTGCTGGCATCTACGCTGCTGGCAGGAGGGGGCGGCTCTTGCTGTAGCACTGTAGCAGGGAATAAAATTCCCTGGCTGCAGCAAAGCAGATCCTGTGGGCCTATTTTGATGGGGGGCCTGGAGCTGCAGCTCCACCCGCCCCATTGTTAATCCGGCCCTGTGCAGTCCTTTCGGTCGCATAAGTTCAGAAAGGGTCGTGGCTCTTCCTTCCTCGCCAGAGATAGAGGTAGAGGGAAAAGAACACCAGCTACGGCTAGTTCCCAGGAACAAAAATCCTCCCCGGCCTCTACCAAATCCACCGCATGACGCTGGGGCTCCGCTTCGGGAGTCCGCGCCGGTGGGAGCACGTCTTCGACTCTTCAGCCAAGTCTGGGATCATTCGGATTTGGATCCTTGGGTGGTCGAAATTGTATCCCAAGGCTACAAACTGGAGTTCGAAGATGTGCCTCCACACCGATTTTTCAAATCGGCCTTGCCAGTTTCTCCCCCAGAGAGGGAAATAGTTTCAGCTGCCATACAAAAGCTGTGTCAACAGCAAGTGATTATAAAGTGCAACAGGGGAAAGGGTTTTATTTAACCCTATTTGTGGTCCCGAAGCCGGATGGCTTGGTCAGACCAATTCTGAATCTAAAATCCCTAAACCTATATTTGAAGAGGTTCAAATTCAAGATGGAATCGCTCCGGGCTGTGATCTCCAGCCTGGAAGGGGGTGATTTTATGGTGTCACTAGACATAAAGGATGCATACCTTCATGTCCCCATATATCCTTCTCATCAGGCGTACCTGAGATTCGCTGTACAGGATTGACATTACCAGTTTCAAACGTTGCCGTTTGGGCTTTCCACGGCCCCGAGAATTTTCACCAAGGTAATGGCGGAAATGATGGTGCTCCTGCGCAAGCAGGGGGTCACAATTATCCCATACTTGGACGATCTCCTGATAAAGGCAAGATCAAGAGATCAGTTACTAAAAAGCGTGTCTCTCTCCCTGAGAGTACTACAACAACACGGCTGGATTCTAAATCTACCAAAGTTGCAGTTGGTTCCGACAACTCGGCTGTCATTTTTGGGCATGATTCTGGACACGGAATAAAAGAGGGTTTTTCTCCCAATGGAAAAAGCCCAGAAACTCCAGGACATGGTCAAGGACCTGCTGAAACCAAAAAGAGTGTCAGTTCATCAATGCTCTCGAGTATTGGGAAAGATGGTGGTGGCCTACGAGACCATTCCGTTCGGCAGGTTCCATGCGAGAACTTTTCAGTGGGACCTTCTGGACAAGTGGTCAGGGTCCCATCTACAGATGGATCGGAGGATAAGCCTGTCCCCCAGGGCCAGGGTCTCTCTCCTGTGGTGGCTCCAGAGTGCTCACCTTCTAGAGGGTCGCAGGTTCGGCATTCAAGATTGGGTTCTTGTGACCACGGACGCGAACCTCCGAGGATGGGGAGCAGTCACACAAGGAAAACTTTTTCAGGGAATATGGTCAAGCCAGGAGGCTTGTCTACACATCAATGTGCTGGAATTAAGGGCCATATACAACGGCCTGCAACAGGCGGAGAATCTTCTTTGCAACCTACCCGTTCTGATCCAGTCAGACAACGTCACAGCCGTGGCGCATGTAAACCGCCAGGGCGGGACAAGGAGCAGAGCAGCAATGGCAGAAGCCACCAGGATTCTTCGCTGGGCGGAAAATCATGTAAGCGCTCTGTCAGCGGTCTTCATTCCGGGAGTAGACAACTGGGAAGCAGACTTCCTCAGCAGGCACGATCTCCATCCAGGAGAGTGGGGACTTCATCAAGAGGTCTTTGCAGAGGTAACAAGTCGTTGGGGACTTCCTCAAATAGACATGATGGCGTCACGCCTCAACAGAAAGCTTTGGACGTATTGTTCCAGGTCGAGGGACCCTCAGGCAGTGGCGGTGGACGCCCTGGTGACACCGTGGGTGTTTCAGTCGGTCTATGTGTTCCCTCCACTTCCACTTATCTCAAAAATATTGAGAATCATAAGATGAACAAGAGTGCAGACAATACTCATTGTTCCAGATTGGCCTCGAAGGGCCTGGAATTCAGATCTTCAGGAATGGATCACAGAAGATCCGTTGCCTCTTCCTCCCAGGGAGGACCTGTTGCAACAGGGGCCCTGTGTGTTCCAAGACTTACCGCGGTTACGTTTGACGGCATGGCGGCTGAACACCAAATCCTAGCTAGGAAAGGTATTCCGGGAGAAGTCATCCCTACTCTAATCAAAGCTACGAAGGAGGTAACGGTGAAGCACTATCACCGTATCTGGAGGAAATATGTATCTTGGTGTGAAGCCAAGAATGCTCCTACGGAAGATTTTCAGCTGGGTCGTTTTCTCCATTTTCTACAGACAGGAGTGGATATGGGCCTAAAGTTAGGCTCCATTAAGGTGCAGATTTCGGCTTTATCTATATTCTTTCAGAAGGAATTGGCTTCTCTCCAAGAAGTCCAGACTTTTGTAAAGGGAGTGCTGCACATCCAGCCTCCTTTTGTGCCCCCAGTGGCACCGTGGGACCTTAACGTGGTGTTACAGTTCCTTAAATCACACTGGTTTGAACCTCTTCAAACAGTTGAATTAAAATTTCTCACTTGGAAGGTGGTCATGTTGTTGGCCTTGGCATCTGCGAGGCGGGTGTCCGAATTGGCGGCTTTGTCTCACAAGAGCCCCTATCTGATTTTCCATGTGGATCGAGCAGAGTTGAGGACTCGTCCTCAATTTCTGCCTAAAGTGGTTTCGTCGTTTCATATGAACCAACCTATTGTGGTGCCTGTGGCTACGGGTGACTTGGAGGATTCCAAGTCCCTTGATGTAGTCAGGGCTTTAAAAATTTGTGTAGCGAGGATGGCTCGGGTTAGGAAAACAGAGGCACTGTTTGTCCTGTATGCAGCCAACAAGGATGGCGCTCCTGCTTCTAAGCAGACTATTGCTCGCTGGATCTGTAACATGATTCAGCAGGCTCATTCTACGGTTCGATTGCCATTACCAAATTCGGTAAAGGCCCATTCCACTAGGAAGGTGGGCTCTTCTTGGGCGGCTGCCCGAGGCGTCTCGGCATTGCAGCTTTGCCGAGCAGCTACTTGGTCGGGTTCAAACACTTTTGCAAAATTCTACAAGTTTGATACCCTAGCTGATGAGGACCTCATGTTTGCTCAATCGGTGCTGCAGAGTCATCCCCACTCTCCCGCCCGGTGTGGAGCTTTGGTATAAACCCCATGGTCCTTACGGAGTCCCCAGTATCCTCTAGGACGTAAGAGAAAATAAGATTTTAAACCTACCGGTAAATCTTTTTCTCCTAGTCCGTAGAGGATGCTGGGCGCCCGTCCCAGTGCGGACAAATTCTGCAAGGCTTGTATATAGTTGTTGCTTACATAAGGGTTATGTTACAGTTGAGATCAGTCTCTGGCTGATGCTGTTTTGTTCATGCTGTTAACTGGTTTAATATATACCATGTTGTACGGTGTGTATGGTGTGGGCTGGTATGTATCTCGCCCTTAGATTAACAAAAATCCTTTCCTCGTACTGTCCGTCTCCTCTGGGCACAGTTCTATAGCTGGGGTCTGGAGGAGGGGCATAGAGGGAGGAGCCAGTTCACACCCATCTAAAGTCTTGGAGTGCCCATGTCTCCTGCGGAGCCCATCTATACCCCATGGTCCTTACGGAGTCCCCAGCATCCTCTACGGACTAGGAGAAAAAGATTTACCGGTAGGTTTAAAATCTTATTTTTTTAAACACATAATGCCCTGAGTACTGCCATATATACACATAATACCACCAGTAGTTCCAAATACACATAATGCCCCCAAATAGTGCCAGATACACAATGCCCACAGTAGTGCCAGATACACAATGCCCCCAGCAGTGCCAGTTACACCAGTACTATTTTTTTTTTTTTTTTTAATAGATTTAAAAAAAAAATAGATTCAGGAACTACGGGTCTGGGATAAAAAAAAGTTATAGATAGACGTGATGTATAGTTTTTAGAAAATAAGGCACTCAAAATGGACTTTAAAATAAAACTATAGATAGAGAGATAGTTTATAGAAAAGGAGGCACTCAAAATTGACTTTAAAATAAAACTTATCTTATGGAAAATACAGTTTGGCCCAGGACAGGTTCAGGAACACAGTTCCTGGTGATGTCATATTTATTGAGAGGTTCAGGAACTCCGTTCCTGCTGGTTCCTGCTACAAAATAGCACTGGCGGGAGATATACTGTAGCGAGTTTTGCACTGGGTACTAATGTAATAAGCTTGAGGGTTATAATAATGACCAGTACCAGGATGGCAGCACTAATTAGATCATGGATGTAGCCAGGTGATTAGAATCTTTTGTTTGGAAGAATTTGTCATTAATTCCTACACTCTGACTTTTGCCAGGGGTACAAGATGGACGACCTGTTGACATCTTACATCAGCCAGATGCTGACGTCAATGAGTAAACAGAGAGGGGCGAAAGGCAGCAAGTGAACTGAGCGTGACCGCTGGTGCCTTGCCGTTGACCTAATTCGCTGTTCGAAGTCTGTGGGGTACCCCTGCAGCTGGGGCAAGACGTTCTCTCCCCAGGTCTGGAATATGAGCAGGGCGGAATCCCAAATCTCATCTGATTCAGACACAGAAGGTTCTAGCGCACCATCCAGCGAGGATGACTACCTGTGACTCAGCCCTGAGCGGTGGACACTTATGTTGGGAGACGCATTGATTAAGACTTTACTATTTTGCAAGGAAGGAGCCTCTGCAGAGAGAGGCAGAGGTCACGTATTTATTTTATCGGTGGAGCCACAGAACAGGACCCACCCACCCCATACATGTTCCATCTGCAAGAGTCCATGGGAGAGGTCATACAAGGAGAACATGTCCACCTGGATTTAATGAAACAGATTATAATATATTTCAAATCACAGTGTCCTCTCAGGGTCGTACAATATTTGAGAGCAAATTTGACAAGATATATTATTTATTTAACTTAAATATGACGTACCATATTGTTTTAAAATTTTGAATTTGAAAAAAAATATGATTGAGAAAAGAGAATTGGATCCTCTAAGTTTTTTTGTGTGCGTATAATATCTGCACGAGACCCTATCCGGAAGGACAGTGTTACACAGGGATAATATTCTGTTCCAAAAGTGTTTGTGAGGATGAGCCAATGGTTTCTAGGATATGGAAAGCCAATAAAGCAATCTTAGAGAGAAGACATCATTTTGGTTCCCTGCTCCGAGGTTTGGCAAATGCTGCTGGTCCTGTGGGTCTGGAACTGGCAGGCATGCCATAAAGATAAACAATGTTCCTATCTCTTCTCATTCTTCTCTTTGTTGCGGAAATAATAAATTATTTGGATTTTAACATTTCCACCGCTTGTTTTTCACTTTCTTCTACTACAAATACCAGATCTCAATGCCATTATCTGTTATCTGGCTCTTGCTTAATAATACACCTACACATTGTATATACACATTAGGCCAGTGATCTCCAACCCGTAGCTCGCGAGCTACCGGTAGCTCGCTGTAGTATTTTCGGTAGCTCACAGAGCGCACGAGCTTGGGCAGTCACTGGCACTCCTCCTCCCTTCATTTTTAATATGGTGCCGGCCGTCAGCCAATCAGAGCTCGTAGACCGGCAGTGGCGGCACCTGATTGGCTGCCGGACCGCAAGTTTTGATTGGCTCGCTTACCGGCACCATATTTTAAATGCCCACCGCCGCCGGAGACTGTCACCCTCACCGCAGCCGCTCTCCGGACTTCACAGGAGAGGCGGGCGCTGCGCTGTCCTCCCCTTCCGTTTCTCATACAGGAGGAGCAGCACCGGCGGCAGTAGAAGAAGCCAGCAAGCGTTAGCACTGTGTGGGGCACTGTATTGGACACTGCGGGGGGCATTTTATCTGGCGCTGCGGGGGGCATTTTAAATGGCACTGCGGGGGGAATTGTATCTGGCACTGGTGGGGGCATTGTATCTGGCACTGCTGGGGGGCATTATTTGTGTAACTGGCACTGCTGGGGGGCATTATTTGTGTACCTGGCACTGCTGGGGACATTATTTGTGTATCTGGCACTGCTGGGAGGCATTGTTTGAATATCTGGCACTGCTGAGGGGCATTATTTGTGTATCTGGCACAACGCGGGGGGGGGGGGGGAGGCATTATTTGTAGTTGTGAGGCCACACCGACTTTTGTGAGGCCACACCCACTTTCACAGGAACGCACGCGCATTGGGGGGAGGGGGTAGCTCCTTCAGAGGTTTTATTTTCCGAAAGTAGCTCACACCCCAATTAAGGTTGGAGACCACTGCATTAGGCTCTTACATAACATTGCATTCAATTCCAAGAATGAGTAAACAAATACAGTATAAAGCATAATGACAAATAACACTGACCCACATCAACCAATGAGCAATGAGCTTGTATCTGGAACACAAGTTACAGAGTAAATGGCAGTGTCAGATTGGATGCGCTGATTTGCAGTAAATCACGGGCCTAAATGTAATATTAATTAGCTGTTATTAAATAGTAAGCTATTCAGGGGTAATAAAGCATAGTATGCACTGGCTTGGAAACAAATTTTCCATTCACTGCTACGCATATGGGATGCAGCAGATTTTAAGGCCTATCAATCAGAGCATAGGTTCTTTATTTCATATACTAGTCATCCTAATGACATAAGGTGTGTAAGCACAGTGCGATATTTCTTTCGATTTTGTGTATAGTCCTTGTGATGCCGATGCACGGTCCCGTGGGATCGGCATCGCAAGGAAAAATAGACTGTGCAAGCAGCCCAACATTGACTATATCGGTGGGGCTGGGCTCCGGCCCCGTCGTATAGTCAATGTCGGGCTGTACGGCGCATTGCGCCGTGTGTACACAGCCTAAGACATTGGATGGTTCAAATCTTTTTTTTACACAAACACCACTTTTCTTTTTCCTTCATTTTCCTTCATTTATTATTTTTTATATATAAATCTATAGTGTAACACAGTGGTTTCCAAACATTTTTGAATCACGGCGCCCTAGAATATCAGAATTTTTTTGACGGCACCCCTAGGCCAAGAATTTCTTACTGAGAAATTTAGAAAGAAATATTACATTAAGTAGATCGCGTTTATATGTCATCCTTAGGGTCAGTTGTGTGGTGAGGGACAAGATTTGCTTCTGTTTGGCCACATATTTTATGACTGGCAGCCACCAGCGCTGGTTTTGCCTATTATATTGATCATGAATAATTTGAATTGGTCCTGGACCACCAACCCATGGCACCCCTGCAAGTGTCCCGAGGCACCCCAGGGAGCCACGGCACACAGTTTGGGAACCTCTGGTGTAATACCAAGCCCTATAATATTCTTAACACCTGAATCGTATCGATTGTTGGATAATAATAGGTTTGATTTCATTTTATAATTTTGATATTTTGGATAGTGCTACATATTTATATACAAATATTTTAATGCAGCTTAGAATAAATTAGTATGTTTTAATTTCCTAATTAAAGCGTGCCCCTCTGTTTTGAGTACTGTTCGCTGTATTGTCAGAATTTCATCATTATGGTTAGGCACTATGGGGAGGGTTAGGCCATGGGAGGGGAAGTTTAGGGGTAGGCAGTAGAGGGAGAGTTAGGGTTTTGCATTAGGGGGGGAGGGTTAGGCTACGAAAGGGGAGGGACAGTGTTTTGGAATAAGAATTAGGCTATGGGAGGGGTGGTTTAGGGTTAAGCAGGTGAGGGTTAGGGTTTGGCATTGGGCGTAGGGTTAGGCTATGGAAGGGGAGGATGAGGGTTTGGCATCAGGGTTAGCGATAGACTATGGAAGGGGAGGGTTAGAGTTTGGCATTAGGGGTAGGGTTAGGCTATGGACGGGGAGGATCAGGGTTTGGCACTAGGGTTAGGGATAGACTATGGAAGGGGAGGGTTAGAGTTTGGCTTTAGGGGGAGGGTTAGGCTATGGAAGGGGAGGATCAGGGTTTGGTATCAGGGTTAGGGATAGGCTATGGAAGGGGAGGGTTAGAGTTTGGCATTAGGGGGAGGGTTAGGCTATGGAAGAGGAGGATCAGGGTATGGCATCAGGATTAGGGATAGGCTATGGAAGGGGAGGGTTAGAGTTTGGCATTAGGGGGAGGGTTAGGCTATGGAAGGGGAGGATCAGGGTTTGGTATCAGGGTTAGGGATAGGCTATGGAAGGGGAGGGTTAGAGTTTGGCATTAGGGGGAGGGTTAGGCTATGGAAGGGGAGGATGAGGGTTTGGCATCAGGGTTAGCGATAGACTATGGAAGGGGAGGGTTAGAGTTTGGCATTAGGGGTAGGGTTAGGCTATGGACGGGGAGGATCAGGGTTTGGCACTAGGGTTAGGGATAGACTATGGAAGGGGAGGGTTAGAGTTTGGCTTTAGGGGGAGGGTTAGGCTATGGAAGGGGAGGATCAGGGTTTGGTATCAGGGTTAGGGATAGGCTATGGAAGGGGAGGGTTAGAGTTTGGCATTAGGGGGAGGGTTAGGCTATGGAAGAGGAGGATCAGGGTATGGCATCAGGATTAGGGATAGGCTATGGAAGGGGAGGGTTAGAGTTTGGCATTAGGGGGAGGGTTAGGCTATGGAAGGGGAGGATCAGGGTTTGGTATCAGGGTTAGGGATAGGCTATGGAAGGGGAGGGTTAGAGTTTGGCATTAGGGGGAGGGTTAGGCTATGGAAGGGGAGGATCAGGGTTTGGTATCAGGGTTAGGGATAAGCTATGGAAGGGGATGGTTAGAGTTTGGCATTAGGGGGAGGGTTAGGCTATGGAAGGGGAGGATCAGGGTTTGGTATCAGGGTTAGGGGATAGGCTATGGAAGGGGAGGGTTAGAGTTTGGCATTAGGAGGAGGGTCTATGGAAGGGGAGGATCAGGGTTTGGTATCAGGGTTAGGGATAGGCTATGGAAGGGGAGGATCAGGGTTTGGTATCAGGGTTAGGGATAGGCTATGGAAGGGGAGGATCAGGGTTTGGTATCAGGGTTAGGGATAGACTATGGAAGGGGAGGGTTAGAGTTTGGCATTAGGGGGAGAGTTAGGCTATGGAAGGGGAGGATCAGGGTTTGGTATCAGGGTTAGGGATAGGCTATGGAAGGGGAGGATCAGGGTTTGGTATCAGGGTTAGGGATAGGCTATGGAAGGGGAGGATCAGGGTTTGGTATCAGGGTTAGGGATAGACTATGGAAGGGGAGGGTTAGAGTTTGGCATTAGGGGGAGGGTTAGGCTATGGAAGGGGAGGATCAGGGTTTGGTATCAGGGTTAGGGATAGGCTATGGAAGGGGAGGGTTAGAGTTTGGCATTAGGGGGAGGGTTAGGCTATGGAAGTGGAGGATCAGGGTTTGGTATCAGGGTTAGGGATAGGCTATGGAAGGGGAGGGTTAGAGTTTGGCATTAGGGGGAGGGTTAGGCTATGGAAGGGGAGGATCAGGGTTTGGTAACAGGGTTAGGGATAGGCTATGGAAGGGTAGGGTTAGAGTTTGGCATTAGGGGGAGGGTTAGGCTATGGAAGGGGAGGATCTGGGTTTGGTATCAGGGTTAGGGATAGGCTATGGAAGGGGAGGATCAGGGTTTGGTATCAGGGTTAGGGATAGGCTATGGAAGGGGAGGGTTAGAGTTTGGCAATAGGGGAGGGCTAGGCTATGGAAGGGGAGGGCTAGGGTTTGGCATTATTGGGAGTGTTAGGCTACAGAAAGGGATGGTCAGGGTTAGGCATTAGGGGGAGGGTTAGGCTACAGAAGGGGAGGGTCAGGGTTTGGCGTTAGGGGGTTAGCAGTAAGGGGAGATTAGGGTACAGAAGGAGAGGGTCAAGGTTTGGCATCAGGGGCTGGATTTGGCTATGGAAAAGGAGGTTCAGGGTTTGGCATTAGGGGAAGGGTTAGCACTAGGGGGAGATTAGGGTATGGGAGGGTTAGGGTTTGGCATTAGGGGCTGCTTTAGGCTATGCAAGGGGAGGGTTATGGTTTGGCATTATGGGGAGGGTTAGGCTACATAAGGGGATGGTCAGGGTTATGTATTAGGGGGAGGGTTAGGCTACAGAAGGGGAGGGTCAGGGATTGTCTTCGGGGGGGTTAGCACTAGGGGGAGATTAGGGTACAGAAGGGGAGGGTCTGGGTTTGGCATTAGGGACTGGGTTAGGCTACGGAGGGGGAGGTTCAGAGTTTGGCATTAGGGGGAGGGTTAGGGTTAGCACTAGGGGGAGATTAGGGTAAGGCTATGGGGGGAGAGGTTACAGTTATGCACTAGATGGATGGTTTGAGGTATGGATTAGGGTTAACAATAGGACTAAGCTGGTGCATCAGATAACGCCACCAGAACTGATTGTCACATGACAGGCAGGGACCAGAAGCCACCGCAGGAGACACCACTGCTGCCAGGACCAGGTAAGTGACCGCTGGGTCACCAGGGATGATATGTTGACATTCTCTTATGTTGACTGTTCATCACTGTCTACATGATGAATGTTGTGATGGCCAGTATCAACATCATGACCATGTCTACATAATGGGGGGGATTCAATTGTTTTACGTGCCTGCTGTGCGCCCTATCTCCCGTAAAGTTACGGGAGATCGCGGGGCACAATTACGTTTTTTTTCCGGTCTGATCACGCCCAGCCGGGTATTTTCCGCGTAAAATGACTAAACCCGACCAAAGCACCGGGCGCGAAAGAAAAATGTCACTTGTTTCAGCTTGCCAGTACAAGGGCCTGCGAGTAAAATGCTGGTGCCGTAAGCTGTTCAGCAGAACAACAGCTGAATTGCTCCGTCAGGCATCATCTAGTGGCTGCCAGCATGTAAAAAAAATTGCATTCCCCCCAATAAATGTCAACATTATGAATGTCAACATATCATACCTAACCCCTCCTTAAATTAGCACTAATCCACTGAGACAGTGGTTAGGTGGAGAACATCCAGGAGTCATTATTCAGAAATGCTTTGCGAAATTATATGGCCACCTAATGGCCTAAATATTAACTGACCCATAGTGATAGGCAATATATGTGTGGTATAGATGTATTTAGATATTTTATTTATAATTATATTTTACCACAACCCTTGGCCAGCTTGGCCAAGCAAACATCCACCCCTCCCCACCAACTTAACCAATCATTTGCCAGCAAACCGCTATTAAGATACTTTATCTGCACGTCCGTACATTGCGCCCGATGATGTGCAATGCACATGGCCACTGTTGGTTGGGCATACTGTATATTTCATTTTACATGTTTTGTATGCTCACCACCCGGTGAATGAGGGGTCCAAAATGCTAGTTTCATTATATTCCTCTAGGACACAAGTAATATTCAGCTATAAGCTATGTGGCCCTTGCTCCAATTTAGATTTAGCATTGTTACTTACCGATCAAGTAAATACATTATTTACACTAAAACTGTTACATCATTTTTAAGATATGATGATTAATAACTTGGTGGCATAAAGTGGCTTTTGTACGCATCATAGGTTAAGTTACATTAATAGGTAAAAAAAAAAAAATCACTGAGAAATGTCCCTCAGAAAATACCTATAAAACCTCTACGCAATTGTTTTTTTAATTAAAGCAGCAAATATGTCTGATATCACAGACCAGTCTAAAAATGAAATTAGGTGACACTGTACAATAAAATATACTGTATTATTGCGCTAAGCAGCAGCTTCCTCAAAAGCTGACAGTAGACACTGAATAAAAGTAAAACAATGAAAAGAAACCGAAGGAAATAAAAGTGCATTAAATATTTTACAAATACCAAAAATGTTCAATTTAACATACATTTTAAACACCCACCTAGTAATGTATATTACACTATAAGTACACAACCTTCCCCTCTAAAATTAAAATAACATTACAAAAAAAAACACTTTCCAGCCAGACTTTTACATGCTTTAAACAGAAAAATGTAAATATAAATACAACAGATTTATTTTATATGGTTACATATGTAAGTAGAATGGAAATACAAAAATATTAAAGCTTGTATTTATGCTGAGAATTTTGGGATCAAAAATAGATTTTTACCAGAATTAAAGGTGACAATTTGTACGTAAAATAATAAGAATTTACTCACCGGTAATTCTATTTCTCGTAGTCCGTAGTGGATGCTGGGAACTCCGTAAGGACCATGGGGAATAGCGGGCTCCGAAGGAGGCTGGGCACTCTAGAAAGATTTAGGACTACCTGGTGTGCACTGGCTCCTCCCACTATGACCCTCCTCCAAGCCTCAGTTAGGACACCGTGCCCGGACGAGCAGACATAATAAGGAAGGATTTAGAATCCCAGGTAAGACTCTTACCAGCCACACCAATCACACCGTACAACTCGTGATACTATATCCAGTTTGACAGTATGAAAACAACTGAGCCTCTCAACAGATGGCTCAACAATAACCCTTTAGTTAACAATAACTATTTACAAGTATTGCAGACAATCCGCACTTGGGATGGGCGCCCAGCATCCACTACGGACTACGAGAAATAGAATTACCGGTGAGTAAATTCTTATTTTCTCTAACGTCCTAGTGGATGCTGGGAACTCCGTAAGGACCATGGGGATTATACCAAAGCTCCCAAACGGGCGGGAGAGTGCGGATGACTCTGTAGCACCGAATGAGAGAACTCCAGGTCCTCCTCAGCCAGGGTATCAAATTTGTAGAATTTTGCAAATGTGTTTGCCCCTGACCAAGTAGCTGCTCAGCAAAGTTGTAAAGCCGAGACCCCTCGGGCAGCCGCCTAAGATGAGCCCACCTTCCTTGTGGAATGGGCATTTACAGATTTTGACTGCGGCATGCCTGCCACAGAATGTGCAAGCTGAATTGTACTATAAATCCAGCGAGCAATAGACTGCTTAGAAGCAGGAGCACCCAGCTTGTTGGGTGCATACAGGATAAACAGCGAGTCAGATTTTCTGACTCCAGCCGTCCTGGAAACATATATTCTCAGGGCCCTGACAACGTCTAGCAACTTGGAGTCCTCCAAATCCTTAGTAGCCGCAGGCACCACAATAGGCTGGTTCAGGTGAAACGCTGACACCACCTTAGGGAGAAACTGGGGACGAGTCCTCAATTCTGCCCTATCCATATGGAAAATCAGATAAGGGCTTTTACATGATAAAGCCGCCAATTCTGACACTCGCCTGGCTGAAGCCAGGGCCAATAACATGACCACTTTCCACGTGAGATATTTCAGATCCACGGTTTTTAGTGGCTCAAACCAATGTGATTTTAAGAAACTCAACATCACGTTGAGATCCCAAGGTGCCACAGGAGGCACAAATGGGGGCTGAATATGCAGCACTCCTTTCACAAATGTCTGAACTTCAGGTACTGAAGCTAGTTCTTTTTGAAAGAAAATCGACAGAGCCGAGATCTGTACTTTAATGGAGCCTAGTTTTAGGCCCATATTCACTCCTGCTTGCAGGAAATGCAGAAATTGACCTAGTTGAAATTCCTCTGTTGGGGCCTTTTTGGCCTCGCACCATGCAACATATTTCCGCCATATGCGGTGATAATGCTTTGCCGTAACATCTTTCCTGGCCTTAATAAGCGTAGGAATGACTTCTTCCGGAATACCCTTTTCCTTTAGGATCCGGTGTTCAACCGCCATGCCGTCAAACGCAGCCGCGGTAAGTCTTGGAACAGACAGGGCCCCTGTTGTAGCAGGTCCTGTCTGAGCGGTAGAGGCCACGGGTCCTCTGAGAGCATCTCTTGAAGTTCCGGGTACCACGCTCGTCTTGGCCAATCCGGAACCACGAGAATGGTGTTTACTCCTCGCTTTCTTATTATTCTCAATACCTTTGGTATGAGAGGCAGAGGAGGGAACACATAAACCGACTGGTACACCCACGGTGTCACTAGAGCGTCGACAGCTATCGCCTGAGGGTCCCTTGACCTGGCGCAATATCTTTTTAACTTTTTGTTGAGGCGGGACGCCATCATGTCCACCTGTGGTTTTTCCCAAGGGTTTACCAGCATCTGGAAGACTTCTGGATGAAGTCCCCACTCTCCCGGGTGGAGGTCGTGTCTGCTGAGGAAGTCTGCTTCCCAGTTGTCCACTCCCGGAATGAACACTGCTGACAGTGCTAGTACATGATTCTCCGCCCATCGGAGAATTCTTGTGGCTTCCGCCATCGCCATCCTGCTTCTTGTGCCGCCCTGTCGATTTACATGGGCGACTGCCGTGATGTTGTCTGACTGGATCAGCACCGGCTGGTGTAGGAGCAGGGATTTTGCTTGACTTAGGGCATTGTAGATGGCCCTTAGTTCCAGAATATTTATGTGAAGGGAAGTCTCCTGACTCGACCATAGTCCTTGGAAGTTTCTTCCCTGTGTGACTGCCCCCCAGCCTCGAAGGCTGGCATCCGTGGTCACCAGGACCCAGTCCTGTATGCCGAACCTGCGGCCCTCTAGAAGATGGGCACTCTGCAGCCACCACAGTAGCGACACCCTGGTACTTGGAGACAGGGTTATCAAGCGATGCATCTGAAGATGCGATCCGGACCACTGGTCCAACAGGTCCCACTGAAAGATTCTGGCATGGAACCTGCCGAAGGGAATTGCTTCGTAAGAAGCCACCATCTTTCCCAGGACCCGCGTGCAGCGATGCACTGATACCTGTTTTGGTTTCAGGAGGTCTCTGACTAGAGATGACAACTCCCTGGCTTTCTCCTCCGGGAGAAACACTTTTTTCTGGACTGTATCCAGAATCATACCCAGGAACAGTAGCCGTGTTGTCGGAACCAGCTGTGACTTTGGGATATTCAGAATCCAGCCGTGCTGGTGCAGCACATCCTGGGATAGTGCTACTCCCACCAACAACTGTTCCTTGGACCTCGCTTTTATTAGGAGGTCGTCCAAGTACGGGATAATTAAAACTCCCTTTCTTCGAAGGAGTATCATAATTTCCGCCATAACCTTGGTAAATACCCTCGGTGCCGTGGACAGTCCAAACGGCAGCGTCTGGAATTGGTAATGGCAATCCTGTACCACAAATCTGAGGTACTCCTGGTGAGGATGGTAAATGGGGACATGCAAGTAAGCATCCTTGATGTCCAGGGATACCATGTAATCCCCCTCGTCCAGGCTTGCAATAACCGCCCTGAGCGATTCCATCTTGAACTTGAATTTCTTTATGTATGTGTTCAAGGATTTCAAATTTAGAATGGGTCTCACCGAACCGGCCGGTTTCGGTACCACAAATAGTGTGGAATAATAACCCCGGCCTTGTTGAAGTAGGGGTACCTTGATTATCACCTGCTGAGAATACAGCTTGTGAATTGCCGTTAGCACCGCCTCCCTGTCTGAGGGAGCAATTGGCAAGGCAGATTTTAGGAACCGGTGGGGTGGGGACGCCTCGAATTCCAGCTTGTACCCCTGAGATACTATTTGCAGGATCCAGGGATCCACCTGTGAGCGAACCCACTGGTCGCTGAAATTTTTGAGGCGACCCACCACCGTACCTGGCTCCGCCTGTGGAGCCCCACCGTCATGCGGCGGACTTGGAAGAAGAAGCGGGGGAGGACTTTTGCTCCTGGGAACCTGCTGTTTGTTGCAGCCTTTTTCCCCTACCTCTGCCTCTGGACAGAAAAGACCCGCCTTTTCCACGCCTGTTTTTCTGGGTCTGAAAGGACTGAACCTGATAAAACGGCGCCTTCTTAGGCTGTGAGGGGACATGGGGTAAAAATGCTGACTTCCCAGACGTTGCTATGGAAACTAGGTCCGAGAGACCATCCCCAAATAATTCCTCACCCTTATATGGCAACACTTCCATGTGCTTTTTAGAATCTGCATCTCCTGTCCACTGGCGAGTCCATAAGCCTCTCCTAGCAGAAATGGACAATGCACTTACTTTAGATGCCAGTCGGCAGATTTCCCTCTGTGCATCTCTCATATATAAGACTGAGTCTTTTATATGGTCTATGGTTAACAGGATCGTGTCTCTGTCTAATGTGTCAATATTTTCTGACAGTTTATCTGACCAAGCAGCGGCAGCACTGCACATCCAAGCTGACGCAATAGCTGGCCTAAGTATAATGCCTGTGTGTGTATATACAGACTTCAGGATCGCCTCCTGCTTTCTATCAGCAGGTTCCTTGAGGGCGGCCGTATCCGGAGACGGTAGTGCCACCTTTTTAGACAAACGTGTGAGCGCTTTATCCACTCTAGGGGGTGTTTCCCAACGTGACCTATCCTCTGGCGGGAAAGGGAACGCCATTAGTACCTTCTTAGGAATTACCAATTTTTTATCAGGGAAAGCCCACGCTTCTTCACACACTTCATTTAATTCATCTGATGGGGGAAAAACTACGGGTATTTTTTTCTCTCCAAACATAATACCCTTTTTAGTGGTACCAGTAGTTATATCAGAAATGTTTAACACCTCTTTCATTGCCTCAATCATACAGTGAATGGCCTTAGTGGGCATCAGGTTTGACTCATCGTCGTCGACACTGGTGTCAGTATCAGTGTCGACATCTGGGTCTGCTTGAGGTAGCGGGCGTTTTAGAGCCCCTGACGACCCATGCGACGCCTGGGCAGGCACGAGCTGAGAAGTCGGCTGTCCCACATTTGGCATGTCGTCGATTTTCTTATATAAGGAGTCTATACGTGCACTCATTACTTTCCATAAGCCCATCCACTCAGGTGTCTGCCCCGCAGGGGGTGACATCCCTTCTAAAGGCATCTGCTCCACCTCCACATCATTATCCTCATCAAACATGTCGACACAGCCGTACCGACACACCGCACACACACAAGGAATGCTCCGAATGAGGACAGGACCCACAAAAGCCCTTTGGGGGGACAGAGTGAGAGTATGCCAGCACACACCAGAGCGCTATATAATGCAGGGACTAACTGAGTTATGTCCCCTATAGCTGCTTTTTATATTATATATGTATTGCGCCCAAATTTAGTGCCCCCCCCCTCTCTGTTTTTACCCTGTTCTGAAGTGTAGACTGCAGGGGAGAGCCAGGGAGCTTCCTTCCAGCAGATCTGTGAAGGAGAAATGGCGCCAGTGTGTCTGAGGGAGATAGCTCCGCCCCTTTTCCGCGGCCTATTCTCCCGCTTTTTTCTGGATTCTGGCAGGGGAATTTACCACATATATAGCCTCTAGGGCTATATATTGTGGTATTTTTGCCAGCCAAGGTGTTTTTATTGCAGCTCAGGGCGCCCCCCCCCAAGCGCCCTGCACCCTCAGTGACCGGAGTGTGAAGTGTGCATGAGGAGCAATGGCGCACAGCTGCAGTGCTGTGCGCTACCTTGGTGAAGACTGATGTCTTCTGCCGCCGTTTTTCCGGACCTCTTCTTGCTTCTGGCTCTGTAAGGGGGACGGCGGCGCGGCTCCGGGACCGAACACCAAGGACTGGGCCTGCGGTCGATCCCTCTGGAGCTAATGGTGTCCAGTAGCCTAAGAAGCCCAATCCGGCTGCAAGCAGGCGAGTTCGCTTCTTCTCCCCTTAGTCCCTGGCTGCAGTGAGCCTGTTGCCAGCAGGTCTCACTGAAAATAAAAAACCTAAAACTATACTTTCTTTCTAAGGGCTCAGGAGAGCCCCTAGTGTGCATCCAACCTCGGCCGGGCACGAAATCTAACTGAGGCTTGGAGGAGGGTCATAGTGGGAGGAGCCAGTGCACACCAGGTAGTCCTAAATCTTTCTAGAGTGCCCAGCCTCCTTCGGAGCCCGCTATTCCCCATGGTCCTTACGGAGTTCCCAGCATCCACTAGGACGTTAGAGAAATATATATAACTAACGATATAAAATAAACAATGATATTCTTTTTCTCCAATACCAAATGTGACTCCAATGTGGACCTGGTGTCCTTAGTAGCAGCAGCTTTTTTTTGTTCTTCATGTGCTAATATTTTTTTCTTTAATGAGAAAATGAAAGTTAGGAAGGCTCGTTCACTGAAACGCGTGGCCTCACATTGTTTCTTTTTCTTTGTGAAAATGCATTTAATTGTCTGTCAAGGGCAATTTCAAACACAAGCTCACTTTCTGGTGTTTAAAGCCAAAGGGTGATGCGTTTGGCGTTGCGCTTTGCTTTGGGGGAAGCTAACACCTGGGGCCAAATGTAATAGAGTGAGAGTTTCAAAAAGTGAGAGATTTAGTAAGGTTTTGCAAGCTCAACCTGGTTTTGCAGTGTAAATGATTGCCACTTTAAAAAAAACTGTAAAACCTTACCAAATCTCTCACTTTCTGAAACTCACTCTATTACATGTGGCCCCAAGTTGGATGCAAACTGGACATAAATTATACAAAATAAAAGGGCATGGTAATTGTCGACATTATAAATGTGTCGATATTTTCAACTTGCAGACATTACAGTATCCACATTTGGAATGTCGACATTTTAGCAACATCCCCGTACTTCTTGTTGATAATACATATTGTGCTATCTGATTAGAAAATACTTTTTTTTTTAAACCCTCTAGAATACAGCAGGTAAAATTCTCTACCTTGGTTCTGAAAATTTTTTTTTGCTATAATATGCTCCCAAAATCAGTCTGAAGTGCTGGAGACTACCATCCTCATTGCCCACTAGTGGTAAAAAGTAGTGGTGTTGCCCATAACAACCAATCACATTTTGTCCATATTTTTCTAGGATGCAATATAGAAATGATAAACAGAAACTGATTGGTTACTATGGGCAACAGCTCTACTTTTAATTTTTAGAAGCTTATTAAAGGTACTTGCTAGTGGCAATATTCAAACGAGCTTCATCTATTGTCACCCTTAAAGTCCAAGGTATTCACAGCATGGCAAGGGACAAGTGTGGAGCCAGAATACAACCTACAGACTGTTTCATCTTACTGGAGCTTATTGGTATAGGACAGGTTTTTTTTGATCCAATGTGAAGCAGTATAGACACTGCTTTGGAGAAACAATGAGCTAAAATCTTGAGTGATCTGAAAACAGATAGAAGTAAAATACAAAGTGGCCGCTGCAGAGGTGTAAGTAATGGGAGGCACCTGGAAAGATAGCATATATTTGCACATACACACAGCTGTACACACCTTGAATTCTTGCATCTGTTCTACAGTAAGTATAAAATATATGCCTCTTATCATTTGCACACTGGCCTCTATTTTCTGAGCATACACTCTGTGAATTACGCAAACAGACAACTCTGATCAACTCCACATCAGCCACAAGATTGATATCTTGATTAATCTACTGCAATATGACTAAAAGTGTGAGTGCCCTAGTACTATGTAGCACTACAGAAACATGAAGTCTCACCACCTCACATACAGGAAGATTTATCAAACCTGATAAAGAGAACAAGGGGAGGAGTTGCCCATAGCAACCAATCATATTCTAACTATAACTTTATGGACTGTGCGGCATAAATAACTAGTGTCTGATTGGTTGCTATGGGCAACAGCTCCCCTTGTTCTCTTTAGAAGGTTTGATAAATATCTCCTTTAGTACACACTGTAGTCATTGGTGTACATGATTAAAGGCATCTCACATGGGGCGGGATGTACTTAGCATTGCATCCACAATGCGATACATCCCACCACTTATCGGGTACATTCCGGCATTAAAATCGTGAAGGACAGCTCTCCCAATAGAGCTGTCCTTTGCGATAGAAGGACTTCCGGGTTTAGGATCCTGGAGCCCTTCTTCAGAGTGACGCATGCACCACGTGGGTGCTGGGAAGTATCGGATTGCATCCCTCCTGGGCGGTATTGTAAAAGGGGTAATGGCACATAAACATGGCATTACCCACCGGCTCCCAACGATGCATTCCGGAGCTTGGTACATATGGAAATGCGGACAAGACTCAGAAAATGGGATTTTCAGATTTTTGTCCACATTTTCAGCTTTAGTACATCTCCCCCATGGTCATATTACTTGACTGCTTCATCATTCCAAGGTGTAGGTCTTCTTATCCTTGTTGCTTATGAGGTGTCAACTTTCTCCTGCTCCAGCACCAATATTCATCACCATTGCTTCCTAGTGTGAGACATTTTGAATTGCCAGTACCTAATATGTCGGCTACTGAACAAGGAGGAGCAGAAAGAATTAACATTGTAGAACGACGTCAACACCTCAGAGTTGCAGGTCTAGAACTGTAGTATGAGGGAGAAGGGAAAGTAAATTAAATATTCAGGATAAGGTAAACAGATTGATGGAGTCTTCGCGTCACTGGATCCCTTAAGAAAATACCAATGACACTCTTGAATGTGGCCAATGGACTAGGATAGATACTAGCAGCAAAACAACAGGATAGCCCAGCAAAACGTTGAAGTGAATCCATTGTGCAAACACGGCAGCCATTTTGTAGGCTAGACCAATCACTATGAAAATGGTGAGTTTCTTAGTAAACAGATGGGCCACGTTCTCATGAACATTGGTCCGGCTACCACGATGTGCGAGCAAAGCGCATTAAATAACAGAACGTCTGTAGTTCAAGTTCCAGGCTCCTATCACAGCAATGAGAGTCGCAGTCCCACATGAATCTAGAGTGAAGGTTATCACAGGGTGATCACTAGTGGAGCAGTGAGTGCAGTATCCGGGCTGACTCTATCTCAGGCAATCTCTGCAGAACCCATGTTGTCAGTGTTAGATCTTGCATTTGGGGTGGTTGGGATACTCCTGACATAACTGTCTTCAGAGACAGACATATCCAGCTCTGTAAGAGAAGAATTGGTCAGTCAGTGTACATTCCACTTCCTTAGATAATGTGCCAATGTGTCTATAGATCATATCTGGCAATGTGTATATATATATATATACCTAAATATATTTTAAACACCTAGGGGTATATTTACTAGATATTTGGGAAAAAAACACCACTTCTCAACGGCACTGGCTGTGGAATTTAAAAGAGCAATAATATTAAATGTGAAAAACCCTCCTGGTTCTGGTTCTTTATTTATTATTATTGCCCTTTGAAACCCAGAGGCCAGAAGCGCAGACCACTCGCGACTTTGAAAATCTCTTGCTTCCTTGGCTTTGTGATCTAATGGAGCAAAATGTGATTCTGCTTAAATACTGTGAGGCTGGCAATATGTTGGCAGATGCTATGACAAAGCCAATCCCAAGGCCAAAGTTTCAGGATATCAGATGCATGATGGGACTTGCCTAACAGTGGCGCACACAGGGGGGGTTCTGAGTACCCAGAACCCCCCCCGATGGACATTTATATTTTTATCTAAGCCGTGGTCCGATGGCTGGCAATTAGAGCCCCGCATCCTTAAGGCTATATGCCGCGATTCACGGGTCAGTCATGAGGGGGCGGAGCCAATATGCTGAGATTCTCATATAATCACTTCATATTGGCTCCGCCCCCTCCCCGCCGGCCCACGTATTCCGGCATATAGCCATGAGGGGCCAGGGCTACAACTGCCGGACCAGTTATGCCATGGGGGCTTGTGATGAAATGTGCCCCATCCCAGCCCTACATTAATGACCCCTGCGGCATCCTCTTCCCTGCGGGGCAGTCTCCAAAAGTAAGTGTAGTGTGTGTGTGTGTGTGTGTGTGTGTGTGTGTGTGTTCCATGTGTGTATATACTGTATTTATGTGTATGTATATGTATGTATGTATTTATGTGTCCCTTGAGTGTGTGTACTGCATATATGTATATTTGTGTGTTCTATGTGTGCGTTTGTGTGTACAGTATGTGTTCTATGTATTATATATATGTGTTTGTGTGTGCATGCTTACACTTGTACACCCCCCCCCCCCCCCCCCTATCCCCTATGAATACTGCATTTGCCAATGCCTGAGAGGCAGTTGTTGAGTGGGAGTTTTCTATAATGACTAGTGTCATTGCAACCACTGCCCTCATCTGTGTTCCATAATGCAGATTTCATCCAGGTTGTGCTGTTGATAAAGTTTAGGAGAGAAAAAACAGGTTGTTCACTGTGGCAGGTGTTTCTTCAAGGAATGGGCACATCGATGGTGCCACTGGTGCATTGATGATTTCACCCATTGATGGGCATTCCTGCTGTGATCGGCAGACCAATCAGAAAAGGGGGTGAGACCAAACAGAGGAAGGCCTAACTGCCAATTATTTAAAAAAGGCCTTTTTGCTAAAGATCACGGCAAACCATCGGAAAATCCATCGACAATCAGTGTCTAACCATCAATGGTCAAGGACCATCACTGGTTTGTTCCTGTCTGTTCTGACAAACGTACACGCCAATGTATGCGGCACAAAAAGCAGTAATTCCTGTTTTGCTGCTTAAACAACAAGTATTCTAGTCTGTTTTCTTCTGCCGAGTGAATGACCTTTGCAAATGATGTTAAAAATAAGCACTGACAAGTATTTTACTGTAGTGTGACAGGCCTGTGATTACAGAGTGCACGCTTCCTGTCAGACAGACAGCAGTCTGCAGCTCCAAGCGGGCAAGTGAATATTCACCGTGTTCCTACGGAATCTGGGGGCGCCGAATAGCAACTAATAACCAGTCCGCCACTCAGAGGCATCACTGACCTCTTTTGTACCTGGTGCGGAAGGGGGCGTGGCTTCGTAAGACAACCCACGGGGGGTGGCTTCATGGGAGGGGGCGTGGCTATGCGCCCCGACCCGCATTTTCGTCACTCTGGGGGTCCGGGAGCTGTGGCCTGCCCCCGGAGACTGACGTGTCTGCAGTGCCAGCTCCTACATGGTGATAGGAGCCAGGTTGCTGCTTGTAATGTTACAATGCATCACCCGGCTCCTTTCACTGAGAGGGAGCCGGCACTTTGGTGTCACCCCTCGGCGGATGACACCCGGGTGCGGGCCGCACCTACCCTGTGCCGCCACTGATTGACCTTTCAAGTGAAAATATTGACCCAGCATGTCCTCTGTCTTTTATATATGAAAATATACGTCCTTCATACTTACAGTCAGTCAACCAATAAAATAATTTACTGTTTTAGTGAAGACTACAACCCCAGTACTTACCATCAGGATTCTGACTGTCAGGATCTCGACCACTGGGATGGTATCCGTTCAGATCGACACATGAAAATGGTCGACACATGAAAAGGTCAACATGAGTTTTTAAAAAAAAAAAAATTTTTGGGAACTTTTTCATACTTTACGATCCACGTGGACTACGATTGGGAACGGTAACCTGTGCCGAGCGCAACGGTAGCGGAGTGAGGCACCTTGCCCGAAGCATGGCGAGCAAAGCGAGCCATGCGAGGGGACGCGGTGCACTAATTGGGGTTCCCCGTCACTTTACACAGAAAACCAAACCAAAAAAAGTAAAAAAACTCATGTAGACATTTTCACGTGTCGAACTTTCATGTGTTGTCCATTAGTACATGTCAACCATATCAATGTCGACCATTAGTGGTTGACCTAATGAGTGTCGACCCTAACATTGTCAACCATTCATACAGGAACCGCTGGGATAGTGGGGGTCATTCCGACCAGATCGCTCACTGCAGTTTGTCGCAGAGCAGCGATCGGGTCGGAACCGCACATGCGCCGGTGCCGCAGTGCGCAGGCACATGGCAGTCGGCGCTGCCTAGCGATCGCCTCTGAGACAGAGGCAGTCGCTGGGCTTGAGAGGGCTGGACGGCGGCGTTAAGCCGCCGTTTAGGAGGCGCAGTCCAGCCAACGCAGGCATAGCCGGACCGTTGGGGGGGGGCGGGCCGCAGCGGCTGCGTGACATCGCGGGCCGCGGCGGCTGCGTGACATCGCGGGCCGCGGCGACAGCGACAAACAACTCCCGACCAGCCGCAGCAGCTGCGCTGGCCGGGAGTTACTCCTGAAATACAAAGGCATCGCCGCTGTGCAATGCTTTTGTATTTGTGCGGGGCGGCGGCACCGACATGCGGGGCGGACTAGCCCTGTGCTGGGCGTCCCCCTGCATGTCAGGGGAGATGATTGTAGTTGTGCTAAATTTAGCACAGCTACGATCAACTCGGAATGACCCCCAGTAACCACATCCTCGCCCCTCAGGAACACCATTGATAATGCGCTCCTTTACCCCATATTAATAATCTCACTCCACAAATGGAAGTGTTACTTTTGCAGTGCATTGGAACAGTCGTTGGCATATCCGACCGAGCAAACCTCAGCGCCAAAGCACGTTACTATCTCGCTCAGTAACCCTGTGCTCTTTGGCGGAAATGTATAAACTCCCTGGGACCAATAGCAGTTCCCCAGAGCACCACTGCCGTCTGCATTTTGTAACTCACCTCCAGTGGGTTGGTGCATGTGTGCTGCACGCCTGCAGTATGAGTGTGTGGCTCTTCATTTGCCTGGGGAAGTCTCCCAAACAGGCACTAGATACATCCGACATCCGACACACAGAGAAAACCTCTGCACGTCTGTAATATTTGTGCTTCATAAATGACCCTACTTATGTCACCTCCAACTCCGGCCGTCTGGTCTAATTATTTCCCAGGAGCCTCCTGATTTACACCATAGAAACTAGGTACCGAGTACACTAGAGGGGAGACAGTATATACGCGGATCACGCGGTTATATTACTCACCAGTTTTAAATGTGTCGTAAAATCCGCTATCAGGAATCTCGTTACTTTCTGGGCAGCAGGAGAAGCCTCTCTCTCTCCACCTAGGACACAAGGACACCGTCAGCCACACAAAGAGAGTCATTCTCTATACGTTATACCAATCACCAGGTAGTTTTTATTTCCTCGTGTGAAGATACAGATGGGGCCTCGCTTATCTAGGCTTCTCCGCTGTGCCTAGGTGCACCAAGGGTTATTAGCATAATCCTTTCATCTATTGTTCTCAGCTGCAATACAATACAGAGAGAACAATACAGCAGGGGATTAAGTCATTACAGCAGGGTATTAAATCTGACTGCCCTGGCTCACTTAATCCTATTAAAGGGATAGATGAACAGGGCTCCATCTGTAGCTATAAATGTACATATCATGGGTGTCATATTGCTGCAGTTTGAAAATAAGGGCAGTCGGCAATAATTTAAAACAAACAGGAGCCCTGGAGTTATCTTACAGTGACAACAATGCAACGACACAAATCCAGCCAACATGCTTTCTGATGTAACAAGGGGGGTCATTCCGAGTTGATCGCTCGCTTGCTAATTTTAGCAGCCGTGCAAACGCATAGCCGCCGCCCACGGGCGAGTGTATTTTCGCTTTGCAAGTGTGCGAACGCCTGTGCAGCCGAGCGCAGCAAAAACATTTTGTGCAGTTTCTGAGTAGCTCTGGACTTACTCAGCCGCTGCGATCACTTCGGTCTTTTTGGTCCCGGAGTTGACGTCAGACACCCGCCCTGCAAACGCTTGGACACGCCTGCGTTTTTCCAAACGCTCCCAGAAAACTGTCAGTTGCCACCCACAAACGCCCTCTTTCTGTCAAACACCTTGCGATCGGCTGTGCGAATGGAATCTTCGCTAAATCCTTCGCCCAGCATCGATCCTCTTTGTACCCGTACGATGCGCCTGCGCATAGTGGTGCATACGCATGCGCAGTTTTGCCATTTTTTTACCTGATCGCTGCGCTGCGAAAATCGGCAGCGAGCGATCAACTCGGAATGACCCCCAATATTCTGCTCTCGTTTCCCCTCGCACTTATTGCTCAATCGCATCCACTTGTGACTATGATTATCCTATGTATGTATGCAATATTCATGTTATGGCGTTATTATTAAACATGAAAAATATTAATAATAATAATCATTTTAATAACCAAAAGAAGAACTTCAGCCTCCATTATATTTTCATATTCTCTCCCCCCCCCCCCCCCCCCATCGCTTTAATAATCCAAAGCGCACAAACACCAAAATTCTGCATTGTCAGCCCAGTGGGGTATATTTACAAAGGTGTGAGGGTTTTTTAGACGTGGAGATGTTGCCTATAGCAACCAATCAGATTACACTTAACATTTATCTAGCTGCTTCTAGAAGATGGTAGCTAGAATCTAATTGGTTGCTATAGGCAACATCACGTCTAAAAAAACCTCACACCTTAATAAATATACCCCAATGTCTCTAGTACACTGTGAGGGGTGTATTGTTGTGTCTGCAGTGCGTATAAGATGGAACATTTGTACGGTACGCCGCTGCCCTCGGAGTGTCTCAGTCACGCCTGGGTGTCTTGCGCAGTATGGCGTACACACGCTAAGGACACATCTGTACCCTCAGAGCATCTGTTTGCACATTTATCTAGTTTTAAACAAGCGACGTATCATTGTTCTTCCCATAATAATCTGTAGTGAGTTGAGTGTCGCCCGCATCAGCTCTGACATATATATACAGATTTATAGCAGAGTCAATAGCTGCCAATGGATATCCTCCGCGCACCCAGAGCCTCCGTCATTAGGTTACACATCAGCCGGACTCACCAGTGCAGGAGAAAGATGTTTGCAATCAGCACAGCAGAGACGATATCGGTGAGGATCCACATTAAACTGTACTGAGCTGGAGTCTGAAAGACAACACAGAGAGGACATGTGACTGGACTCAATGAGGAAGAGCCCCACGGACGATTGAAGGGACACTTTTCAGTGACCAGACCAGATGGGACGCTTCTCAGTGACCAGAACTGGGAGGATGGAGTAGTTATCCCAGTTCTGTAATGCAAGCGGGGAGCTGGCAACTGAGGCACCAGGAATATTGTACCAGTGAAATATTTTATATATATATATATATATATATATATATACACACACACACACACACACACACACAACCAATCAGAGCGAAGACATTCTATTTGTATACAAAGGTTTATTAGCATCTCGGTTACCCTCAGACCAAGTCTGGCGTCTTTCTATAGGTTAAATTTACTAAGGTGGGAGTTTTTTTTAAAGCTGGTGAAGTTGCTCATAGCAACCAATCAGATTCTACTTAACATTTATCTAGCTGCTTCTAGAAGATAATAGATAGAATCTGATTGGTTGCTAAGTGCAACATCACCAGTTCTAAAAAAAAACCTCCCATCTTAGTAAATTTACCCCATTGTCTAGCATTTCTCTCTCTGTTTCCTCTCTATTTTTGCCAAGCCAGGATCGGGGTTGCAGCGCAGACATTGGGAAATACGTGAGCAATTAATGAGAAAACGAGGGAATGATTATGCTACACGCTCACTTTATTTTGTATCTATGTATACGTATTTATTTATGTATCTATACAGACTATAACCCCACAGACTTCCTGGACTCGCAGCCCCCGCTTCCGTCGTGGAACATCGCAACCGTTGGATCCCAGCTTGTGATGTCGGTTGCAGTCCTGGGATAGCAGCAGCATGCAGGAGGTGTCTTTTCTACTGAGAGGTTTCCTGCGTGGTCCTCCTGGAGATCGAATGATAATTCAATGCTGCCTGCAAGTAGCATTGCATTTTCATCCATCGCTGAATCAGGCCTTTGGTCAGATGGCTTCATTACTCCTCACAAATGTTATATTAGCACATTTGTTTACATGAGATGGCTTCCTGACCCTAGCTATGCCCCACCAGCTCTAGCTATCACCCGGTTGCTAGTCAGCGTCGGAAGCCCCGCCCACTGGATCCTGCAATCCTTTTACCTTCATTCCAGAGCAATCACACCTAGGTAGTGCAGCTGTGTGGAAAACCTTTCCTGTAGGAGACAGCAGGATCCTTAACCCTGTCTGTACCTTAAACCGAGTCCTATTCTGGACATTAGAATGTGTCAAAGCACCCTCTATGCCAGGGCTGGCCAAACCGGTCCTCGAGATCTACCAACAGTTGATGTTTTCCAGGCCTCCTGGAGATCTGTAGAAATGCCAATTAGGAATGAATGCAGCACATCTTAATTGGTAATGACTACACCTGTGCACCAGCTAGGTGGCCTGGAAAATGTGACCTGTTGGTAGATTTCGAGGACTGGTTTGGCCAGCCCTGCTCTATGCCATACATGTAACACAGCTGAATTATGGCCACATCAGGTTCTTACCAAGAGGAACATGGGCCTGTCCATCTTCTTCAGTGTGTTTACAGAGTTGGTGGTGACGGAATAGGCCCCCGAGCACCAGGCCAGGGAAAAGAGCCACGGCTCACTGACCACATACAGATTGGTGGTAATATTGGCAGCGGCATACATCCTATAATTAAAACAAAACATCAGTAAGTTCCATTAAAGTGACACAAACAACAAGTAATCTTTGGTTGGAAAGCATTAGGCTTCTAAAATTATTATATATTTATGGTCAACAGAACGCAAAATATAGTCACTCCACCAACAATAAGAATCTTGTAATATTGGGAGGGCTTTTGTTGCTGTGGGTCCATGCGCCAACCTCTAACAGTGTAGCTCCGTGTGTACTACACGCTATCACATAAACAAAATATATGTTTATTTAAAAATAAATGCATTGTGTGCACGAGAACATGCTGCGCAATTATCTGTTTATTGCTTGCATAAAAAAATACTTCTTGTAGGATTTAAGAATAAAGTAATATTTAATTATTAGAACATGTAGGGTTATAATCCCTTTATCTAAAATCCAATGTACAGTAGATACATCTTGTAATTCCAGTTCCTGACACTATTTGGAGAAAACGTATTGCCATGTCAGTGATGACTGCCTGCGGCATAAAATGATCGCTAAGAAATATTTTCGATATTTTTAAGTCATGGCAGTAGATAGAGCTCTGCCATTATATTTATACGGTGGAGTGTAATGACATCCGGGATCGCTGTAGGTGTGGGATGTCAGCCAATTTCGCAACGTTTTTTTAAAGGGGCAATCACCGGCCAATCTCGTAACATTTTTTTCAAAAGCGGGAATCAAAACCATGCCTTGTAATAAGTGATTGCCCCTTTAAAAAATCGCCCGAGATCGTCCGACATCCTGCAGTTCTGGCGATCTCGGGCGCCAGTACATCCTGCCCGTAGAGACTAAAGCATGTAGACTCTCCAGACAGACCACAAACTTTCAAAAGCAGGAGCAGAGTAAGTTTTCCGGGGGGCAGAGAGTGGGCCATTCCTACTGTATGTATGCCTGGTGTACCCAGCCGTGTGTGCAGACTGAAATGTTCTGCAATGCACGATTATTCCTGGAAATGAGCCTCTCTAACTTCATAAAAGTCAGGAGGCCCAAAACATATCTCAATTGATACTGCAGGATACGTGAGCTGTGTCAGCCTTGTTTGACTGGACCTACCCTGCACTGATGAGTCCAACCAAAGCCTTGGCAGTCCTTCTGCAAAAGGATATTCTGAATTACCTATCCTGCACTGATGAGTCCAACCAAAGCCTCGGCAGTCCTTCTGCAAAAGGATATACTGACTGACCTATCCTGCACTGATGAGTCCAACCAAAGCCTTGGCAGTCCTTCTGCAGGAGGATATTCAGACTGACCTATCCTGCACTGATGAGTCCAACCAAAGCCTCGGCAGTCCTTCTGCAAAAGGATATACTGACTGACCTATCCTGCACTGATGAGTCCAACCAAAGCCACGGCAGTCCTTCTGCATGAGGATATACTGACTGACCTATCCTGCACTGATGAGTCCAACCAAAGCCTCAACAGTCCTTCTGCAGGAGGATATTCAGACTGACCTATCCTGCACTGATGAGTCCAACCAAAGCCTCAGCAGTCCTTCTGCAGGAGGATATACTGACTGACCTATCCTGCACTGATGAGTCCAACCAAAAGCCTCGGCAGTCCTTCTGCAGGAGGATATTCAGACTGACCTATCCTGCACTGATGAGTCCAACCAATGCCTGGGCAGTCCTTCTGCAGAAGGAGATTCTGACTGATGGGACAGGCAGTAAGTGGGACATGGGAACTCAGGGTTGTTATATATGGCATTACCTAGAAGTCTCTTCTTTTGTAGATTCATATTTGCATATCGTTTGCAGGCAGTTTAATGTAGCATGGAAATCTCTTAACTACAACTTCTGAGGTAAATTTACCAAGAAAAATACATAAATGATAGCTAAAATGGCCTTTGCGTGAAATACGTTTGTGGATTAAATGCCTAACCCTCCCCCTAGTGCCTAACAATAACCGTCCCCTTCCACAGCCTAACCCTAACCCTCCCGCTAGTGCCTAACAATAACTGTCCCCTTCCACAGCCTAACCCTAACCCTCCGCCAGGAGCCTAACCCTTACCATCCCCTCTGGCAGCCTAACCTCTAAATGATAAAAAAAATCACGAAGAACCACGTGTCAACCTTTTTTGTATCAACCAGTTGCATGCCAACCATTAGACCCTGTCGACCTAAATCCATGTCGACAATTTAACTGTTGACGTTTTGACCCTGTCAACCTTTTTTTGACTGTTAACCACCTGGTGTCAACCCACTGTCCAAATTTCATCCGAATACTGTGAAATACGTTGCAATAAATGGTCAATTGATTTTAATTAAATTATATATATACAGGTTGAGTATCCCATATACTGTACATATATTCCGAAATACGGAATATTCCAAAATACAGAATTTTTTGACTGAGACTGAGATAGAGAAACCTTTGTTTTCTGATGGCTCAATGTACACAAACTTTGTTTAATACACAAAGTTATTAAAAACAGTGTATTAAATGACCTTCAGGCTGTGTGTATAAGGTGTACATGAAACATAAATGAATTGTGTGTATTTACACAAACTTTGTGTAGTGCACAAAGTTATTAAAAATATTGGCTAAAATGACCTTCAGACCTTCTTATTATGATATGCAATTATTCCAAAATATGGAAATATCCGATATCCAAAATACTTCTGGTCCCAAGCATTTTGGATAAGGAATACTCAACCTGTATATATATTATATGTAAATACTACCTAATGTCTTGCTGGGACATCTGGCTGTACGGCAGGTTCAGTTTCACAATGTGATTGCTGACAAGTTCTTCAACGGTCGCTTTGAAGCCCAGAGTCTGCTGGAATCCCGGCGCCACAGACTGGACAAAGAACCTCATATCGTTTGCCAGCCACAAGACCTGTAAGAGGGACAAATGAAAGTGAGAGACTGACTCCTGACTGATGATTGGTCGTTGTTTTGTTACAGTCATGTGATCAATGTACCATCCATATAGTTTGCAATTTCTGAAGTCTTACCCTAACTTAATATTAATGGGGGTAATGAAGATACGTGCGCAGGAAATAGGTTGTGCTGCCAGCCTGATCTTCCATATGGCAACCTAGGGGGGTTATTCAGGTTTGTTAGCAAAACCATGTTGCACTGCAGGTGTGGCAGATGTAAGATGTGCAGAGAGAGTTAGATTTGGGTGGGTTCTATTGTTTCTGTGCAGGGTAAATACTGGCTGCTTTATTTTTACACTGCAATTTAGATTTTGGTTTGACCACACCCCACCCAAATCTAACTCTCTCTGCACATGTTACACTAGCCCCACCTGTAGTGCAGCATGGTTTTGCCCATCAGTGTGATTTTGTGGTTTGCTAACAAACCAGAATAAGGCCCCTAGGCTCCCAATAACCGGCCTGTGGGAACAGAAGAGCCCAGACTGCCCTAACATGTTTTTAGGTATTTTTTTTATAAAGGAGTTAAGTATTTTGCCTAGGGGCCAATATGTTCTCTGTTTAGTCAAGAAAATCTAACAAGTTGCTATCGGCAACAACACAGTTTCCACCAGCTGTGCCAGTGTGCTGTAACTCTTAGCAACCGACCGGACATCACTTCTACCTTGGCTAAACTAAACTTGATTCTTCTATGAAACTGGCCGTTAAACTTGTATTCTTTTAATTCTGCATGTTTAACCTGTAGGACACGTTTTCCAAGGTAATAATTGTTCTGTAAGGTAGTTTCAGAAACATCACTACTAAATGGGCTCTATTGTTTCATACCAGTTTTGGATCAATCGTGGTTTCATTGAGGATGACCTCTAGGGTCCGGTTAATCCAGGAGTCTCTGTAAGGGTGATCCTTAGGAGGGCGGTAAAGGTCAAAGATCACCGTTTTATTGGCACGGTTAGCAAGCCTTAACAAGTCACTCAGTTTGTAAACAGACTGATTCCTCGCTAATTGCTTATCTTGATCTGATAGGGAATCCATGGAGGAAAACGGTGGTTTCTGGGAAACAAAACAAAATATCCATTTATATGATTTCACTTTATTTTTATTGTAGTTGTAGGACTGACATTGCACTGACTTCAGGTCTCTGAAACAGACACGTCCATTATTTACAACCATTTCTAAAAACTTGGACCTTCCACAGCCCCAACAGACAGAATATATCATCAGCACTTTTCTGTAATAAAGTTTTGAGCATGTTCCAAGCCTGGCAGTGCTCATATCATTGGAAAATGAGCTGTGTGTACTGGCTTTAGGTGGAGAGTTCTGTACATACCAGTGGATGCCTTAAAACTATGGGGGTAATTCAGAGTTGATCGCAGCAGCAAATCTATTAGCAGTTGGGCAAAACCATGTGCACTGCAGATATGGCAGATGTAACATGTGCAGAGAGAGTTAGATTTGTGTGGGATATATTGTTTCTGTGCAGGGTAAATACTGGCTGCTTTATTTTTACACTACAATTTAGATTTCAGTTTGAACACACCACACCGAAATCTAACTCTCTCTGCACATGTTATATCTGCCCCCCCTGCAGTGCACATGGTTTTGCCCAACTGCTAACAAATTTGATGCTGCAATCAACTCTGAATTACCCCCTATAATTAGCCCAGTTGCTTAACCAGTGGAGTTGGTTTAAGAAAGCAGGAATGGGTACAGCTGTACTGACTCAGATACAGCTCGCCAGCCAGTAGGTATATGCAGGACTTTGTAAGTGCTTCTATAAGGCAGGTAAATTGCAGGTCTTGTGGGAGCTAAGTAGTACATAGCAGTGTACCACTGCGTCGCTCATCCACAGTGACAAGATGGCACCTCACTGTACTAGGTTTAGTTGCCACCATCTTGGTTAGGGAATGAAGCCTCCCCTCATGAACCAACATGGAGTCTGTGCAGTAGCGAACTCCACTCTCAACGCATACCACCATATAAATAGAAGTTGGCAAAAATACCTGTGTGAACCACTTCCCGGCATTAAGAGACTCCAGTATGTCCCAGGTTAACATGGCGGCATTGGCGTTGGTCAGGTTGGGAAAGATTTCCTGGACGTTCGTAGTTCTCTTTAAAGTGCTGTCATGCATAAGAAAGGGAACGCCGTCAAAGCTGGAAGAGAAGACACTAGTGTCAGGGTGATTGCCGGTCAGTAACAAATACCAAAATTAGTCGCTGGCTGGGAGACGCCGAGCCTTCTGCGCAGGGAGACCGGCCTAGCGTACCAACCAGACACATCTGTCCAGCTGCAGGGAATCTGACATCTGATCTGTCCTCTTTTCTGTATATTTGATTTTTTACTTTCATACTTTTTATTATTTCACATCGAAGCCGTAACAATAGACAGGTTTTTCTTATGCTTCCGGAACATCCGTTCTTCCGTATGTTACCTTCCAGTCTTCTTGCTAATTTCAAATATAAATTCTTCTGGAAATACTTGTACATTATGCTATGCAGCCCTTCCTAGGACCTGACAGCCCACATTCTGGTGGATCCAAGGTGGCGGGGCATTGGGCATTAATGTTACGCCAAAATGTTTAAGCAGTGAAAAGAGCAGAGAAGTGAGCCAGAGGAGAAGTGGCCCCTTCAACCAATCAGCAGCTCTGTATAATTTTATAGTATGCAAATTATAGATCTTACTTCAGTGCTGATTGGTTGCCATGGGCAACTTCTCCACTGGCTCACTTCTACGCTCTTATCACGGCTTAGTAAATGTCCCCCTCTCAATCTCACACAAAGCTGCTGCCATCCTAGAGAGGTGCTGTGACTATCTGACACTCCGTGATAATATCAGTAATTATTGGAAAGTCATTGCAGTTGTTAGGCTCAGCGGCAGGAGATGCTGTACTCACGCCTGTTGCCTGGCAACGGCCACGGAGTCCTGTGTTTGTATGCTGGCACCCTTCCAGTTTCAGTGCTGGTTACTAGGTAACAGCGGTCAATGTACTATTTTCTTATTGCTAGGCTTACATTACTATCTCACCTGTATCTCTCTCTAAGGGCGGGATGTACTATAAGTAATCACCGCCTCTTGCCGCCTACCGCAGCGATATTAATCGCATATGTACAGACTCCGGAGGTGACGTGGGCAGGGAGTCCCCGGCTCCTCCTCCTCCCCCCTGCAGCCGGAAGGAGGGGGGGGGGGGGTCGTCGTTAGCGGTGCGCGGCGGCATGCGGCGTGGGGCGGCGGCGGCGGTAAGAATCCCATAGGCTTCTATAGGGTATCGCCATAAAAAGATGGCGATACCCTATGAGGCGAAAACGCGGCGGTCGGGACTTAGTACATATGAAAATGCGGTAAAACGGGGGTTTTACCGCATTTTCCCTTTAGTAAATCCCGCCATAAGTTTTGATTCCTGTGAGTACTTTTGCTGTGATTGTCTTTGAATTCTGGATTTGCATCTCCTGCTCTGACCTTGACTTATCTGCACATTGGGGGTCATTCCGAGTTGTTCGCTCGGTAATTTTCTTCGCATCACAGCGATTTTCTGCTAATTGCGCATGCGCAATGTTCGCACTGCGACTGCGCCAAGTAAATTTGCTATGCAGTTTGATATTTTACTCACGGCATTACAAGGTTTTTTCTTCGTTCTGGTGATCGTAATGTGATTGACAGGAAGTGGGTGTTTTTGGGTGGAAACTGGGCGTTTTATGGGTGTGTGTGAAAAAACGCTGCCGTTTCTAGGAAAAACGCGGGAGTGGCTGGAGAAACGGAGGAGTGTCTGGGCGAACGCTGGGTGTGTTTGTGACGTCAAACCAGGAACGACAAGCACTGAACTGATCGCAGATGCCGAGTAAGTCTGGAGCTACTCAGAAACTGCTAAGAAGTGTCTAATCGCAATTCTGCTAATCTTTCGTTCGCAATTTTGATAAACTAAGATTCACTCCCAGTAGGCGGCGGCTTAGCGTGTGCAAAGCTGCTAAAAGCAGCTTGCGAGCGAACAACTCGGAATGAGGGCCTTTGTCGTCTTCCTTGCTACCTGCTATGACCTCAGCTTGTTTGCACTTTCCCGCTCCCTGCCCTTGACCTCGTATTATTTTCTGACTTTGCCTTGCCTCCTGCCAGCCTGAAATTGAATTGCTACCTTATCTGTGCTCTGACCTTGGCCTACTAACTGTATTTTGTTGTGTATGACTGTCAGCCATATACACAGACCATCAGAATACATCCCATGCTGCATCCACGCAATACCATGTGAACTCTGGGTGATTCAGACCTGAGGTGATTTTGATAGTCGCCGCCCATAGAGTGAAATCCCGCCCCATGCAAGTATGTGAATGCATGCGTACGCCATCCGAAAACTTCGCCAGACGGCGGACATCTGCAAATCCGTTCGCATCTCACTCATCATCTAGTGATTTTTCCAGTCTGTGTGTAGCCCAGGACTTACACGTACAGTGCGATACACACAGGCTGATCGGGGGCCGGAGCCGACGTCACACACCCGCCCTCAAAACGCTTGGGAATGCCTGCGTTTTTCCTGACACTCCCGAAAAACGTCCAGTTACCACCCCCCAAACGTTCCGCTTCCTGTCAATCATCCTGCATTCGCCTTGCGATAAAAAAAAAGCAGGATTTTTTCGCAGTTTGGCCTCGTGCCTGCTCATTACGGTCCGTACGCATGCACAGTCGTTCGATAATTGGCTGCTGTGCGAATTCGCACATCAGCGATCAGGTCTGAATTAGGCCTTTGTACGGTCTTGTCTGCCTCTTTCAGTGTTCCGGACATCAAGTTCTTTCCGCAATATCATGAGATAATAAGTCCATGCAACCTGGAGATTAAAGACCTTGGGGTATTCAAGTACCAGTGAGCATATCTAGTTCTATGTGAAAGCTGTTCTGCTGTAGGAGACTTCGGGGGTAATTCAGAGTTGATCGTAGAGGTGATAAATTTAGCACATCTACAATCATTTACTGTGACATGCGGGGGGGACGCCCAGCACCTGGCTAGTCCGCCCTGCATTTCAGGCCCTCCCCCCCCCCGCACAGGTACAAAAGCATTGCACGGTGGCGATGCTTTTGTAGCTGGCGAGTAGCTCCCTAGCTGCGCAACTCCTGCATGCTGCGTTCTGTGTCACAGAAGCTTTGTATGACATCACGCAGCCCCCCCCCCCCCCCCCAATGATCCAGACATGCCTCTGTTGTCCGTACCGCGCCCTGCCAGCGGCATTCTAACAGTGTTGGCACGCCCCCTCCCGCCCTGTGACCGCCTCTTCCTGTCAATCAGGCAGAGGTGATCGCAGCCAGTGAGATGCTGATAGCATCTTATTGGACTCCTGGGGTGCACAATCGCAGTGCGGCTGGTGCGTGTGCGCACTCCACAGAGTAACTCAGACTGCGATCGCTGCAGCAATGCAGTCTGAATTACCAGGTATTGGGGGTCATTCCGAGTTGATCGCTCGCTAGCTACTTTTTGCAGCCGCCCACGGGGGAGTGTATTTTCGCTTTGCAAGTGTGCGATCGCATGTGCAGCCGAGCGGTACAAAAAAGTTTTTTGCAGTTTCTGAGTAGGTCTGAACTTACTCAGCCCTTGCGATCACTTCAGCCTGTCCGGTGCCGTAATGGACGTAAGACACCCGCCCTGCAAACGCCTGGACACGCCTGCGTTTTTCCAACCACTCCCAGAAAACGGTCTTCCTGTCAATCTTCATGCGATCGGTTGTGCGAATGGATTCGTCGTGTGTAAGGGTCAACATGACGTTAGCTCCTGATGAGCCTAAGGCGATCCCTTGTTCTGGAAGGAGCATGCTCCCGTCACTGCAGGGATACGTTCTGCAACGTCAAACTGGAGTCAAGTTCTAGCTCTCAAAACAGGCTTCTGAATTATTGCCCGTCTAAGATTACAGCACTACCAGGGACCACAAAGGGCCTGATCCCTAGACGGACGCATCTGCGGCATATTATGCTGAGGTAAACATGGAGTATCCGCCCATGCATGCAGAGCATTTGTGTGCCTGCATGCGGATAGCCGGCCCGCCCAATGTTTTCCCGTCAGCAGCCGTTATTAATATCAGGACACCCACCTCATACTGGGTGTAAAAGGTGGTTGATACCAAAAAGTGCCTATTTCACAGGAAAGAAAGAGTGAACCACCAACAGACTTATCACTAGAACTGCTGCTTCAATCTCCATAACCGTGAGCCTATGCACAGTGCGCTGGCATTGGTGCAGCCTGCAATTTCTTTTCTCTGACGTCCTAGTGGATGCTGGGGACTCCGTCAGGACCATGGGGATATAGCGGCTCCGCAGGAGACAGGGCACAATAATAAAAGCTTTAGGATCAGGTGGTGTGCACTGGCTCCTCCCCCTATGACCCTCCTCCAAGCCTCAGTTAGATTTTTGTGCCCGACGAGAAGGGTGCAATCTAGGTGGCTCTCCTGAGCTGCTTAGAATAAAAGTTTAAGTTAGGTTTTTTATTTTCAGTGAGTCCTGCTGGCAACAGGCTCACTGCTACGAGGGACTTAGGGGAGAGAAGAAAACTCACCTGCGTGCAGGATGGATTTGCTTCTTAGGCTACTGGACACCATTAGCTCCAGAGGGAGTCGAAACACAGGTCTCACCCTGGGGTTCGTCCCGGAGCCGTGCCGCCGACCCCCCTTGCAGATGCCGAAGTTGAAGGTCCAGAAACAGGCGGCAGAAGACTTTCAGTCTTCATAAGGTAGCGCACAGCACTGCAGCTGTGCGCCATTGTTGTCAGCACACTTCACCAACAGTCACCAACTGTCACTGAGGGTGCAGGGCGCTGGGGGGGGCGCCCTGGGCAGCAATGTATAATACCTTTTTATGGCTAAAATACATCACATATAGCCCTTGAGGCTATATGGATGTATTTAACCCCTGCCAGATCTCACAAACTCCGGGAGAAGAGCCCGCCGAAAAGGGGGCGGGGCCTATTCTCCTCAGCACACGGCGCCATTTTCCTGCTCAGCTCTGCTGTGAGGAAGGCTCCCAGGCTCTCCCCTGCACTGCACTACAGAAACAGGGTTAAAACAGAGAGGGGGGGCACTTATTTGGCGATATGATTACATATATAAAAATGCTATAAGGGAAAACACTTGTATAAGGGGTTGTCCCTGTATAATTATAGCGTTTTTGGTGTGTGCTGGCAAACTCTCCCTCTGTCTCCCCAAAGGGCTAGTGGGGTCCTGTCCTCTGTCAGAGCATTCCCTGTGTGTGTGCTGTGTGTCGGTACGTGTGTGTCGACATGTAGGAGGACGATGTTTGTGAGGAGGCGGAGCAAATTGCCTGTATTGGTGATGTCACTCTCTAGGGAGTCGACACTGGAATGGATGGCTTATTTAGGAATTACGTGATAATGTCAACACGCTGTAAGGTCGGTTGACGACATGAGACGGCCGGCAAACAAATTAGTACCTGTCCAGGCGTCTCAGACACCGTCAGGGGCTTGTAAAAATGCCCATTTACCTCAGTCGGTCGACACAGACACAGACACGGACACTGACTCCAGTGTCGACGGTGAAGAAACAAACGTATTTTCCTTTAGGGCCACACGTTTCATGTTAAGGGCAATGAAGGAGGTGTTACATATTTCTGATACTACAAGTACCACAAATAAGGGTATTATGTAGGGTGTGAATAAACTACTTGTAGTTTTTCCTGAATCAGATAAATTAAATGAAGTGTGTGATGATACGTGGGTTTCCTCCGATAGAAAATTATTGGCGGTATACCTTTTCCCGCCAGAAGTTAGGGCGAGTTGGGAAACACACCTTAGGGTGAATAAGGCGCTCACACGCTTATAAAAACAAGTGGCGTTACCGTCTCCAGATACGGCAGCCCTCAAGGAGCCAGCTGATAGGAAGCTGAAAAATATCCTAAAAGTATATACACATATACTGGTGTTATACTACGACCAGCAATCGCCTCAGCCTGGATGTGCAGCGCTGAGGGGGCTTGGTCGGATTTCCTGACTGAAAATATTGATACCCTTGACAGGGACAAGATTTTATTGACTATAGAGCATTTTAAGGATGCATTTCTATATATGCGAGATGCGCAGAGGGATATTTGCATTCTGGCATCAAGAGTAAATGTGATGTCCATATCTGCCAGACGACAGTGGTCAGGTGATGCAGATTCCAGACGGCACATGGAAGTATTGCCGTATAAAGGGGCGGTCCATCGGACCTGGTGGCCATGGCAACAGCTGAAAAATCCACCTTTTGTTACCCCAAGTCACATCTCAGCAGAAAAGGACACAGTCTTTTCAGTCTCAGTCCTTTCGTCCCCATAAGGGCAGGCGGGCAAAAGGGCCAGTCATATCTGCCCAGGGGTAGAGGAAAGGGAAGAAGACTGCAGCAGGCAGCCCATTCCCAGGAACAGAAGCCCTCCACAGCTTCTGCCAAGTCCGCAGCATGACGCTGGGGCCGTACAAGCGGACTCAGGTGCGGTAGGGGGTCATCTCAAGAGTTTCAGCACGCAGTGGGCTCACTCACAAGTGGACTCCTGGATCCTACACGTAGTATCCCAGGTGTACATTGGAAATTCGAGACGTCTCCCCCTCACAAGTTCCTGAAGTCTGCTTTACCAACGTCTCCCTCCGACAGGGAGGCAGTATTGGGAACAATTCACAGGCTGTATTCCCAGCAGGTGATAATCAAAGTACCCCTTCTACAACAAGGGAAGGGGTATTATTCCACACTATATTGTGGTACTGAAGCCAGACGGCTAGGTGAGATCTGAAATATTTGAACACTTACATACAAGCGTTCAAATCAAGATGGAGTCACTCAGAGCAGTGATAGCGAACCAGGACGATATGGTGTCACTGGATATCAGGGACGCTTACCTGCATGTCCAAATTTGCCCTTCTCACCAAGGGTACCTCAGGTTCGTGGTACAGAACTGTCACTATCAGTTCAGACGCTGCCGTTTGGATTGTCCACGGCACCCCGGGTCTTTACCAAGGTAATGGCCGAAATGATGATTCTTCTTAAAAGAAATATGGACGCTTTCCTGATAAGGGCAAGGTCCAGAGAACAGTTGGAGGTCGGAGTAGCACTATCTTAAGTAGTTCTACGACAGCACGAGTGGATTCTAAATATTCCAAAATCGCAGTTTTTTCCGACGACACGTCTACTGTTCCTAGGGATGATTCTGGACACAGTCCAGAAAAGGATGTTTTCTCCCGGAGAAGAAAGCCAGGGAGTTATCCGAGCTAGTCAGGAACCTCCTAAAACCAGGAAAAGTATCAGTGCATCATTGCACAAGGATCCTGTGAAAAATGGTGGTTTCTTACAAAGCGATCCCATTCGGTAGATTTCATGCAAGAACCTTTACGTGGGATCTGCTGGAAAAATGGTCCGGATCGCATCTTCAGATGCATCAGCGGATAACCCTGTCTCCAAGGACAAGGGTGTTTCTTCTGCGGTGGCTGCAGAGTGCTCATCTATGAAAGGGCTGCAGATTCGGCATTCAGGACTGGGTCCTGGTGACCACGGATGCCAGCCTGAGTGGCTGGGGAGCAGTCACACAAGGAAAAAATTTCCAGAGAGTGTGATCGAGTCTGGAGACTTCTCTCCACATAAATATACTGGAGCTAAGGGCAATTTACAATGCTCTAAGCTTAGCAAGACCTCTGCTTCAAGGTCAGCCGGTATTGATCCAGTGGGACAACATCACGGCAGTCGCCCACGTAAACAGACAGGGCGGCACAAGAAGCAGGAGGGAAATGGCAGAAACTGCAAGGATTCTTCGCTGGGCGAAAAATCATGTGATAACACTCTCAGCAGTGTTCATTCCGGGAGTGGAAAACTGGGAAGCAGACTTCCTCAGCAGGCATGACCTCCACCCGGGAGAGTGGGGACTTCATCGGGAAGTCTTCCACATGATTGTAAACCGTTGTGAAAAACCAAAGGTGGACATGATGGCGTCCCGCCTGAACAAAAAACTAGATATTGCGCCAGGTCAAGGGACCCTCAGGCAATAGCGGTGGACGCTCTGGTAACACTGTGGATGTACCAGTCAGAGTATGTGTTCCCTCCTATGCCTCTCATACAAAAAGTACTGAGAATCATAAGAGGGAGATGAGTAAGAATGATACTCGTGGTTCCGGATGGGCCAAGAAGGACTTGGTACCCGAAACTTCAAGAGATGTTCACGGAAGACCCGTGGCCTCTACCTTTAAGAAAGGACCTGCTCCAGCAGGGGCCTTGTCTGTTCCAAGACTTACCGCGGCCGCGTTTGACGGCATGGCGGTTGAACGCCGGATCCTGAAAGGGCATTCCAGATGAAGTCATCCCTACCCTGGTCGAAGACAGGAAGGATGTAACCGCAAAACATTTTCACCGCATTTGGCGAAGATATGTTGCGTGGTGTGAGGCCAAGAAGGCCCCTACAGAGGAATTCCAACTGGGTCGTTTCCTACATTTCCTGAAAACAGGACTGTCTATGGGCCTAAAATTAGGGTCCATTAAGGTTCAAATTTCGGCCCTGTCGAATTTCTTCCAGAAAGAACTGGCTTTAGTGCCTGACGTTCAGATGTTTGTAAAAGGGGTACTGCATATACAGCCTCCTTTTGTGCCCCAGTGGCACCTTGGGATCTCAATGTTGTTTTGAGTTTCCTAAAGTCACATTGGTTTGAACCACTCACCACTGTGGACTTAAAATATCTCACATGGAAGGTGACGATGCTATTAGCCCTGGCTTCAGCCAGGCGTGTGTCAGAATTGGCGGCTTTATCATATATAAAGCCCTTACTTAATTTTTCATTCTGACAGGGCAGAATTGAGGACTCGTCCTCAATTTCTCCTTAAGGTGTTTTCTGTTTTTCACATGAACCAACCTATTGTGGTACCTGCGGGTACTAGGGACTTGGAGGACTCCAAGTTACTTGACGTTGTCAGGGCCCTGAAAAATATGTTTCCAGGAAGGCTGGAGTCAGAAAATCTGACTCGCTGTTTAGCCTGTATGCACCCAACAAGATGGGTGCTCCTGCTTCTAAGCAGACGATTGCTCGCTGGATTTGTAATACAATTCAGTTTACACATTCTGTGGCAGGCCTGCCACAGCCAAAATCGGTAAAAGCCCATTCCAAAAGGAAGGGGGCTCATCTTGGGCGACTGCCCGAGGGGTCTCGGCTTTACAACTTTGCCGAGCAGTTACTTGGTCAGGGGAAAACACGTTTGCTAAATTCTACAAATTTGATACCCTGGCTGAGGAGGACATGGAGTTCTCTCATTCGGTGCTGCAGGGTCATCCGCACTCTCCCGCCCGTTTGGGAGCTTTGGTATAATCCCCATGGTCCTGACGGAGTCCCCAGCATCCACTAGGACGTCAGAGAAAATAAGATTTTACTTACCGATAAATCTATTTCTCGTAGTCCGTAGTGGATGCTGGGCGCCCATCCCAAGTGCGGATTGTCTGCAATACTTGTACATAGTTATTGTTACAAAAATCGGGTTATTCTTGTTGTGAGCCATCTTTTCAGAGGCTCCTTCGTTGTTATCATACTGTTAACTGGGTTCAGATCACAGGTTGTACGGTGTGATTGGTGTGGCTGGTATGAGTCTTACCCGGGATTCAATATCCTTCCTTATTATGCACGCTCGTCCGGGCACAGTATCCTAACTGAGGCTTGGAGGAGGGTCATAGGGGGAGGAGCCAGTGCACACCACCTGATCCTAAAGCTTTTATTATTGTGCCCTGTCTCCAGCGGAGCCGCTATATCCCCATGGTCCTGACGGAGTCCCCAGCATCCACTACGGACTACGAGAAATAGATTTATCGGTAAGTAAAATCTTATTTTTATGGAGTGTGCGCAATTTGGGATCCGTCCGGCTTAGAATCCGTCCCAAAGTGTCAAAAACCCTGCAATCAATAGGAAATGCATTGTGCGATCATAGATGCGACTATTTGCACCCGGGCGCGTGTGGTCGCTGCCGTGCGAGTGCATTGCGGCAACGATGAGGGGGGGGGGGGGGGGGGGCACACCTGTAAGAGCTGTTTCACTATAGGCGGAATGTAGCGAATTATTTCTCTACAAAACCTACGTTTTCCATTATCTTCAATGTTGATTTGAGAACCTTTTTGTTGATGAATTACTTCCATTGTTTACTGGAAATGCCTCAGCTTGCACATAAATTGGGAAAATAATGAAATAATAGTAACACCATCCAGCTATTCACTATTTCTATCATCTGCAGCCTTACCTGCTTGCAATCAGCTGTAATAAAGGCCCCTTTTCTTTTGCAGTGAATGGAAGGGTAATCAATATAGATCTATACATATTAGAGAATCACTTGGATGGGAAATAAGGCTGAGGGAATGTGATCTTACAGAGGGACAGATAGACCTTAGCTATCAGGCTGTCGTCGTCGTCTAGCCTCCCCCTGGTTCACACGGTGATCCTGGATCAGGGTAACAGAGCAATGAGGTACTCTATCTCTTCTATCTGGGCTGTATATTAATGACTGGCCGCTATCCCATCAGTTCATTTGCAGATAAACCCTACACCGGGTGTAATCGATGCCAGGGATCTGACGGCCAAAACACAGGGTTTCAGAACGGTCTATCTGCCCTAAAATCTGACTTATCAATCTCCCGCAGCTGCCTTTGTCATAAGCCTTCACTTTGCTGTTAGCCGTCAGGTTATTAGGGGTATGTGGGGAAAAGATTTTACCTCATAGTCACATCAGTTTCTAGGCCGTCACCGCCATATTCAATAGTTTTCTCAAATGACATCTTGGTATTTTCTGGTGCCAGCTGTAAAGAGGAAGGGTGAGGGGTAAAACAGAAGATATAAACTCATGTAAACTGAAATCTATATATTTATACTAAGGGGTCTATGTACTAAGCTTTGGAGAGTGATAAAGTGGAGAGAGGTAAAGTACCAGCCAATCAGCTTCTAATTGTCATGTTATAGGCCGTGGGCCTAATTCAGCATGAGTTGTAGTTTTGAGAGAAATCTGTGAAGGCAGTCGCCGGGCAGCCATGTTTTGGGTTGCAGCAGCTGTGTGTGACGTCACGCAGCCACTATGGCCCACCCCAAAAACGGTCCGGACACACCTCCGTTGTCTGGACCACGCCCCTCCAGTTCTGCACGCCGCCCCTAAAATGCCGCAGGGAAAACCGGGTCCCCGCCTCCCGCCAGGGCTTAGACTGCGATTGCAGTTTAAGTCCTTGCGCATGCTCTGATTCATGCTGAATCGGCCCCTGTGTTTGAAAAACAACACTCAGGAGCTGACGGATTGGTACTTTATCTCTGTCCACTTTATCTCTCTCCAAGGCTTAGAACATCTCCCTCCTATATATATATATATATATATACAAAGTAGATGTTCCTGGTGACCGGTGCCACAAGACAATGACCCCCTCACCACAGAAACAGGCGGCACTCCACGGATTTGAAAGTGAAAAAAATTCTTTATGCAACAAGCATCATGTAAAATCCAACGTTTCAACACCACGCTGGGTGTTTTTCTCAAGGATACATGGGTGAAAAACAAACATCACCCATGTATCCTTGAGAAAAACACCCAGCGTGGTGTTGAAACGTTGGATTTTACATGATGCTTGTTGCATAAAGAATTTTTTTCACTTTCAAATCCGTGGAGTGCCGCCTGTTTCTGTGGTGAGGGGGTCATTGTCTTGTGGCACCGGTCACCAGGAACATCTACTTTGTACATACCACTGAGGAGGGCACCCCGGTCCATACAACAGCAACTGTTCCTGAGTGCCAACTACGTCCACCACATATATATATATATATATATTATGCCACTAGTGAGCATGAACCAGAACTATTAGTGGTTATATTGGTAAATGTATTATGTGTCGTATGGGGGAGAAGTGATATCAGCGCACGTTATGTGCGCTATACTGCTTCTCCCCCATGTATGATGGCAGTGGTGTCTGCAAGGTGATCCATATTGGCGCTGCTATCTAAAAGATAGCAGGCCAATATGCGCGGGCAATGTATCTGACCGTTCCGACACCAGCAGCTGTCCATTTAGGTTTCGACAGCTGCAGGTGGCGATGCCCGTAGACCACAGCAGGGACAGAGCTGTCCCTGCCTGTGGCGGGTGGCGGCTCCTGACAGCGCTGGGGCTCTCGTGTGAGTAGTGAGATTCCGCACATGCGCAAGGGGAGCCGGCCGGGAAGGAGACACAGCGCTGCTTCGGCAGGAAGTGTTCTAGTGGTGCGATGCGTGCCGCTATAATACATTTACCTGCTAAATCCAACAACTGTTTATGTGGCATGCTAAATGCAGCAGAGTCCTCCGAGGAATAACCACTGGTAATTGGTTGGTGGAGGTGCCGTGTAACACTCTACTAATATAACCCCTCCCTCCACAGGTCTGAGTGTGTGTGAAGTTGCTGCCATTTTGGAAGTTCACGGCTTCCACGTAGACGGTTTTTCTCCTCACAATTTTTTTTTCTATCGGTGCTTCTGGCGTGACAAGCTTGTGTCACATGAGCAGAGTGTCACATTCCTCCTGCCAGTTGCCTTAGACGTATTGGTGCTTCTGGCGTGACAAGCTTGTGTCACAGGAGCAGTGTCACATTCTTTTCACTGCCTTTGTTGTGTTTCATTTATTAAGTCCAGAACAAAAGCCGGTTTAATTGCTATTTGTTGAAAAGTCTGCCGTGGCCACTGCAGTCTGACAAGCGCTGATGGCTGCTACCCCAGCAATGTGCAGGCGGTGAGATCCTATGCACACCGGGGGTTATATTGTACAGGACTAATGCTGTATTTGGCCTACTGACCTTTGTTAAAATGCTGACAGTTTTGCATCATGGCACATGTGGGCGGGTTACTACTAACCAATCAGAATGGTTGAACTCACGCTCGCACCAATCAAAGTGCAGACATAACGGGCACTATGCCTGTCATGGTAGATAGATCTACAATAAAAAGGTCTACAGTCAATAGGAAGACCACTAATGGTCGACATGCATTTGGTCGACATGGTCAAAGAGTCGACATGGTCAAAAGGTCGACGCGTTGTTTTTTTGTTTGTTTTTTGTGTTTCTTACATTTTTACAACTGTTGCTTCATTTACTATCCATGTCACAAACTATTAAGTTTAGTAACTTTGTGGCGAGCAAAGCGAGCTACCGCGCCCGAAGTGTGGCGAGCAAACGCATTTCCAAAAAATTAAGCTAACATTTAAAAAAAAAAAGGAGTTTATACTTGCTCTTGCTTATTCAAGCACTCGCCCGTCCAACACTTGTACATATGATTCATATGTATAACATTATCTCTCTACCTTACTTACTAGCATACATGCTTATCACATTATAGGCCATCTATATAATCTACTATAGGTAACCAAGTAGGCAAGGTAATTTTACCATAGCAACCAATCACAATCTAAGTGTCATTTTGTAGTGGTGCTTATAGAATGAAAGCAATGGTCTCATTGGTTACTAAGGTTAGACCAAGTTTCCTTACACAGTCACCTTTTCATTTCATACCTCACCGCCAAAAGTAGGGGATTATGAAGTACTAGGTGAGTCACTGCGCTCTACGGGCGCTCTTCACACCGTCATAAGGGGCTACGCCCCCTTAACCCTTGCACGCCCTTGTGTCGTGCAATATTTTTATTATATGGAGTATTACCTCCAATGATAATTGTGTGAGTGGTTAAATATTGCACGGACAAAGGGCGTGCAATGGACAAGGGGTTGTAGGCCCTTTCAACAGCGTGAACAGCGCATGCAGGGGCTGATGAATCACCTAGTAGTTGCTGTGGTTGGGGGAGTGGCGGGTGCGGAGGAGACGCGGATGGGGGGAAGGGGTCAGGGGGTGCCACTGGTGGGGGAGGGGTGGTTGCAGTGTGCCACGGGTGGGGGAGGGGCTGGTGCGGTGGTGTCGTGGGTGGGGGAGGGTCTGGTGTGTGGGTTCTGTGGGTGGCGGAGGGGGTCTGGAGCCACCACGGGTGGGGGAGGAGCGGTTGCAGGGGTGCCACGGGTGGGGGAGGGGCAAATACGGTGGTGCTGCGGGTGGGGGTCCGGAACCACTGCGGGTGGGGGAGGGGCGGTGCGTGGGTGCTGCGGGTGGGGGCTGGAGCAACCGTGGGTGGGGGAGGGGCGGTTGCGGGGGTGCTGCGGGTGGGGGAGGGGGTCTGGAGCCACCGTGGGTAGTGGATGGGGGGGTGGGGGTGTCGCAGATGGGGCCCGGAGGTACTGTGAGTGGGGGAGGGGCAGGTAATGTTTCTCCTGCTTCTCCTCCTGGAAGCAGCTAAGCTGCTGTCCTCCCTTTGGCAGTGGCTCTCCCGAAGACTCGCACAGCAGCCAGTCACTATTGTTAGTGCCGGTGTCCCAACGCGCCGCATTACAGGGAAGAAGATGCACTCAATAAACTACAGCTCCCAGCAGGCCTTAGCGCTGGAATGCTTCGGCGCTTAGGGCTGCTGGGAGTTGTAGTTTATTTAGTGAGTCTACTTCCCTGTAATGCGGCGCGTTGGGCCACCGGTGCTAACAATAGTGACTGGCTGGCAGAACTGACTGACTGGCTGAATCAATGTAAAAGGTGAGAGTGCTGTGCAGTGTCAGTGACACTGCACACCCACTGCACTGCACAGCACTGTCACCTTTTACATTGATTCAGCGTCCAGACATTACCCTCCGTGAAATCACCCACTCTATCCTTTACATTCGCCATCTCAGTGCTTCCAGGCCGGCAGTCCAGGTGCTGTGTTGCGGAGCCAGGGCCTCTGGGGATCTGGGCACGGCTGTGGCGGGGAAGTACTTCTGTGACATCACGCGCAGAGGAGGCTCCGGGGCTCAGAGAGTATGCGGTACAGGCAGGGCTATGAAAGCCTTCCGCTGCACCGCTTTCATACACATCTATACCGGTGGCCACAGCAGCTTTTGTTCCACCTGCGCCGCGGCTAGGGAGTGGGGATTGTTGGTGCTGGAGGGGGCAGGCGGACTGGCAGCAGGACATAGGACGCTGCAGTAAAAGGATGTTTTTTCCCTATCTTCAGCTGCACCTTTTTGGCATTTACAGTACACTACCTTTTTTTATGGTCTATACCGATTTTTGGCCCTCCAAACTTCAATTGAAAGTATAGGAAAAGGGGTGTAGCCACGCCATTTTACCCGTGACCACGCCCCCTTTTTGAATATGTAGCGATTTTTATGTGTAAGTTGTTGCAGGGTATGTTGCTACAGATGCAGTGGGCCTATTTTGGGGTGTGGACCTGGAGCTGCATCTCCATCAGCCCCACTGTCAATCCTGCTCTGGGAACTCACAGCAGCCAAAGGACAGAGCCTCCCATTGGATGTAACCTGTGTTGGAGGGCGTTTCTCGCCCAATCAGCTGTGGACTGGGTGTGATAGACCTGCTGCTAACCCAATGAGAGCTCCTAGCCACGCCCAGCGTTATACACACAGTCACAGAGTGACAGATCTGGGCTATTATATAGGAGATGATAGAATTACCTCCATTTTTAATAAAATGACAAACAGGTTAAAAAACTGTTGTTGTCGAAACCTATTCTTATTGTCTTTCCTCAAAACACAGTAAAACTAGTTCTTAATGTATACAAGCCCTGGCAAAATGTCAAGTGTTTTAAATTTAAAAAAAGTAATTTAAAAGGCCCGGAAGCAAACTGCTTTTTGTGTGGTTTTATTTTCATGTAGCTATTTTTAGGTAATTTGTGACGCAAAACATTTTTAAAAAAAAAAGGTGCGTCTCAAAGAGAAAAACAAAAACATCTAGGTGTCATTTTTTTAAAAGAGAAAAAACAATTAAGAATGTTGCGATCTGGCTAGAAGGCAGTTTTTGTGTCAGCTTGCTTATTTTTCATTTGGTTTATTTATTTATTTTCTTTTCGCTTTTGCCAGAAGTTTTAAGACCACTTTGTATAGAACGGTGGCGTGACTTTTGGAATAGTTTGGAAAAACAAATTCAGATTTTGCAACTTGCACATGAGCTGGAGTTTGGTTACACAACTTGCACGTGAGCTGGAGTTTGGTTACACAACTTGCACGTGAGCTGGAGTTTGGTTACACAACTTGCACGTGAGCTGGAGTTTGGTTACACAACTTGCAAGTGAGCTGGAGTTTGGTTACACAACTTGCACGTGAGCTGGAGTTTGGTTACACAACTTGCACGTGAGCTGGAGTTTGGTTACACAAGGCCGAAGGGAAAAGTGGCGTTTAGTTACATATAAAACAAAGTGGATTTGTCACTTACTGTGGGCAGTCCTCTGTGTCCTATCAGCAGGGGTTTTACTCCCAGTGTCCCCTCCTCCCTGATGCAGGGCGAGTACATTCCCAACGGGATAAAATACAGGACGAGCAGCAGGGCGAGATACGGGCCTATGATCACCACCTGAGTGACTGTAATTACACAGAAATACCATCAACTTTCCTCATAACAATGAAACAATATAGGACAGCATTGTAATTAAAGAAAATATAAAAAAAGAAAAAAAAATTAATATGGCCGTATAGGGCAAAGAGAAACAAAACCGTGACTGGCTTACTTCTGCACCCACATGTAAAGAGGAGAGATTGGCCTGCAGGATAAGCTTCTTTCATGTACTGCATTTATGAAGGGGTTCCCTAGTCACCCTGTAAAGGGCTGCGATTCCATTCTTTGTGCTTAGTGGGATGATATTGCAGTCGTACTTTTGGGAGACAGGGCTTTTGTAGGCGCACTTCAGTCATGTCATAAAAGTGCCCGATGTTATAAAGACAGCCCACGTAGTGTGTTTTTAGAAGTTTAAGAGGTAAATTTACTAAATGTGTAAAAATAAAAAAAAGTGAATGTGTTTCCCACAGCAACCAGATTCTACCCCTAAGTGTTTTTTTTCCTTTATAGTCGAATAAATAAATGCTATGTTTTATGTATTATATCCTTATTTTGTGACACTGTATGTTTGTATTTTTCTCTAGTGGAAATATTATATATAGCTATACTACACATACATTATAAGCAAATGATGAGATATAACTATTTGAATTATTATTATTATTATTATTATTATTATTATTATGAAAGAAAGAAAATGTTTCAAGGCTTTTGACTAAAAACTGTCCTGAGGCCTTCTGTAAGGAGATAAGGGCCCAGCAGCTCAGGCTATTATATCACAATATTATATATATAAAGAGCATCTTACCTTTGGTGCTCATCCTGACGAAGTACAGAATAACCGGCCAGGATAACAGAGTCATTGCCGCAAGAGAACCAATGTGCAGATAAGGAGCGGTCACCTACAATATATGGAAACAATGGTATACATAGTTACATAGTTGTTGAGGTTGAAAAAAGACAAATGTCCATCAAGTTCAACCTATATTATAATTTTTTTTTTTATTGTTAATTAAATGCTGTATCTCTGGAGATTTTTTTTCTGCTAGGAATTTATCTAATCCATTTTTAAACTTATTGATTGAGTCCATCATTACTACCTTCTCTGGCAGTGAATTCCAAATCCTTACTGCTCTTCCTGTGAAAAACCCTTTGCTCCCCTGAGTATGGAATTTTTTTTCTTCTAACCTCAGGGGGTGTCCTCGTGTCCTATGTAGTGTTTTTATGGTAAACAAATCGTTTGATAAATCCTTGTACTGTCCATTAATGTATTTATAAATATTAATAATGTCCCCTCTCAGTCGCCTCTTTTCCAGTGTGAACATATCAAGCCTTTTAAGTCTTTCCTCATAATCCAATGCCTCTAACCCCTTAACCAGTTTAGTGGCTCGCCTCTGAACCTTTTCGAGTTCCAAGATATCTTTTTTATAGTATGGTGCCCAAAACTGTACACAATATTCCTGGTGTTGCCGCACCAATGATTTATACAGAGGCAGGATTACACTCTCATCCCTTGTCTCCATACCCCGTTTTATGCATGCTAACACCTTATTAGCCTTTGTTACATAGAAACATAGAAACATAGAATTTGACGGCAGATAAGAACCACTTGGCCCATCTAGTCTGCCCCTTTTTTTTATCCTTTAGGTAATCTTAACCCTTTTTGAACCTTAATTCTTTGTAAGGATATTCATATGCCTATCCCAAGCATGTTTAAATTGCTCTACAGTCTTAGCCTCTACCACCTCTGATGGGAGGCTATTCCACTTATCCACTACCCTTTCTGTGAAATAATTTTTCCTTAAATTTCCCCTGAACCTGCCTCCCTCCAGTTTCAGTGTATGTCCTCGAGTTCTAATACTTCTCTGCCTTTGAAGAATGTTTCCCTCCTGAACTTTGTTAAAACCTTTGGTGTATTTGAAAGTTTCTATCATGTCCCCCCTTTCCCTTCTCTCCTCCATACTATACATGTTAAGATCTTTTAGCCTTTCCGGGTAAGTTTTGTGATGTAGGCCATGCACCATTTTAGTTGCCCTTCTTTGTACACTCTCTAATGTATTTATATCCTTCTGGAGGTATGGTCTCCAGAACTGGACACAGTATTCCAGATGAGGCCGCACCAATGACCTATACAGTGGCATTATTACTACTCTTTTCCTGCTACTGATTCCTCTCCCTATGCAACCAAGCATCTGACTTGCCTTTCTCATTGCTTTGTTACATTGCTTTCCTGCCTTTAAGTCACTTGAAATAGCGACTCCTAAATCCCTTTCCTCCTCAGTAGTTTCCATTATAGTACCCTTGATACTATATTTAGCCTTTGGGTTTTTGAGACCCAAGTGCATGATTTTGCATTTTTTAGCATTAAACTTTAGTTGCCATGTTCTTGACCATTTTTCAAGCCTAGCTAGGTCATGTTGCTGGTATAGTAGGCACTAAAATATCATATAAAGATTACCTGTCACCTAAACAAAGCGGGGGCAGCCATTTTGTGAGCTGAAGCAAGGTACAGAAGTAGGCAGCCAATCAGATCAATAGGTAGCGGTAACACCAAGTGCCTCAGTAATGTCACTATTGCTAGAGCTCTGACTGGATGCATTATCACATAAATAAAACAAAATGGCTGTAGGCCATAAATGTATATTCATTTACTCTCCATCCTATTATAACAATTTGTAGACTCTGCATCTCAGCACTAATCATGATCATTCAAAGTCTGACCAGTATCACATATCCTCTTATATGGGGGAGATGTATCAAACTTTTGAGAGATATAAAGGTGTGTATTCATGAAGCAGTGAAGAGAGTGGAGCAGTGAGCCAGTGGAGAAGTTGCCCATGGCAACCAATCAATGTTGAGGTAACATGTATAAAGTGCATTCTATAAACTTGTATGTAACAGCTGATTGGTTGCCATTGGCAACTTCTCCACTGGCTCACTTCTCCACACTTTTCACTGCTTCATGAATAGACCCCAAAGTGGATAAGTTGACCATGGCAACCAACAAGCGTCTAACTGTCATTTTATAGACTTAAGTTAGACGCTGATTGGTTACCTTGCATGGTTTCCCCACTTTATTTCTCTCCAACGCTTGCTACATCTCCCATAGAAGTATTTACCCTTAAAGTATAGGACTAATGGACAATCATGGATAATTTTAAAATTTTTAAAGTAGGGAACAAACGAACCCTGTTATCCTGAGTAAGGGGAGTGCCTCCCCTGGGAAACCCTTCCTCGGTTTCCGAATGATAGATAGACAGTGTCTAGATAGACAGTCAATAGGTCAACATGCATTAGGTTGACAGGGTCAATACGTCGACAGGGTCAAAAGGTCAACATGTAAAAGGTAGACAGTGCTTAAGGTCGTCAGGTACAAAAGTTTGACATGTTCAAAAGGTCGACATGACAATAGTCGACACAAGTTTTGGGGGGGTTTATCCCATATTTGTCAGCTTTTGCTTGATATACCAGCCACATGGACCATGATTGGGAATAATAACCTTGCCCGAAGCGTGAAACATAGAAAATTACACGCTTACAAACTGCTGTCGACTGTTTTGGGTCAACCATTTTCATGTTGACCTTTTGACCCTGCCAACCTAATGCATGTTGACCTAATGACTGTCTATAAATCACGTAGATCTTTCATTCCCCCCCCCCCCCCCTTCCTCTGCCCCGTCAAAGGAGATGATGATGGGCAGAGGTTGGTACTGTGGGATGTGCCCACCAGCGTAATACCATCAGCTCCTGCTAGTAGCACTTGGAACTCAAACACTGGTATCATACCATGGTGAAATGGCATGACATGTGCCCACCCTGTTTCATACATGGCAAATATGCCAGCTCAATTGTAAAATGATCCTCTTATATCAAGGCCTGGGTTAAATAAATTAAAAGAAAAAGAAAAGTCTGACGCTAACCTGAGTGATCCAACAAATCAACAAATCAATAATCAAATAATTAGTAACAGTGGTGAATGCCGCCTCTCCCAAACTCTCTTGGATGGGACAGATATAGGGAATCCTAATGCTACCATCTTGTGATTGGCTTGCGGTCTCCTATGTAACGTACCTGCTTTTTCGGCTTATTTACCAAACATACCGTAGGTGGCAATTTCTACACTGCAGTAACCTTCAATCATTGTCAACACTAGATAATACCTTTAGACTGTTCAAAGCTATTTGATAATTGGTACTTGGTAGCTCTAAGCTACTGTATTGTGACAATGTGCATCTATGTTAGTAAATTACCCCCTACATACAGGGGACGTGGTTATTTTGAATGCTGAGGCATGAGGAGAGAATGATTAGTTACGGACAATGGGGGTCATTCCGAGTTGATCGCTAGCTGAATTTGTTCGCAGCGTTCAGGCTAAAAAAAACGGCAGTTCTGCGCTTGCGTATGTGGTGCAATGTGCACGCGCGACGTACGGGCACAACGAACGATGTAGTTTTGCACAGGGTCTAGCGATGCATTTCAGTCGCACTGCTTGCCGCAGAGTGATTGACATAAAGTGGGCGTTTCTGGGTGGCAACTGACCGTTTTCAGAGAGTGTGCGGAAAAACGCAGACGAAGTGATCGCAAGCGCTGAGTAGGTTTTGAGCTACTCTGAAACTACACAAAAAATTGTTTGCAGGCGCTCTGCGATACAACTGTTCGCACTTCTGCTAAGCTAAAATACACTCCTAGTGGGCGGCGGTATAGCGTCTGCACGGCTGCTAAAAACTGCTAGCGAGCGATCAACTCGGAATGACCACCCAATATAATAGCCTGCTTTTGTGTATATATGTACAGAAGTATGTCAGGAGAAGCGCCCCCCTATCCATCTTGGGTTCACAGCCGTACCTGGAATGAGAGACGCACGGTCGCCCATTCTTCACCCCACAAATTAGACAGGACCGCAAGTGCAATAATAAAGAGTAAGAGGACAACCAGCGTCCCGACCTGTTAGCAATAAGAGGGGACAGTCAGACAGGCAGCAACACAACATCAATCAATACAGACTTTAGGGGTCTATTCATGAAGCAGTGAAAAGAGTGGAGAAGTGAGCCAGTGGAGAAGCTGCCCAAGGCAACCAATCAGCTGCTCTGTATATGTTTATAGTATGCTAATTCTAAATGTTACTTCAATGCTGATTAACTTCTCCACTGGCTCACTTCTCTTCTCTTTTCACTGCTTCATGAATAGACAGACCCCCTTTAGAACAAGCTGTAATGTGCAAATAAGTCACAAAATAAACTCACAAAGGGTCATTTACAAACGCAGAAACATACTACCCCCGCTGAAATGTCATTTCTTCACCTTCCATCACGTCACGTTACTTTTATCAACTTTTTCCAACATATGCAAATAAAACAATACAACAAAATGTAACGCAAAGCGTCCGCACAGGTGCTCTTATCAAGGTGGAATGGGGGCGCTTGCTCCTGTATATTATCAAGGCAGGATACAGAGGTGAAAAGAGTGGGGAAGTGGAACAATTGAGAAGTTGCCCATAGCAACCAATCAGTTTCTACCTATCATTTTATAGAATGTACTTGATAAATGCTACCTTAATGCTGATTGGTTGTAATGTGCAATTTCTCCGCTAGTCCACTTCCCCACTCTTTTCACTGCTTAATACATCACCCCCATAGTCACCGGTTTCTAAATAACCCTGAAAAACAACTTTAGTGGAAAGTAGAGTAGGGGAATAGACGGATCTTTCTTTCACAAATCACAATGATTCATTGAGCATAAAGTTACGGCAAGAAAAAAATAGGATTTTGCATCAAAATTCTTCAGAGTTGAATAATCATAAAAATCTCTATTTACAATAACAGTACTGCAGAACTGGAAAGCATTCTCTATGTCACAGTCAAGTGAAGTGATAGCGTGCCTCGTTAGGTATAAAAGAATATAAGGGGGGCCAGAGTAAAGGGGGGGGGGGGGTTATAAAAGCTTGGAGAGTAATTCGGGACGGGATGCCCCACCACCCACGGTATGCAAATCAGGGTTTATTAATGCTGTATGCATGACGATCTAAGCAAAGGACAGGTAAGAGGTGTCATGCATCCCACCTACAGTGAGAAGAGAATACCAACCAATCAGCTCCTACCTGCCGCATTACAGGATGTGTTTCGAAAAATGACAGAATGAGCTGATTGGTTGGTACTTTATCTCTCTCTACTTTTCTCTCTCCAAGCTTTGATAAATACTCCCCTAATCCCACCACCCCTCTCCAGGTCAGGTCTGCCCGCAACCACAAAGACCTCTTCCATTACAAGGTATGGCCCGCCCGTAACTCGGGTAACCTGGCCACACAGGGCCATCCCTAGCAGCGAGAGGGCTATATAGCCAAAGGAAACCCTTCATCCTCTCTTTTCTTCCAGTCTTTCCCAACCTCCACATCCCAGCACAGGGACAGGGTCAGCAGCATTGACGTGGATGCTACGTTATGAGGTACTACAGCAAGAGGGGTCCGCGGCAATACACACGGGTACACCCAGGAGGGGGTATCAAGAGCACAGGAAGACGCACATGAGGACTTGCACCCTGCTACCAGTGCACTATGCTGAGTGCTTAGCGCCGGCTTATTATAATCCTTACTATAAATCTCTTGTGTGTCTGATTAAGGGGTATATTTACTAAGCCTTGGATGGAGATAAAGTACCAGCCAACCAGCTCCTAACTGTCATTCTTCAAACCCAGCCTGTGACATGGCAGTTAGGAGCCGATTGGCTTTGACTTCGAGTCCAATTCAGATCTGATCGCAGCAGCAAATGGGCAAAACCATGTGCACTGCAGGGGAGGCAGATGTAACATGTGCAGAGAGAGTTAGATTTGGGTGGGGTGTGTTCAAACTGAAATCTAAATTGCAGTGTAAAAATAAAGCAGCCAGTATTTACCCTGCACAGAAACAATATAACCCACCCAAATCTAACTCTCTCTGCACATGGGGGCTAATTCAGACTTGTTCGCTCGCTAGGGTTTTTTTTCAGTCCTGCGTTCGCATAGTCGCTGCCCATAGGGTGGTGTATTTTCACTTTGCAAGTGTGTGAACGTATGTGTAGCAGAGCTGTACAAACAGATCTTGTGCAGTCTCTGAGTAGCCCAGGACTCACTCAGCCGCTGCGATCACTTCAGCCTGTCCGGGACCGGAATTGACGTCAGGAACCCTCCCTGCAAACGCCTGGACACGCCTGCGTTTCTCCAAACACTCCCAGAAAACGGTCAGTTGCCACCCACAAACGCCTTCTTCCTGTCAATCTCCTAGCGAACGGCCGTGCGAACGGCTCCTTCGCACAAACCCATAGCTGAGCGGCGATCCACTTTGTACCCATGCGACGCGCCTGCGCATTGCGGTGCATACACATGCGCAGTTTAGACCTGAACGCCCGCTAAACGAAAATGCAGCCTCGCGATCAGGTCTGAATTACCCCCATGGTTTTGCCCATTAGCTAACAAATTTGCTGCTGAGATCAGATCTGAATTAGGCCCTTTATCTTCGTCCATTTTATCTCCGTCAATAGCTTAGTAAATAGACCACTAAGTCTTGAATCTGTAGTTTTTAGTACATTTGATTTGCAATTTAAAAAGGTCTAAGTAATTTTTGCTTTTAACTGAAGTGTTTTTCGTCGGCGGTTAATCAGTCTATGCACAGGTGTAACACCGTGGCTGCGCAGTGGAGGTCATCACATCATCATCTCCTCGCAGTGCCGTCACTTCTCGTGCTGGGTGTCTCACCTTGTGGCTCCAGTGCAGGTACAGCTGCTGGCCTTCCGAGAGCAGACATACCGCCAAAACCTAAAGACCAAAAAATAAATCGGATTTATTTATTCAAATAATTTATTTATTCCGATAATTTGACCCCCATCGGTGGTCGCGTGTAAACACAGGATGGGCTTGTTTGTTTTTGCTGAGGGTGCATGTATATTGGGCGCCAGATTTGAGGGGCGCTGAGACGGTCGGAGACAATGGTGAGTCGGAAGCATGCAGGGGTAGGCTACGGCTGGATCACCCGGTGCAATAAAGGGTTTTTTTTTTTCCCTATCTGTGCTGCGTCACGTCATCACGTGCGCTGAAGAACAGCACAGCCGCCACTTTCCCAGTGTTTTGCACACATAGTAGGAAAAATCACTGGGAAAATGGCCACTGCACCATTTTTTCAGAGACCTGCACATGCACTCTAGAAAGCACTAGGGTCCCCTAGTGACCCTAGTGCCCAGAGCTATGGCGCTGCCAGCTAGAGAGGAGGGTTCCCAGACAGAGCCTGAACACAGGCGTCCTCCTCTCTAAATGCGCCCCTGGTGATGAGGTAACATTTATAAAGTGCATTCTATAAAATTATACGGAGCCGTTGTTTGGTTGCCATGGGCAACTTCTCCACTGGCTCACTTTTCACTGCTTCATGAATAGACCCCTCATCTAGCAGGGTACGTGTACTTACTCAGTGCGCATGAAATAAAAAAAAGACATTTAGGTAGCTAGCCCACAAGATAAAGACTTACCACTAATATTCCAATGTATGTAAATAAAACAGCTACCACCACTAAGATTAATACCGACCACAGGAACCAGTATCCCAGACTCCTATACGTATACCTGGGAAAAGAAATACACATAATGGGAATTTGATGCATAGTTCACACAGAATTGGTTTAGCAACATGGCTGACGTAGCTGTGATAGTGTAGTAAGACCTCTGTCAATGGGAGATGAGCTGCAGAAAATCATTCATCGATTCATTTATTAACTACATGTAAGGAGGTCATGTCCCATTTTGCTAAGTACAGGCACTGAATAACTCGTAGAAAAACAATAACCAATAAAATAAAAACAGAATGTCCATAACACCTGTATGGTGCGCCCTACTTCGCTCCAATCTACACCAGCAAGGATAACTAGGGGGGGATTCAATTCCAGCCAATGAAACTTTGGGTGAAATTTCATGATGTTTCATCCATGTTTTTTCACCCGGAAAAAAACGGTTCTGCAGGTTAAGCGAAACCTGTATGTTTTCGGTAGAAACAGCCCAGCTTTCGGGGTGAAAACGGGGCTGTTTTCAGGGATTGTGCTCCGTCCGGAGGCAGGTGAAACAAATCCCTGTAAAGCAGTGGCATGCGCCGGCTTATCGGGACTAATTTAATAGCCCCCCCCCCGGCAATACTTTTACACCCGCAGTTGGTGCGGGTAATTGAATATCCCCCTTAGGGGTCTATTTACTAAGCCCTGGATGGAGATAAAATCGATGGAGATAAAGTACCAGCCAATCAGCTCCTAACTGCCATGTCACAGGCTGTGTTTGAAAAATGACAGGAGCTGATTGGTTGGTACTTTATCTCCGTCCACTTTGGGGATAATTCAGACCTGATCACAGCAGCAAATTTGTTAGCAGTTGGGCAAAACCATGTGCACTGCAGGTGGGACAGATGTAACATGTGCAGAGAGAGTTATATTTTGGTGGGGTGTGTTCATACTGAAATATAAATTGCAGTGTAAAAATAAAGCAGCCAGTATTTACCCTGCACAGAAACAATATAACCCACCCAAATCTAACTCTCTCTGCACATGTTACATCTGCCCCACCTGCACTGCACATGGTTTTGGCCAACTGCTAACAAATTTGCTGCTACGATCAGGGCCAGTATTTACTAAAAATCAGAGTTTGTCCGATTTGTGTTTTTTTTCTAAGTCCCAATCCGGGAATTCACTAAGCACCAATCTCGGCAGTGTTTGGACTATTCGTAATGGTTTGAATGACAACGTTCAGAAATACGAATGAATAGACCATCGGTTAAACGCGGCTGTTATTTAATAGAATACGGGCATTCACTATTCATTCGTATTTGGGTGTTAGTCTCTGAATGCTCAAGTGCGGGTCTGTTTTTTTTCGATTCGTTAAAAAAAGCAGCAAAAAAATAGACCTGCTTTTTCCAGTCGAGTTTGGATAACTATGCACGGATCAGTGAGATCTGTGCATGGTTATCTATGGGAAAGGGTCTGTTTAGTGTAAAAACTGAAAAAAAAATTGCGTGGGGTCCCCCCTCCTAAGCATAACCAGCCTCGGGCTCTTTGAGCCGGTCCTGGTTGAAAAAATATGGGGGGGGAAATTACAGGGGTTCCCCCATATTTAATCAACCAGCACCGGGCTCTGCGCCTGGTCCTGGTTCCAAAAATACGGGGGACAAAAAGCGTAGGGGTCCCCCGTATTTTTGAAACCAGCACCGGGCTCCACTAGCCAGGTACATAATGCCACAGCCGGGGGACACTTTTATACTGGTCCCTGCGGCCCTGGCATTACATACCCAACTAGTCACCCCTGGCCAGGGTACCCTGGAGGAGTGGGAACCCCTTAAATCAAGGGGTCCCCCCCTCCAGCCACCCAAGGGCCAGGGGTGAAGCCCGAGGCTGTCCCCCCCATCCAAGGGCGGCGGATGGGGGGCTGATAGCCTTTTGTAAAAATGTGAATATTGTTTTTAGTAGCAGTACTGCAAGTCCCAGCAAGCCTCCCCGCAAGCTGGTACTTGGAGAACCACAAGTACCAGCATGCGGTGGAAAACCGGGCCTGCTGGTACCTGTAGTACTACTACTAAAAAAATACCCCCAAAAAAAACAGGACACACACACCGTGAAAGTATAAGTTTATTACATACATGCACACCTCCATACACACATACTTACCTATGTTCCCACGAGGCTCGGTCCTCTTCCCCATGTAGAATCCTTGGGGTACCTGTGAAAAAAATTATACTCACATAATCCAGTGTAGAATCAGACCTTTGAATAATCCACGTACTTGGCAAAATAATAAAACGGAAACCCGACCACGCACTGAAAGGGGACCCATGTTTACACATGGGACCCCTTTCCCCGACTGCCAGGACCCCCCCTGACTCCTGTCAAAGAGGGTCCCTTCAGCCAATCAGGGAGCGCCACGTCGTGGCACTCTCCTGATTGGCTGTGTGCTCCTGTAGTGTCTGTCAGGCAGCACACGGCACAGATACAATGTAGCGCCTATGCGCTCCATTGTAGCCAATGGTGGGAACTTTGCAGGCAGCGGTGAGGTTACTTTCGGTCAACCGCTGACCGCAAAGTTCCCACCATTGGCTACAATGGAGCGCATAGGCGCTACATTGTATCTGTGCCGTGTGCTGCCTGACAGACACTACAGGAGCACACAGCCAATCAGGAGAGTGCCACGACGTGGCGCTCCCTGATTGGCTGAAGGGACCCTCTTTGACAGGAGTCAGGGGGGGTCCTGGCAGTCGGGGAAAGGGGTCCCATGTGTAAACATGGGACCCCTTTCAGTGCGTGGTCGGGTTTCCGTTTTATTATTTTGCCAAGTACGTGGATTATTCAAAGGTCTGATTCTACACTGGATTATGTGAGTATAATTTTTTTCACAGGTACCCCAAGGATTCTACATGGAGAAGAGGACTGAGCCTCGTGGGAACATAGGTGAGTATGTGTGTATGGAGGTGTACATGTATGTAATAAACTTATACTTTCACGGTGTGTGTGTGTCCTGTTTTTTGGGGGGGTATTTTTTTAGTAGTAGTACTACAGGTACCAGCGGGCCCGGTTTTCCACCGCATGCTGGTACTTGTGGTTCTCCAAGTACCAGCTTGCGGGGAGGCTTGCTGGGACTTGTAGTACTGCTACTAAAAACAATATTCTCATTTTTACAAAAGGCTATCAGCCCCCCATCCGCCGCACTTGGATGGGGGGGGACAGCCTTGGGCTTCACCCCTGGCCCTTGGGTGGCTGGAGGGGGGGGACCCCTTGATTTAAGGGGTTCCCACTCCTCCAGGGTACCCCGGCCAGGGGTGACTAGTTGGGTATGTAATACCAGGGCCACAGGGACCAGTATAAAAGTGTCCCCCGGCTGTGGCATTATGTACCTGGCTAGTGGAGCCCGGTGCTGGTTTCAAAAATACGGGGGACCCCTACGCTTTTTGTCCCCTGTATTTTTGGAACCAGGACCAGGCGCAGAGCGTGGTGCTGGTTGATTAAATATGGGGGAACCCCTGTCATTTTTTCCCCCATATTTTTTCAACCAGGACCGGCTCAAAGAGCCCAAGGCTAGTTGTGCTTAGGAGGGGGGACCCCACGCAATTTTTTTCCGAATTTTTAAGACTTTAAACAACTTTTTAAGGTACACAATGAAGCCCTGCACGGATCTCACAGATCCGGCCGGGATTCCTTGTGTTTTGTCAGGCAGTGTTTTACTCATCACTCCCGTAAAACACTGCCTGATATTACGAATCACATCGACATCGGAAAAAACGATTGTGTAAAACTCGGCAGCTTAGTGAATGATCGTATCAGGATTCAAAAAGTTGCAGTAAAATGCACCCGATACCATTCGAGTTCAAACACCCTTCAAAACGGCCAAAACACAAATCTTTGTAAATATACCCCCAGGTCTGAATTACCCCCTTTATCTCCATCCAAGGATTAGTAAATAGATCCCTTAGTGTGAAACAGGGACTAAGGGGTACATTTACTAAGATGGGAGTTCTGTTTAAGATGGGATATTGCTGATAGCAACCAATCAGATTCTACTTCTCATTTATCTAGCCCCTTCTAGAGGATAATAGCCGGAAACTGACTGGTTGCTATGGGCAACATCCAATCTTAAATAGAACTCCCATCTTAGTAAATTTACCCCTAACTGTTACTTCTGCACACCGTACAGAATAAGAATACACGCTGTACTCTGCCACTTGTATTCAGCATCAGGAACTGCTGACATGGGAGTACTCACCAGTCAAAGTCATTATAGTCATTCTTTGCTTCACCCCAGAAGTACAAGAAGACCAAGGAGAGGCAGAAAGCCCCGATCAGGAGGACGAAGAAGAGGCCCTCTGTCTGAAAGATGGAAATGCAGATACTGGTAACGCGTTCTTGTTATTAGCAATAACAGAGGCTCATCCCTACACTTCCCACTTACAGAGTAGACCAGTCAAATTAAAATGTCAGCTCGTTATTTCCTGGTGGGGTGTGGGGCTATTTTTAACGGTAACATAATATTTTCTACAAAGTGAGAAGAACAATGGTGGTGCTTCTATCTGACTACTTGAGTCATAAAGGAACTGTTTAAAATACCATTAAACTTGGACATTCACATAGGAAAACATTTAAGCCAACAGCCCCCCCGTAGCTATTTGGGGGCTGCTACACACAGACTTTTATCCAGTGTTCCTTATAAACTAGGTCACACAAATTCTAGATCTGACTAGTTAGCATTAGTTTACAGTAAACCTAAAACTTATTTTCTACCACTTCCACTGGTAGCTTGTGCCAAACAGTGCCCTTGGCTGATGAAACTGGGCAACCATCGGAGAAACGCGTTAGGATAACCTATATGGAGCAACCCCGCACTCAGAGGGCCAGATGTGCTAAGCCTTGAAAAGTTATCAATTTCACAGTGATAAAGCACCAAGCAACCAGCTCCTAACTGTCACACCCAGCCTGTAACATGGCAGCTAGGAGCTGATTGGCTCATACTTTATCACTGTGAAATGTATCACTTTTCAAGGCTTAGTACATCTCCCCCTCATCGCACTGCAGCATCCGCAATTAACCGGTGGTTGGTGAGATACAGTCTATATTTGCCCACCGCATAAGGCACACCGGGGTCTATTCATGAAGCAGTGAAAAGTGTGGAGAAATATGCCAGTGAAGAAGTTGCCCATGGCAACCAATCAGCATTGAGGTAACATTTATAATTTGCATACGATAAAATTATACAGAACAGCTGATTGGTTGCCATGGTCAACTTCTCCACTGGCTCACTTCTCCACTCCTTCATGAATAGACCTTACTATACGCTTCACTTGCCATATATACTGTATATAAGTTATTTCACCTGAAGAATTAAATGTGACCATCATTTGAATGTACTACTGAGTTATGATTTATATTATGTCATTCATCTTGTACAGTGCTACACGTGTGATTACTGTTATTATACTGCATGTTTTTAGTGAAATATTTAGATTTTTCTTAGTTTGTGAGTTGGTTCGTTGCTGTGATATAATTCCTGAGTGGGACGAGCGCTCCTTAAGTACATATGTACCCTCGACCGCCTCAGCACCTCTTACCCTCACACAGCAGCACTGTCCAGGCTCCGCCTTCTGGCGCTGGTACCGCTTCCACCGGCAGCTGTACAGGCCCGCCAGTAGGGAGATGAACGGCTGATGCTCATAGTGCTGGAGAAGGCGTCTGCGCACGATTTTCAGCTTCCCCAGCCTGATCCTCCTGAGGTTCTTCAGCGAAGTCCCCATCGGAGGAGCCTTACATTTTCCTCATTTCTGTAAGCAAACACAGGGGCTTTAAGCGGGGCAGGAGGCCTACAAAGCCGTCATAATTATACCACAGTAGACGTCAGTTGCATTTTGCGGTTGGCATGGAAGAATAATTTGCAGACTCTGCTGCCAAAACGCTTTTCTGTTTAAGAAAAGTTTTGAATAATTTTTTGGATGGGGACACGTTGCAGCGAATTTCAATGGAACCAGATTGCCGAAGTCCTTTTTCTCGATGATAAGACGGTAAAGTAGATCCAATTTTAAACTGCATTTCGAAGCCTACATTCTGTGACCAACGCGTTTCTCAGGATAGATTTGTCAGCTTTCTGGTAGCACAAGGAAATGGCCGATGGTACCACAGCCCAATCTTCTATGTGTACTATAATCGGGGGCAGGCTGGGCAGGGGGGTAGGGTGCCATCAGCCCCCGGTCCCAGTGCAATTTAAGTGTTGCAGGGCCGCCTGACTGGATGCTCCTGCTTCCCCTGGCCACTGCTCAGCTAGAGACAGATAAAAGAGTAGAACAGGTGCAAGATTTTTGATAAACTGACACTTAATTCAATGTTTATACAGTAGATAGGTACGGCCCGTTATTTCATTAGCTATTATAACCCCACCCACATTACACAAACCACACCCCCAATATTATTGTCATGAACATTTTTGAATTGCATTCCCTGTGAAAAGCTGGGCCACTTGCTTGAGTCTGCCTCCCAGGCTGAAAGTTGCCAGCCAGCCCCTGATTATAATCCAGTAACTGGGCGTTCCAGGTTTCTAAAGACTATGGCGGTCTATTTAGGCAGTGCTGCATTTTTTCTCAGGTACTGACTGCGCATGTGTATGCACTGCAATGCACGCGCGTGTCAGACAGCAACAAAGGGCATCGCCGGTCAGCAACGGGATGGTGCGAAAAAATCCGTTCGCACGGGGGCGTTTGCAAGGTGATTGACAGGTAGAGGCCATTTGTGGGTGGCAACTGACCCTTTATTGGGAGTGTTCGGAAAAACGCAGGCGTGTCCAAGCGTTTTCAGGGAGGGTGTCCTACGTCAGCTCCGGCCCCGATCAGCCTGATGTGATTGCACTGGAGGAGTAAGTCCTGGTCTGCGCATACACTGCACAAAGTGAATTTTAGCAGCTCGGCATATACATGCAATCGCACACTTACACGGTGAATATACACCCCCCCCTGGAGGCGGCGACTATCTGAACGCAGGACAGCGATATTAGCAGCCCAGCAATCAGATCTGAGTCACCCCCTATGTTCCCCTCCCCATTTGCACAGCATCCTGGTTGCGGGCACAGACTGCAACATCTCTCCAAGGGCCAAAGTAGGAGATTCCTCCATAACAGACAGGGGACGCAGCAGACGGCATGGGGTATGGCTGTGCCAGGTAAAGCCCAGCTGACTGCAATCACATCCCATGCACTAATGCTAGGCACGTGGTTAAAAGATATCTACATTTAATCCCACTTTTGTAAAAGGAAAAATTCCAAAAGTCGGTAGAAGAGGATATAGAAAACATTTATGTTAATAATCAAACATTTAACATTACGTTTTTTCGTGAGGAGGATGAAGCCCTAAAGGATTTGATGAACAAGAATAAAGCACAATACAGAGAGGAGGGAGGGCAATCATGAATACCAATTAATATTTAACAGAAGCTGTGGTTTTGCTATCTGACAAGGATACTTATTACATTTTATTTTTTTCAGTACCCATTGACCTTTGGACGGTGGTCTCCCCTTCACTGTGAAAATGCCCCGGGCTCTTATTGAGAAGTGTGTGATTCACCTCCTCATTTCTCCTGAGTACATTTGGAGAGAGACTGAAGTACAGGAGTTGGTAGACAAAAGGGTGGACATGACACAAGACACAAATGATTCGCAAAGAATTCACCTCACCTATAATAAAGCAGGGGGGGGGGGGGGGGGGGGGTTAAATTGCTGGATTGCATGACAGGAGACTATGTTAAGTATTTGAGCAAGGAACCTAAAATATGCTTTTTTTTGCTTCCAGCCAAACGGCCAGTGATGAGAACAGGTTTGCTGGCAAATCTGGCGGCAATAGATTAATAAGGAAACAAATAGGACTGTACATACTAAACCCAGAAACTAAGACATCAGGACACGATACACCTCCCAAATCACCACAAGATTCCAGATGTCGCCTTGTAATCCATTTATTCTTTCGGGGAAAATATAGGCACCTGCAACTGTAACATGCAGATCACAGATAGGCACGGCGGTGACACAGTTCCCTGGATGCTGATTATTCCATTCATGTGCATTCATAGAAAGTCACGCGAAATCCATGTTTACGGCATCACACAGTGTCCATAGCCACTAGGGGTTCGCAAAAGTAGTTTAACCAGGGCTACATCTTTGCAATTGATTTATAGGACCAATTCATTTCTATGGCCTATTCATTTCAATGGACTTTTCAATTGACATAAATGGGTCTATAGCCCATTGAAATAAATGGGCCATATACAGTACATTAACAGAGATATGCAGCACCTTCAATCATTTTCTCCCCACCCATAAATAGATAATCAATCTCTATTGATTCGTGATCAAAGCAAAGAGCTTCTGAAGAATACCCCTGACGCACTAACATTCATGTTATAGCTATTATGGGAAACTGCTTCTGATTGGCTGATATTTAGGTACATCAACATCTTATTTGTGTTTATACTTTATTAAATATGCCCACCATTCTCTCTCACTCCTCTGCAGAAGGCTTCCATGTTAAGAGGAAGTTCCATCACCAACATAGCAGACATAGGCCCTCATTCCGAGTTGATCGCACCAAGCAACTTTTTGCTGCTCGTGTGATCAACTAATCCCCGCCTATGGGGGAGTGTATTTTAGCATAGCAAGGCTGCGATCGCTTGTGCAGCCCTGCTATGCTAAAAAAGTTTCCTGCAAAACCAGACCAGGGTAAGAGTTACTTACCCTGTGCGACGGATCCAGCGACGAAGGTCCCGCCCTCCAAACGCATCGACACGCCTGCGTTGGACTTACCGCGCCTGAAAAACGGTGAGTATCCGACCCGGAACGCCTCCCGCCTGTCCATCTTCTTGCGATCGCTGCTGCGATCACATTTGTCGCTGGCGGCGCCGGAACTGCTGCGTGCGAACGGGTCGGAATGACCCCCGTAGACTGACACTCTTGCAGTCTTGCTTTGCAGAAATGCACAGCACAAACTGATGGACTCACAATGACAATGGGACCAGTCATTTTATATCATATCAAATGTCTCAGTTTTTTTTACCTATACCAGAAGCCTATAGATGTGGGAGGAGCTTCCGCTACACTTTAAGGAGTTCATGTTCAGATCTGAAAGTTTCAACGTTAGTGTTTATTGGTCCATTAAGGATGACATCACTGGTATTTGTTTTGCATGTATAACATATTCCAATAAAGTTGAAACAACTTTATACTGTTTTATTGGTGCAATTAATATCTCTACGTGAACTGCAGCTGTTATCTCTGCAGCCGCACTTCCTCTGTCTCAGCGCCTTGCCACATTTTAATATAATATTCATTTTATTTATATAAAGCTTTTCTCCAAAAGGATTCAGGCTCTTTACATAAATCATGAACATAATATAGAGGTTTAGCTTTACTGAAAATACAGAAATCATGAACATAAAACAGAGGGGTGTAGTATTGTATGCCGGCGACCAGCATACCGGCTGGTCACTCTTATCTCACTCTTCTGCTTTTATTAGCTGGTGACATATCACCAAATCCAGGCCCCAACCACCTTTCCCTCTCACACTAAGCTGTCTCAAAACAACATAGAAATCCATCTAACCTCATAAATATCACGTGTCTCCCATCCCCCTCCAAGTCACTAAAATGTGCCTTATTGAATGCACGCTCTGTTTGCAACAAATTAACATCCATCCATGACCTCTTCATATCTCACAACTTTAAATCTGCTGGCTATAACAGAAACATGGCTCACACAATCAGACACGGCCTCCCCTGTAGCACTGTCACACGGTGGTTTCCACTTCACACACACATCTAGGCCTAATAATAGTAAAGGTGGTGGGGTTGGAATCTTACTGTCACAGTTTTTCACATACACTGCTCTACCTCAGGTTCCATCACTCGCATTCACATCATTTGAAGTTCACTCTATCAGGATTTTCACCCCCTTCTCTCTGCGTGTTGCAGCTATCTATCGCCCTCCTGGGCAACCTAAACAACAATTTCTAGAAGATTTTTCTGCCTGGCTCCCACACTTCTTATCCTCTGACATCTCCACCATCATTATGGGCGATTTCAATATAGCTCTTGACAGTCCACAATCTGTTCATGCATCCAAACTCCTCTCTCTAACCTCCTCTCTTGGCCTAACCCAATGGTCCAACTCCTCTACTCACCAGGAGGGCCACTGCCTTGATCTTGTGTTCACCAGGCTCTGCTCAGTTTCCCAACTCATTAACACTCCTTTCCCTCTCTCTGATCACAACCTGATCACCTTCACAATCTCTTCTATTACTTTAAATTCTAGGACACTAAAACCAAGCAAGCCTCCTCTAACACGCAGAAATACTAACAATATAAATTTTCAACAACTTTCCACTTCTCTGCAACAACGTCTCTCACCAATCTCTACATTCACCACACCTGACACTGCTGTATCCCACCTGCACCAGACCCTAGAGAGTGCCCTTGATGAAGTTGCTCCAGCTACCCATCACACTCCACGTAGGCTTAGATGCCAACCATGGCACTCTAAATCAACAAGACACCTACAAAAACTGTCACGTAAGGTAGAACGTCAGTGGCGGAAATCTCAGAATCCAAGTGACTTTCTTACATATAAGACTACCTACCACTCCTATCGTCAGGCCCTGGACACTGCCAAACAAACATATTTCCAATCTCTCATCTCTTATCATGCCACCAACCTCAAACAACTTTTTAATACATTTAAATCACTTCTTTACCCTCCCTCACCTCCCCCACTAGCTACTATCAGTGCACAAGAACTTGCTTCCTACTTCAAGGATAAGATTGATAAAATCCGAGATAAAATGGTATGCTCTAACTCAGCCAGTGACCTGCTCAATCCCCTACCTGAACCCTCTGGAACTTTCTCTTCATTTGATCCCACAAGTGAAGATGAAGTATCAACACTCTTTTCATCCTCCTACTCCACTACGTCTCCTCTTGATCCTATACCCTCACAGGTCAGCAAAAGTTTGTCTCCTGTGCTTATCCCAACCTTAACTAAAATCTGTAATCTCTCTCTCTCTACTGGCATCTTTCCATCTCTGTTTAAACATGCAGTGATTACTCCCATTCTGAAAAAACACAACTCTGACCCAAACACACTCTCTAACTACCGTCCCATTTCTCAGCTACCCAGTCCCTCCAAGCTACTGGAGAGACTTGCCTACACTCGCCTTACACACTTTCTTAACTCCCACAACTTACTGGACCCACTTCAGTCAGGCTTTCGTGCCCAACACTACACGGAGACGGCACTGACCAAAGTAGTGAATGATCTGGTCACTGCTAGATCAAAAGGCCATTACACACTACTTATTCTTCTAGATCTCTCTGCTGCTTTTGACACTGTTGACCACTCTCTTCTCATACAAACACTAGAGTTCCTAGGTCTTCAGGACACAGCCCTTACTTGGTTCTCATCCTACCTATCTAATCGATCTTTCAGTGTTCACTTCTCTGATTCTACCTCCTCTTCTCTACCTCTATCAGTTGGAGTACCGCAAGGCTCAGTCTTAGGCCCTCTGCTTTTCTCAATCTATACCTCATCTCTTGGTAAACTAATCAGCTCTTTCGGATTTCAGTATCATTTGTACGCTGATGATACTCAAATCTACCTATCCTCCCCAGATTTATCACCATCTGTATTGGCTCGTGTCACTGGATGCCTGTCTGCCATTTCATCTTGGATGTCATCTCGCCATCTCAAACTCAAGATTTCCAAAACAGAATTAATTATTTTCCCACCAGCTAAGGGTAGTTACCAACCTGATATTGCCATAACTGTTGACAATGCAACTATCCACCCTACCCCACAAGCTCGCTGCCTAGGTGTCATCCTTGACTCTGAACTGTCGTTTGTTCCACACATTCAATCTGTCTCTAAATCATGTTACATGCACCTTAAAAACATATCCAAAATACGCCCTTATCTTACACAAGACACTGCAAAAACTATGATCCATGCTCTCATTATCTCCCGCATTGATTATTGTAATAGTCTCCTTACTGGTCTTCCCAAACATAGGCTCTCACCACTTCAATCCATTTTAAATGCAGCTGCGAGGCTAATCTTTCTCGCCAGACGTTCTTCGTCTGCTGATCCGCTCTGTCAGTCCCTCCATTGGTTACCGGTATTCTACCGTGTCAAATATAAAATACTTTTACTTACATACAAGGCTATTACCCAAACTGCACCATCATACATCTCCTCACTCATCTCAAAATATCTCCCTACCAGACCCCTCCGCTCTGCACAAGATCTGCGTCTCTCATACAGATGTATTACCTGTTCCCACTCAAAATTACAGGACTTTACCCGGGCTTCACCCACTCTGTGGAATGCCCTCCCACGCACAATAAGACTCTCCACTAGTCTCCAAACCTTTAAACGTTCCCTGAAAACTCATCTCTTCAGACAAGCCTACCAAATTCCTGACCCACACACATAACCTTCACAGCTTCCCTATCCAGTTACATTCCCTCTGCACAGTCCCCATAACCTCACATTTTGTCTTCCAACATTGCTGGGTGATCATATCACACAACCCACTAAGAACCTAGCAATCTGGGGAACCATTATGTAACAAGTAGCATCTATCCTTGTGTATCAATGCCTATTTCCCTATAGATTGTAAGCTTGCGAGCAGGGCCTTCCTACCTCTGTCTGTCTTTGCCCAGTTTTGTTCTATAACTGTTGTTCTAATTGTAAAGCGCAACGGAATATGCTGCGCTATATAAGAAACTGCTAATAAATAATAAATAAATAATCCCAACTGACGGCATACCGACAGCGTGGCAAGCACAAATGAGCCCCTTGCGGGCTCGCTGCGGGCACGGTGGCGTGCTACACGCGCCACGCTATTTATTCTCCCTCCAGGGGGGTCGTGGACCCCCAAGAGGGAGATAAAGTGTCGGTATGCCAGCTGTTGGGATTCCGGCGCCGGTATACTGTGCGCCGGGATCCTGACAGCCGGCAAACTGAAGACCACCCAAACAGAGGACTAGGGCTCTGATTCAGCATCAATCGCAAATGTCCGAAAATCGACGTCTGCGCATGCGCTGCGGCCACACAGCGCATGCGCGGACTTTCACTTTACGATCGGACCCTGATAGGATGCGACTGCAATTTGATTGACATCATGGGGGGGGGGGCAGACAATGCTGACATATCCCACCCCAGTCGCTGCGAGGTAGAACATGGTGTTGGCGATGCAATTGAATTGCAGTCGCACACCTACAACCCTTTACTCTGACATGTGGGGGGGGACGCTTCAGCACAGGGCAATTCCGCCCCGCACGCCGTATCCCGCCCACCCACCATAGTCATCTTGGATACCCCGCATAGGTAACACTGAGCGTAATAGGCAATGCCTGTATAAGGAGATCCTTCCAAAATTTGAGATCCATCCAGAACCTACCCAAAGAGAACCAGGCAGCCATCTTGGGCGAATTACATACAGCAAGTTACAGCGGTAAGCAATACACGGAAGTAGGACATATAAGTGTCAAATGGAAAATGACTAAAAATAAAATCACTGAATAAATTGTTACATGAGTTGTTCGTCCTGTCCATGAATGTGCCAAAGGAGGCAGCCATCTTGGGGGCACTACATACGGTAACGGTGGCCAGGATGAACTATTTTTACTATACTTATCACTAATTATCTATTAATGTTAGAGCAGATATGGACATTTTACTGGAATACATAGCTCCGAGCAAACCCCATAGACTGTGGCCACAGCCCTCGCTTCCACAGACCCAGCAGGGGCGTGGCCACTGGATATTTGAAGGGTCCAGTCGAAATCTGGACAATGTAAGGTTCATCCCACGTTTCATTCAGAAATTTAAATTCTACAAAAGCTTTGTCACCAAACTAGTACATAATAAAATATAGTACAAATGATACAGTATCACTGAAATCTGGTATTTGAGGGGTTACTATTGAAGTAACCAATAACGCTCAACTTTTCCACTTCAATTAAAAAAAATTGCCCATTTGGGGCTGATTCAGATGTGGATGCAACACAGTCTATTAGCGGTAGTCCATCAACAGCTACAAACTCCTTCCATTGTCTACAACCAGTGGCCGAACGTAGCTTAATGATGCAAATGGAACCTTTGTGTCCACCGTATTAGCCCCATGCAAGTGGCACAGGGGGAGAATTAGTTCACACTTTTAATCAAATTGTAGTTTTGTCTAGTTACAAAGCCAGGCACTAGGGGTAGCAGCAGTTTCCCTTCTATAGATGCATTCACAGAGTTCAAATATTTACCTCACAGAGGTCACGTTTTACCCACCACTTAACCCGACTGCCATATAGCACCGTGGCACCAATATCCACCACTTCCCACTTACCACCAGTATTAAAAGACATAAATAAATTATCTCACTAATTAAAATGCCCATTTTTTATGCTGCCATGGTGATCAAAGAACAAGAAAATGTAATTAAAGTGAGGGAACACAAGTCAGCCTGCCGCCTCCTTGTCAGCTGTCCACAAATCTATAAAATAGGATTACCCCTGTAAGATAGACAGTGTCTCGGTCAATAGGTCAACACCATATGGTCGACATGCATTCGGTAGACAGGTACAAAAAGGTCGACTTGACAATAGTCGACATACAAATGGCCGACACAGGCATTTTGGGTTTACTACATGTTTTCCCAAGATTTGCTTGATTTACTATCCACGTGGAATAGTAACCTGGCGAGCACGGTGGTAGCGGAGTTAGCCACCTTGTCGGAAGGGTGATAAGCCCACGAAGGTATACGTTTTTACGAGTGTAGTATGGTATGCCAGCGGCCAGGCTCCCGGCGACCAGCATACCGGCACCGGAAGCCCGACCGCCGGCATACCGACAGCGTGGCGAGCGCAAATGAGCCCCTTGCGGGCTCACTGCGGGCACGGTGGCGCTACACGCACCACGCTGTTTATTCTCCCTCCAGGGGGGTCGTGGACCCCCACGAGGGAGAAAAACTGTCGGTATGACGGCTGTCGGGATTCCGGCGCCGGTATACTGTGCGCCAGGATCCCAACAGTCGTCAACCTGAAGACCACCCGTTTTTACTGATGGTGGTCAAGTTTTACCAAACATACAAGATTTGGCCCCCAACCAAAAAAACTAAAAACTTCTGTTGACCATTTGTGTGTCGGCAATTGTCATGATGACCTTTTATCCGCCGACCATTTGTACCTGTCGACCTGATCATATTGCATGTCGACCATTTGGTGTCAACCTAAATAGATCCTCTATACAATACCCCTACATAACAGTCTTCCCAGGACATAATGTACATCAGAACGACTGTGTATACAGAGGCTATTATATCTGTTAGTCAGACGGTTGCGTCCAATCATTTCATTCCATCAAGTATAGTAAATTGTCTTTCGAACTGGCTTAGGCACAGAGAAAATCCATAATAATTACAATAAGTGGGTCACTCACATCACTGCGGTCGCTGCCATTTCCACCATGATGCTCCCCTGGGGAAAATGAACACGTTCCACAGCAATAAAAGGAAAAAAAACTCTTATTGGTGAGAGGAGGTCAAGTATTCTGCACATCCAGCCGTTTAATTGTACTTAAATCTGCATCTGTCTCACAAACTTCAGCCATTTACATAAACTTCCAGGCTAGAGACACTTTATCTACATGTAATATCTGAACTGCTCCTGGAAATTACAAGGCTCTGTGCCATTGCTCCGGTATCTGCGGCTGCCATGCGGAAGTGCTTTACAATGGGTTTCTGTGGTAAATTAGGTTTTAAACTCTCACAATTTGCTTCTTTAATTGTGTGATCATTATGAATCAATGGCTAAGGTCATACAGGGGTGAGATGTATCAAACCTTGGAGAGAGATAAAGTTAGTAAGTTGTCCATAGCAACCGGTTTCTGTCAGTTTACAGACAGTGCTAGATAACTGACAGAATATGGATTAGTTGCTATAGGTGACTTCTCCACTTTATCTCTCCTGAAGGGATGCGGTCAACATCCCGCTGGATGGGATCCCGGCGGTCGAAATACCGACGCCGGAATCCCGACCGCCACAATCCCGACATATTCTCCCTCCGTGGGTGTCCACGACACCCATAGAGGGAGAATATAATAGTGTGCCGAGCGTAGCGAGGCACCGTGCCCGCAGCGTGGCGAGCGAAAGGAGCCCGCAAGGGGCTGCGTTCCGCTCGCCACCCCTGTTGGGTTTGTGTGGTCGGGATTCCGGCTTCGTTATTTCAACAGCCGGGATCCCGTCCAGCGGGATTACGTACTGATCCCCTCCTGAAGGTTTGACAAATTTCCCCTTACACTAAAAATATATATCAGAGCTCGACAAATACCGGTCTCCAGGTCGCCACGGTGACGAAGATTTTAGTTGCACAGGAAGTACTCATTATACACAGTCAGGGGACGCAGAGGACGTACTCATTATGCACAGTCAGGGGATGTAGAGGACGTACTCATTATACACAGTCAGGGGACGCAGAGGACGTATTCATTATACACAGTCAGGGGACGCAGAGGACGTACTCATTATACACAGTCAGGGGACGCAGAGGACGTACTCATTATACACAGTCAGGGGACGCAGAGGACGTACTCATTATACACAGTCAGGGGACGCAGAGGACGTACTCATTATGCACAGTCAGGAGACGCAGAGGACGTACTCATTATACACAGGGGACGCAGAGGACGTACTCATTATACACAGTCAGGGGACGCAGAGGACGTACTCATTATACACAGTCAGGGGACGCAGAGGACGTACTCATTATACACAGTCAGGGGACGCAGAGGACGTACTCATTATACACAGTCAGGGGACGCAGAGGACGTACTCATTATACACAGTCAGGGGACGCAGAGGACGTACTCATTATACACAGTCAGGAGACGCAGAGGACGTACTCATTATACACAGTCAGGGGACGCAGAGGACGTACTTATTATACACAGTCAGGGGACGCAGAGGACGTACTCATTATACACAGTCAGGAGACGCAGAGGACGTACTCATTATACACAGTCAGGGGACGCAGAGGACGTACTCATTATACACAGTCAGGGGATGCAGAAGACGTACTCATTATACAAAGTTAGGAGACGCAAAGGACGTACTCATTATACACAGTCATCAGACGCAAAGGACGTACTCATTATACACAGGGGACTCAGAGGACGTACTCATTATACACAGTCAGGGGACGCTGAGGACGTACTCATTATACACAGTCAGGAGACGCAAAGGACGTACTCATTATACACAGGGGACTCAGAGGACGTACTCATTATACACAGTCAGGAGACGCAAAGGACGTACTCATTATACACAGGGGACACAGAGGACGTACTCATTATACACAGTCAGGGGACGCTGAGAACGTACTCATTATACACAGTCAGGGGATGCAGAAGACGTACTCATTATACAAAGTTAGGAGACGCAAAGGACGTACTCATTATACACAGTCAGGAGACGCAAAGGACGTACTCATTATACACAGGGGACTCAGAGGACGTACTCATTATACACAGTCAGGAGACGCAGAGGACGTACTCATTATACACAGTCAGGAGACGCAGAGGACGTACTCATTATACACAGTCAGGGGACGCTGAGGACGTACTCATTATACACAGTCAGGGGATGCAGAAGACGTACTCATTATACAAAGTTAGGAGACGCAAAGGACGTACTCATTATACACAGGGGACTCAGAGGACGTACTCATTATACACAGTCAGGGGACGCAGAGGACGTGCTCATTATACACAGTCGGGACGCAGAGGACGTACTCATTATACACAGTTAGGGGACGCAGAGGACGTACTCATTATACACAGTCAGGGGACGCAGAGGACGTACTCATTATACACAGTCAGTAGACGCAGAGGACATACTCATTATACACAGTCAGGGGACGCAGAGGACGTACTCATTATACACAGTCAGGGGACGCAGAGGACCTACTCATTATACACAGTCAGGACAGGCAGAGGACGTACTCATTATACACAGTCAGGGGACGCAGAGGACGTACTTATTATACACAGTCAGGGGACGCAGAGGACGTACTCATTATACACAGTCAGGGGACGCAGAGGACGTACTCATTATACAGAGTCAGGGGACTCAGAGGACGTACTCATTATACACAGGGGACTCAGAGGACGTACTCATTATACACAGGGGATTCAGAGGACGTACTCATTATACACAGGGGACTCAGAGGACGTACTCATTATACACAGTCAGGGGAAGCAGAGGACGTACTCAATGTGCACAGTCAGGGGACGCAGAGGACGTACTCATTATACATAGTGAGGGGATGCAGAGGACGTATTCATTATACACAGTCAGGAGACGCGGAGGACGTACTCATTGTACACAGTCAGAGGACGCAGAGAACGTACTCATTATACACAGTCAGGGGACGCAGAAGACGTACTCATTATACACAGTCAGGGGACGCAGAGGACGTACTCATTATACACAGGGGACTCAGAGGACGTACTCATTATACACAGTCAGGGGACTCAGAGGACGTACTCATTATACACAGTCAGGGGACGCAGAGGACGTACTCATTATACACAGTCAGGGGACGCAGAGGACGTACTCATTATACACAGTCAGGAGACGCGGAGGACGTACTCATTATACACAGTCAGGGGACTCAGAGGACGTACTCATTGTACACAGTCAGAGGACGCAGAGGACCTACTCATTATACACAGTCAGGGGACGCAGAGGACGTACTCATTATACACAGTCAGGGGACGCAGAGGACGTACTCATTATACACAGTCAGTAGACGCAGAGGACATACTCATTATACACAGTCAGGGGACTCAGAGGACGTACTCATTATACACAGTCAGGGGACGCAGAGGACATACTCATTATACACAGTCAGGGGACTCAGAGGACGTACTCATTATACACAGACAGGGGACGCAGAGGACGTACTCATTATACACAGGAGACGCAGAGGACATACTCATTATACACAGTCAGAGGACTCAGAGGACGTACTCATTATACACCGTCAGGGGACGCAGAGGACGTACTCATTATACACAGTCAGGGGACTCAGAGGACGTACTCATTATACACAGTCAGGGGACTCAGAGGACGTACTCATTATACACAGGGGACTCAGAGGACGTACTCACTATACACAGTCAGGGGACTCAGAGGACGTACTCATTATACACAGTCAGGGGACGCAGAGGACGTACTCATTATACACAGTCAGGGGACGCAGAGGACATACTCATTATACACAGTCAGGGGACGCAGAGGACATACTCATTATACACAGTCAGGGGACGTAGAGGACGTACTCATTATACACAGTCAGGGGACGTAGAGGACGTACTCATTATACACAGTCAGGGGACTCAGAGGACGTACTCATTATACACAGTCAGGAGACGCAGAGGACGTACTCATTACACACAGTCAGGGGACTCAGAGGACGTACTCATTAAACACAGGGGACTCAGAGGACGTACTCACTATACACAGTCAGGGGACTCAGAGGACGTACTCATTATACACAGTCAGGGGACGCAGAGGACGTACTCATTATACACAGTCAGGGGACGCAGAGGACGTACTCATTATACACAGTCAGGGGACGCAGAGGACGTACTCATTATACACAGTCAGGGGATGCAGAGGATGTACTCATTATACACAGTCAGAGGACGCAGAGGACATACTCATTATACACAGTCAGGGGACGCAGAGGACGTACTCATTATACACAGTCAGGGGATGCAGAGGACGTACTCATTATACACAGTCAGGGGACGCAGAGGACGTACTCATTATACACAGTCAGGAGAAGCAGAGGACGTACTCATTATACACAGTCAGGGGACGCAGATGACGTACTCATTATACACAGTCAGGAGACGCAGAGGACGTACTCATTATACACAGTCAGGAGACGCAGAGGACTTACTCATTATACACAGTCAGGGGATGCAGAGGACGTACTCATTATACACAGTCAGGGGACGCAGAGGACGTACTCATTATACACAGTCAGGGGACGTAGAGGACGTACTCATTATACACAGTCAGGGGACGCAGAGGACGTACTCATTATACATAGTCAGGGGATGCAGAGGACGTACTCATTATACACAGGAGACGCAGAGGACGTGCTCATTATACACAGTCAGGGGACGCAGAGGACGTACTCATTATACACAGGAGACGCAGAGGACGTACTCATTATACACAGTCAGGGGATGTAGAGGACGTACTCATTATACACAGTCAGGGGACGCAGAGGATGTACTCATTATACACAGTCAGGGGATGCAGAGGACGTACTTATTATACACAGTCAGGAGATGCAGAGGAAGTACTCATTATACACAGTCAGGGGACGCAGAGGACGTACTCATTATACACACTCAGGAGACGCAGAGGACGTACTCATTATACACAGTCAGGAGACGCAGAGGACGTACTCATTATACACAGTCAGGAGACGCAGAGGACGTACTCATTATACATAGTCAGGGGATGCAGAGGACGTACTCATTATACATAGTCAGGGGATGCAGAGGACGTACTCATTATACACAGTCAGGGGACGCAGAGGACGTACTCATTATACACAGTCAGGAGACGCAGAGGACGTACTCATTATACACAGTCAGGAGACGCAGAGGACGTACTCATTATACACAGTCAGGAGACGCAGAGGACGTACTCATTATACATAGTCAGGGGATGCAGAGGACGTACTCATTATACACAGTCAGGGGACGTAGAGGACGTACTCATTATACACAGTCAGGGGACGCAGAGGACGTACTCATTATACACAGTCAGGGGACGCAGAGGACGTACTCATTATACACAGTCAGGGGATGCAGAAGACGTACTCATTATACAAAGTTAGGAGACGCAAAGGACGTACTCATTATACACAGTCAGGAGACGCAAAGGACGTACTCATTATACACAGGGGACTCAGAGGACGTACTCATTATACACAGTCAGGGGACGCTGAGGACGTACTCATTATACACAGTCAGGAGACGCAAAGGACGTACTCATTATACACAGGGGACTCAGAGGACGTACTCATTATACACAGTCAGGAGACGCAAAGGACGTACTCATTATACACAGGGGACACAGAGGACGTACTCATTATACACAGTCAGGGGACGCTGAGAACGTACTCATTATACACAGTCAGGGGATGCAGAAGACGTACTCATTATACAAAGTTAGGAGACGCAAAGGACGTACTCATTATACACAGTCAGGAGACGCAAAGGACGTACTCATTATACACAGGGGACTCAGAGGACGTACTCATTATACACAGTCAGGAGACGCAGAGGACGTACTCATTATACACAGTCAGGAGACGCAGAGGACGTACTCATTATACACAGTCAGGGGACGCTGAGGACGTACTCATTATACACAGTCAGGGGATGCAGAAGACGTACTCATTATACAAAGTTAGGAGACGCAAAGGACGTACTCATTATACACAGGGGACTCAGAGGACGTACTCATTATACACAGTCAGGGGACGCAGAGGACGTGCTCATTATACACAGTCGGGACGCAGAGGACGTACTCATTATACACAGTTAGGGGACGCAGAGGACGTACTCATTATACACAGTCAGGGGACGCAGAGGACGTACTCATTATACACAGTCAGTAGACGCAGAGGACATACTCATTATACACAGTCAGGGGACGCAGAGGACGTACTCATTATACACAGTCAGGGGACGCAGAGGACCTACTCATTATACACAGTCAGGACAGGCAGAGGACGTACTCATTATACACAGTCAGGGGACGCAGAGGACGTACTTATTATACACAGTCAGGGGACGCAGAGGACGTACTCATTATACACAGTCAGGGGACGCAGAGGACGTACTCATTATACAGAGTCAGGGGACTCAGAGGACGTACTCATTATACACAGGGGACTCAGAGGACGTACTCATTATACACAGGGGATTCAGAGGACGTACTCATTATACACAGGGGACTCAGAGGACGTACTCATTATACACAGTCAGGGGAAGCAGAGGACATACTCAATGTGCACAGTCAGGGGACGCAGAGGACGTACTCATTATACATAGTGAGGGGATGCAGAGGACGTATTCATTATACACAGTCAGGAGACGCGGAGGACGTACTCATTGTACACAGTCAGAGGACGCAGAGAACGTACTCATTATACACAGTCAGGGGACGCAGAAGACGTACTCATTATACACAGTCAGGGGACGCAGAGGACGTACTCATTATACACAGGGGACTCAGAGGACGTACTCATTATACACAGTCAGGGGACTCAGAGGACGTACTCATTATACACAGTCAGGGGACTCAGAGGACGTACTCATTGTACACAGTCAGAGGACGCAGAGGACGTACTCATTATACACAGTCAGGGGACGCAGAGGACGTACTCATTATACACAGTCAGGGGACGCAGAGGACGTACTCATTATACACAGTCAGTAGACGCAGAGGACATACTCATTATACACAGTCAGGGGACTCAGAGGACGTACTCATTATACACAGTCAGGGGACGCAGAGGACATACTCATTATACACAGTCAGGGGACTCAGAGGACGTACTCATTATACACAGACAGGGGACGCAGAGGACGTACTCATTATACACAGGAGACGCAGAGGACATACTCATTATACACAGTCAGAGGACTCAGAGGACGTACTCATTATACACCGTCAGGGGACGCAGAGGACGTACTCATTATACACAGTCAGGGGACTCAGAGGACGTACTCATTATGCACAGTCAGGGGACTCAGAGGACGTACTCATTATACACAGGGGACTCAGAGGACGTACTCACTATACACAGTCAGGGGACTCAGAGGACGTACTCATTATACACAGTCAGGGGACGCAGAGGACGTACTCATTATACACAGTCAGGGGACGCAGAGGACATACTCATTATACACAGTCAGGGGACGCAGAGGACATACTCATTATACACAGTCAGGGGACGTAGAGGACGTACTCATTATACACAGTCAGGGGACGTAGAGGACGTACTCATTATACACAGTCAGGGGACTCAGAGGACGTACTCATTATACACAGTCAGGAGACGCAGAGGACGTACTCATTATACACAGTCAGGGGACTCAGAGGACGTACTCATTAAACACAGGGGACTCAGAGGACGTACTCACTATACACAGTCAGGGGACTCAGAGGACGTACTCATTATACACAGTCAGGGGACGCAGAGGACGTACTCATTATACACAGTCAGGGGACGCAGAGGACGTACTCATTATACACAGTCAGGGGACGCAGAGGACGTACTCATTATACACAGTCAGGGGACGCAGAGGACATACTCATTATACACAGTCAGGGGACGCAGAGGACATACTCATTATACACAGTCAGGGGACGTAGAGGCGTACTCATTATACACAGTCAGGGGACTCAGAGGACGTACTCATTATACACAGTCAGGAGACGTAGAGGACCTACTCATTATACACAGTCAGGGGACGCAGAGGACGTACTCATTATACACAGTCAGGGGACGCAGATGTCGAAATCATTATACACAGTCAGGGGATGCAGAGGACGTACTCATTATACACAGTCAGGGGACGCAGAGGTCGAAATCATTATACACAGTCAGGGGATGCAGAGGATGTACTCATTATACACAGGAGACGCAGAGGACATACTCATTATACACAGTCAGGGGACGCAGAGGACGTACTCATTATACACAGTAAGGGGACGCAGAGGACGTACTCATTATACACAGTCAGTGGATGCAGAGGACGTACTCATTATACACAGTCAGGGGATGCAGAGGATGTACTCATTATACACAGTCAGAGGACGCAGAGGACATACTCATTATACACAGTCAGGGGACGCAGAGGACGTACTCATTATACACAGTCAGGGGATGCAGAGGACGTACTCATTATACACAGTCAGGGGACGCAGAGGACGTACTCATTATACACAGTCAGGAGATGCAGAGGACGTACTCATTATACACAGTCAGGGGACGCAGAGGACGTACTCATTATACACAGTCAGGAGACGCAGAGGACGTACTCATTATACACAGTCAGGAGACGCAGAGGACGTACTCATTATACACAGTCAGGAGACGCAGAGGACGTACTCATTATACATAGTCAGGGGATGCAGAGGACGTACTCATTATACACAGTCAGGGGACGCAGAGGACGTACTCATTATACACAGTCAGGGGACGTAGAGGACGTACTCATTATACACAGTCAGGGGACGCAGAGGACGTACTCATTATACATAGTCAGGGGATGCAGAGGACGTACTCATTATACACAGGAGACGCAGAGGACGTGCTCATTATACACAGTCAGGGGACGCAGAGGACGTACTCATTATACACAGTCAGGGGACGCAGAGGATGTACTCATTATACACAGTCAGAGGACTCAGAGGACGTACTCATTATACACAGGAGACGCAGAGGACGTACTCATTATACACAGTCAGGGGATGTAGAGGACGTACTCATTATACACAGTCAGGGGACGCAGAGGATGTACTCATTATACACAGTCAGGGGATGCAGAGGACGTACTCATTATACATAGTCAGGGGATGCAGAGGACGTACTCATTATACACAGTCAGGGGACGCAGAGGACGTACTCATTATACACAGTCAGGAGACGCAGAGGACGTACTCATTATACACAGTCAGGAGACGCAGAGGACGTACTCATTATACATAGTCAGGGGATGCAGAGGACGTACTCATTATACACAGTCAGGGGACGCAGAGGACGTACTCATTATACACAGTCAGGAGACGCAGAGGACGTACTCATTATACATAGTCAGGGGATGCAGAGGACGTACTCATTATACACAGTCAGGGGACGTAGAGGACGTACTCATTATACACAGTCAGGGGACGCAGAGGACGTACTCATTATACACAGTCAGGGGATGCAGAGGACGTACTCATTATACACAGTCAGAGGACGCTGAGGACGTACTCATTATACACAGTCAGGGGACGCAGAGGACGTACTCATTATACATAGTCAGGGGATGCAGAGGACGTACTCATTATACACAGAGGACGTGCTCATTATACACAGTCAGGAGACGCAGAGGACGTACTCATTATACACAGGAGACGCAGAGGACGTGCTCATTATACACAGTCAGGGGACGCAGAGGACGTACTCATTATACACAGTCAGGGGACGCAGAGGACGTACTCATTATACACAGTCGGGACGCAGAGGACGTACTCATTATACACAGTCAGGGGACGCAGAGGAGGTACTCATTATACACAGTCAGGGGACGCAGAGGAGGTACTCATTATACACAGTCAGGGGATGCAGAGGACGTACTCATTATACACAGTCAGGGGACGCAGAATTTCTGACCTTGTCTGTGGATCTGAGATGAAGGTTACTCAGATGACTGATGGTCATGCAGTGCGATCCGATGGTTCATCTTGAGACACAACGGCAGATCACTGAAGCAGACAGAAGACGTCTATTTACACCAGACACCTCCTCTGTGCATTAGCATATGAGCCGTACTGTACTGAACAGCTGCTTCCCTACACAGCTGCTTCCCTGAATCAGGGCCATAATCTTTACTAGAAAGCATACTCACTCTCCACGTGTTGAAGTGCTTAGTTTTGTGGAGGAGACTTAAGTGACACTTCAGTTTGCAGAGATAGAGTAGTGACATGAGGAAAGGAGACGCCTGGTTTTTATTTTGTGTTTTTCAGGGCTGCACGGCCAGACAAAGTCGATTTTTTTAATGCAGCAAATGTAAACAGAGATGGAATCTCTAACAATGATGTTAGTGGGACGCATTTTACAGTTATCACTGTCACTACGCATTTCTCCACGTGCTTTATCCAATATTAAAAAAAACAACTTTAATAAAGGGAGAGAAGTAATAATGAAAGTTGTAAATGTAAATAAAATACTAAGCTATTTCAGAAGCCAAACAGAAAATGTAATTTAATAAAACAGTGGTTGGATAGTGATGTGACACTGCAAACTTACGCGGTGCATCTCCACTATAGGGCCTGAGAAACGCATGATGGCAATAAGTGGGGAATACTAGGCAACCAGGCTTACAGTAGGAGCAGGTTTTGGTGTGGGCACTCAGGAATACTATGTATCCAGGCTTACAGTAGGAGCGGGTTTTGGTGTGCGCACTCAGGAATACTATGTATCCAGGCTTACAGTAGGAGCAGATTCTGGTGCGGGCACTCAGGAATACTACGTATCCAGGCTTACAGTAGGAGCAGGTTTTGGTGTGGGCACTCAGGAATACTATGTAACCAGGCTTACAGTAGGAGCAGGTCCTGGTGTGGGCACTCAGGAATACTATGTAACCAGGCTTACAGTAGGAGCGGGTTTTGGTGTGGGCACTCAGGAATACTATGTAACCAGGCTTACAGTAGGAGCAGGTCCTGGTGCGGGCACTCAGGAATACTATGTAACCAGGCTTACAGTAGGAGCGGGTTTTGGTGTGGGCACTCAGGAATACTATGTAACCAGGCTTACAGTAGGAGCAGATTCTGGTGCGGGCACTCAGGAATACTATGTAACCTGGCTTACAGTAGGAGCAGATTCTGGTGCGGGCACTCAGGAATACTATGTAACCAGGCTTACAGTAGGAGCGGGTTTTGGTGTGGGCACTCAGGAATACTATGTAACCAGGCTTACAGTAGGAGCAGGTTTTGGTGTGGGCACTCAGGAATACTATGTAACCAGGCTTACAGTAGGAGCGGGTTTTGGTGTGGGCACTCAGGAATACTATGTAACCAGGCTTACAGTAGGAGCAGGTTTTGGTGTGGGCACTCAGGAATACTATGTAACCAGGCTTACAGTAGGAGCGGGTTTTGGTGCGGGCACTCAGGAATACTATGTAACCAGGCTTACAGTAGGAGCAGGTTTTGGTGTGGGCACTCAGGAATACTATGTAACCAGGCTTACAGTAGGAGCAGGTTTTGGTGTGGGCACTCAGGAATACTATGTAACCAGGCTTACAGTAGGAGCAGATTCTGGTGTGGGCACTCAGGAATACTATGTAACCAGGCTTACAGTAGGAGCGGGTTTTGGTGTGGGCACTCAGGAATACTATGTAACCAGGCTTACAGTAGGAGCAGATTCTGGTGTGGGCACTCAGGAATACTATGTAACCTGGCTTACAGTAGGAGCAGATTCTGGTGCGGGCACTCAGGAATACTATGTAACCAGGCTTACAGTAGGAGCGGGTTTTGGTGTGGGCACTCAGGAATACTATGTAACCAGGCTTACAGTAGGAGCAGGTTTTGGTGTGGGCACTCAGGAATACTATGTAACCAGGCTTACAGTAGGAGCAGGTTTTGGTGTGGGCACTCAGGAATACTATGTAACCAGGCTTACAGTAGGAGCAGGTTTTGGTGTGGGCACTCAGGAATACTATGTAACCAGGCTTACAGTAGGAGCGGGTTTTGGTGCGGGCACTCAGGAATACTATGTAACCAGGCTTACAGTAGGAGCAGGTTTTGGTGTGGGCACTCAGGAATACTATGTAACCAGGCTTACAGTATGAGCAGGTTTTGGTGTGGGCACTCAGGAATACTATGTAACCAGGCTTACAGTAGGAGCAGATTCTGGTGTGGGCACTCAGGAATACTATGTATCCAGGCTTACAGTAGGAGCAGGTTTTGGTGTGGGCACTCAGGAATACTATGTATCCAGGCTTACAGTAGGAGCAGGTTTTGGTGTGGGCACTCAGGAATATTATGTAACCAGGCTTACAATAGGAGCAGGTTTTGGTGTGGGCACTCAGGAATACTATGTAACCAGGCTTACAGTAGGAGCAGGTTTTGGTGTGGGCACTCAGGAATACTATGTAACCAGGCTTACAGTAGGAGCAGGTTTTGGTGTGGGCACTCAGGAATACTATGTAACCAGGCTTACAATAGGAGCAGATTCTGGTGCGGGCACTCAGGAATACTATGTATCCAGGCTTACAGTAGGAGCAGGTTTTGGTTCGGGCACTCAGGAATACTATGTAACCAGGCTTACAGTAGGAGCGGGTTTTGGCGTGGGCACTCAGGAATACTATGTAACCAGGCTTACAGTAGGAGCAGGTTTTGGTGTGGGCACTCAGGAATACTATGTAACCAGGCTTACAGTAGGAGCGGGTTTTGGTGTGGGCACTCAGGAATACTATGTAACCAGGCTTACAGTAGGAGCAGGTTTTGGTGTGGGCACTCAGGAATACTATGTAACCAGGCTTACAGTAGGAGCAGGTTTTGGTGTGGGCACTCAGGAATACTATGTAACCAGGCTTACAGTAGGAGCAGATTCTGGTGTGGGCACTCAGGAATACTATGTAACCAGGCTTACAGTAGGAGCAGGTTTTGGTGTGGGCACTCAGGAATACTATGTAACCAGGCTTACAGTAGGAGCAGGTTTTGGTGTGGGCACTCAGGAATACTATGTAACCAGGCTTACAGTAGGAGCAGATTCTGGTGCGGGCACTCAGGAATACTATGTAACTAGGCTTACAGTAGGAGCAGGTTTTGGTGTGGGCACTCAGGAATACTATGTAACCAGGCTTACAGTAGGAGCAGGTTTTGGTGTGGGCACTCAGGAATACTATGTAACCAGGCTTACAGTAGGAGCAGGTTTTGGTGTGGGCACTCAGGAATACTATGTAACCAGGCTTACAGTAGGAGCAGGTTTTGGTGTGGGCACTCAGGAATACTATGTAACCAGGCTTACAGTAGGAGCAGATTCTGGTGTGGGCACTCAGGAATACTATGTAACCAGGCTTACAGTAGGAGCAGGTTTTGGTGTGGGCACTCAGGAATACTATGTATCCAGGCTTACAGTAGGAGCAGGTTTTGGTGTGGGCACTCAGGAATACTATGTAACCAGGCTTACAGTAGGAGCGGGTTTTGGTGTGGGCACTCAGGAATACTATGTAACCAGGCTTACAGTAGGAGCAGGTTTTGGTGTGGGCACTCAGGAATACTATGTAACCAGGCTTACAGTGGGAGCAGGTTTTGGTGTGGGCACTCAGGAATACTATGTAACCAGGCTTACAGTAGGAGCAGATTCTGGTGCGGGCACTCAGGAATACTATGTAACCAGGCTTACAGTAGGAGCGGGTTTTGGTGTGGGCACTCAGGAATACTATGTAACCAGGCTTACAGTAGGAGCAGATTCTGGTGCGGGCACTCAGGAATACTATGTAACCATGCTTACAGTAGGAGCAGGTTTTGGTGTGGGCACTCAGGAATACTATGTAACCATGCTTACAGTAGGAGCAGGTTTTGGTGTGGGCACTCAGGAATACTATGTAACCAGGCTTACAGTAGGAGCAGATTCTGGTGCGGGCACTCAGGAATACTATGTATCCAGGCTTACAGTAGGAGCAGATTCTGGTGTGGGCACTCAGGAATACTATGTAACCATGCTTACAGTAGGAGCAGGTTTTGGTGTGGGCACTCAGGAATACTATGTAACCAGGCTTACAGTAGGAGCAGATTCTGGTGTGGGCACTCAGGAATACAATGTAACCAGGCTTACAGTAGGAGCGGGTTTTGGTGTGGGCACTCAGGAATACTATGTAACCAGGCTTACAGTAGGAGCGGGTTTTGGTGTGGGCACTCAGGAATACTATGTAACCAGGCTTACAGTAGAAGCGGGTTTTGGTGTGGGCACTCAGGAATACTATGTAACCAGGCTTACAGTAGGAGCAGGTTTTGGTGTGGGCACTCAGGAATACTATGTATCCAGGCTTACAGTAGGAGCAGATTCTGGTGCGGGCACTCAGGAATACTATGTATCCAGGCTTACAGTAGGAGCAGGTTTTGGTGTGGGCACTCAGGAATACTATGTATCCAGGCTTACAGTAGGAGCAGGTTTTGGTGTGGGCACTCAGGAATACTATGTAACCAGGCTTACAGTAGGAGCAGGTTTTGGTGTGGGCACTCAGGAATACTATGTAACCAGGCTTACAGTAGGAGCAGGTTTTGGTGTGGGCACTCAGGAATACTATGTAACCAGGCTTACAGTAGGAGCAGGTTTTGGTGTGGACACTCAGAAACACTATGTAACCAGGCTTACAGTAGGAGCAGGTTTTGGTGTGAGCACTCAGAAACACTATGTAACCAGGCTTACAGTAGGAGCGGGTTTTGGTGTGGGCACTCAGGAATACTATCTAACCATGCTTACAGTAGGAGCAGGTTTTGGTGTGGGCACTCAGAAACACAATGGAACCAGGCTTACAGTTGGAGCAGGTTTTGGTGTGGACACTCAGAAACACAATGTAACAAGGCTTACAGTAGGAGCAGGTTTTGGTGTGGACACTCAGAAACACTATGTAACCATGCTTACAGTAGGAGCAGGTTTTGGTGTGAGCACTCAGAAACACAAACACTATGTAACCACGCATACAGTAGGAGCAGGTTTTGGTGTGAGCACTCAGAAACACAAACACTATGTAACCACGCATACAGTAGGAGCAGGTTTTGGTGTGAGCACTCAGAAACACTATGTAACCATGCTTACAGTAGGAGCAGGTTTTGGTGTGAGCACTCAGAATTACTATGTAACCATGCTTACAGTAGGAGCAGGTTTTGGTGTGAGCACTCAGAAACACTATGTCACTACGCCCACAGTAGGAGCAGGTTTTGGTGTGAGCACTCAGAATTACTATGTAACCATGCTTACAGTAGGAGCAGGTTTTGGTGTGGGCGCTCAGAAACACTATGTCACTACGCCCACAGTAGGAGCAGGTTTTGGTGTGGGCACTCAGGAACACTATGTAACCATGCTTACAGTAGGAGCAGGTTTTGGTGTAAGCACTCAGAATTACTATGTAACCATGCTTACAGTAGGAGCAGGTTTTGGTGTGGGCACTCAGGAACACTATGTAACCAGGCTTACAGTAGGAGCAGGTTTTGGTGTGTGCACTCAGAAACACAATGTATACTGTAAAATGCAAATACATCTTAAACTATATAAAAGCCACTCTCCCAATGAGGAGTTAAGCACAGAGCAACCAAACCAGAAACAAAGTATCCTCTTACAGAGCAGGCACTCTACCCTGTAACACCAGTGGCTGTGCTGACAGAGCATGGCCAGGTGGGGGCGCAGCAACTGGAAATCTCTGTCACACAATGAATAAACCATTTACTGCTCCATGCAAAATGCAGCCCCTTGAGGTTCAGGGTGGGTTAATAGTGTAGCAGCAACTCAGGGGTTAACCATGAGACATGGAAGCAGGAAAAACAACACAAGTTCCTAAGCAAGATAGAACAGGGGTGCAGTGTACTGCCATCATACATGTCACAAATCACATACATGTACAATATGTTCCTGACCTGAGCACTGGAGCTGGGGGTCCTCTGCTGTGCAATCCCCTGACCTCTGCAGGCTGGAGAGCCCTAAGTGAATGGTGCATGGGCAGCAATTGCAGAGGGTAATGTACAATGCTGCAGCTGTGTCCATCCCACAGAAGGAGGTGCCTCACTCAGGCTGCTGCTGGGGATATGAAATCTCTCCTTTTCTCTGCCTGTGTGTAAGGGGTCTGACACCGGAGCCTGAGCCTGGCTAGCAGAGGGTGCAGCCTCCCAGTCTATTCCCATTCCCAGCCTATTTATAGCTGGCAGGGGGTGGATGTGTGTGCCATGCTCTGTGCTGCCCCAACACTGATGCTGTGACATTGGCCCTCATTCCGAGTCGTTCGCTCGGTATTTTTCATCGCATCGCAATGAAAATCCGCTTAGTACGCATGCGCAATATTCGCACTGCGACTGCGCCAAGTAATTTAACAATGAAGATAGTATTTTTACTCACGGCTTTTTCATCGCTCCGGCGATCGTAATGTGATTGACAGGAAATGGGTGTTACTGGGCGGAAACACGGCGTTTTATGGGCGTGTGGTTGAAAACGCTACCGTTTCCGGAAAAAACGCAGGAGTGGCTGGAGAAACGGGGGAGTGACTGAGCGAACGCTGGGTGTGTTTGTGACGTCAAACCAGGAACGACAAGCACTGAACTGATCGCACAGGCAGAGTAAGGTTGAAGTTACTCAGAAACTGCAAAGTAGTTTGTAATCGCAATATTGAGATTACATCGGTCGCAATTTTAAGAAGCTAAGATACACTCCCAGTAGGCGTAGGCTTAGCGTGTGTAACTCTGCTAAATTCGCCTTGCGACCGATCAACTCGGAATGAGGGCCATTATACAGCTGCTGCAGAACATCTTGGAGAGAAACAGCTACATCCCTGCCGCAAGGAAGTGTTTTACAGTAGAACTGGGATTGGCAGCTGCATGTTATTTTTGACAGCAGACGTGCCAGGGTTACTAACTGGCAGAATATTTACTGACTGTAAATACTAGTGACAGCTCCATCCTTCAATGGGCAAAGATCAGTACACAGAAATATCGCCCCGATGGGTGGATCTGAGAGAGTGTAGTGCTGTGACCCCATGACTGACCCGCACCCCTAAATTATGCTCCTTTCTAGATCTGGGGGTGTAATGACAATTGAGTAATCATGTTGCATGGTTTTTTTTTGTATAAAATTGACAGTAACTGATGAAAGGTGGAACAGGTGCACCGGTGGAACAAGAGAGTGATGGGTCCAGGAGCAAACATATGATTTTATAATTTTATTCTTTTATATAATGACAATTGATCCATATTTGTGTTAAGCGTTGATGACCTAAGTCACGGTGTGAGAGTGCCACAGTGGGAGACAGTAGTCTTCCGCTTAGCTCTGGTGAGACCTGAGATTTCCTGCCTTCCAAACGCTGTTCCAGCATCCTGCACCGTTACCAGCTACCTGTATATAGTGACCGGCTGCAGGGACAGGTACCTTTTCACATGATACATGTGATTCTGGGCGCTAATACCACGCCTAGATAGCATTCCAAATACGATTCTTGATAAATCGGCCCGTACAGGGCTACCATCAGAAATTGTGAGACCCCGAGACTGACAAAATAGGCTGCTCCTGATTGGCTGCCAGTGCATGAGCTGTGATTGACCCACGGCTCGGAGCCAAATTTGAAATTCCCCTGCCATGCCTAGCTGGCTACTGGTCAGAGATCTGCTGTGGCCTGGGATCCCCCTCTGTCTGGGCTTGGGACAGAAGTCCCAGCACTTCCCCCTCAGCCTCTATATGTGAAGCTGGGCCTGACCCCTCTCCCCTGCATCACTATCCATCACCCTTTCCCTCCTGTCATCCTCTGCCTCTCCCTGTCACCCACTGCCTTTCCCTGTCACCCGTTCCTGTCACCCTCTGCCTCTTCCCCTGCATCACTATTTCCCCATCACCCGCTCTTTCCTGTCACCCTCTGCCTCTCCCCTGCATCATTATCTCCCCATCACCCGCTCTCCCCTGCATCACTATCTCCCCATCACCCTCTCTTTCCTGTCACCCTCTGCCTCTCCCCTGCATATTACCCCAGCACCCTCTGTCTCCTGTCACCCACTGCCTTTCCCCGTCACCCTTTACTGTCACCCTCTGCCTCTCACCTGCATCACTATGTCTCCATCACCCGCTCTTTCCTGTCACCCTCTGCTTCTCCCCTGCATCACAGTCTCCCCATCACCCCCTCTTTCCTGTCACCCTCTGCCTCTCCCCTGCATCACTATCTCCCCATCACCCTCTCTTTCCTGTCACCCTCTGCCTCTCCCCTGCATCACTATCTCCCCATCACCCTCTCTTTCCTGTCACCCTCTGACTTTCCACTGCATATTACCCCAGCACCCTCTGTCTCCTGTCACCCACTGCCTTTCCCCGTCACCCTTTACTGTCACCCTCTGCCTCTTACCTGCATCACTATGTCCCCATCACCCGCTCTTTCCTGTCACCCTCTGCTTCTCCCCTGCATCACAGTCTCCCCATCACCCCCTCTTTCCTGTCACCCTCTACCTCTCCCCTGCATCACTAACTCCCCATCACCATCTCTTTCCTGTCATCCTCTGCCTCTACCCTGCATCACAATCTCCCCATCACCTTCTCTTTCCTGTCTCCGTCTGCCTCTCTCCTGCATATCAGCTCTGCACCCTCTGTCTCCTGTCACCCATTGCTTCTCCCTGTCACTTACTACCTTTCCCCATCACCCTTTCCTGTCACCCTCTGCCTCTCCACTGTGTCACTATCTCCCCATCAGCCTTTCTCTTCTGTCACCCACTGCCTCTCCCCTGCATAACTATCTTCCCATCACCCTCTCTTTCCTGTCACCCTCTGCCTCCCCCCTGCATATCACCCAAGCACCTTCTGTCTCCTTTCCCCCACTGCCTTTCCCCGTCACCCTTTTCTGTCACCCTCTGCCTCTTCCCTGCATCACTATCTCCCCATCACCCCCTCTTTTCCTGTCACCCTCTGCCTCTCCCCTGCATCACAGTCTCCCCATCACCCTTTCTCTCCTGTTACCCTCTGCCTCTCCCTTGCATCACTATATCCCCATCACCCTTTCTCTCCTGCCACCCTCTGCCTCTCCCCTGTGTCACTATCTCCCCATCACCCTTTCTCTCCTGCCACCCTCTGCCTCTCCCCTGTGTCACTATCTCCCCATCACCCTTACACTCCTGTCACCCTCTGCCTCTCCCCTAAATATCACCCCAGCACCCTCTGTCTGCTGTGATCCACTGCCTGTCCCTTTCACTCACTGCCTTTCCCTTTCACCCTTTCCTGTCACTCTCTGCTTCTCACCTTTTCCCTGTCACTTACTGCCTTTCCCTGTCACCCACTGCCTCTGCCCTGCGTCACTATCTCCCCATCATCCTCTCTTTCCTGTCACTGTCTGCCTTTCCACTGCATATTACCCCAGCACCCTCTGTCTCCTGTCACCCACTGCCGTTCCCCGTCACCCTTTACTGTCACCCTCTGCCTCTCACCTGCATCACTATGTCCCCATCACCCGCTCTTTCCTGTCACCCTCTGCTTCTCCCCTGCATCACAGTCTCCCCATCACCCCCTCTCTCCTATCACCCTCTACCTCTCCCCTGTGTCACTATCTCCCCATTACCCTCTCCTTCTCATTCCCTTTGAGACAATGCTCCTTGTGGTGAGGTTACACCCTTGCTGAGAGGTCATATCAACTTTCCCAGGAGTGCGCCTTCGGCATGCACAAATGCCCCCCCAATTCCTCCTCCCTCTTGCCCTGTCATTGTGCCCCACCCCTGCCTTGCCCCACTATAGATACGTCATTGTAAAGTGCCCCATACACTACAGCGACATGTCGGACCCTCATGTCGCATACGATTTCCCTTGAACCGCTCGGCAATTTCCCGGGCGGCAGGATCGCATACGATACATCGTATGCAGTCCTTTTGCATACGATGTATCGTATGTGATCCCAGCCATGCCTGCGGGATCTGACATATCACGAGTGCAGCACTAACGACCTTGGGGCTCCGATACAATGCTCACGGGAACGCGCATCGGATCGGATGTAAAACACATCCGATTTGCCTCTTTTCATCCGATTTATCGGCCCAAAAGGTAGAAATTGGATGAAATCGGGCATTATCGTTCTAGTGTATGGGGCCCTTAAGGACTTTGTGCTTGATACAATCAACGTTAGTCGCAGCATATTCCTATACGCACCTTGCGCCTACTTCAGGTCCTGTTGTTATTGCGGTACGTGCTGCAGTGTACCGATGTTCTCTTCCATGTAAGCAACAGCGATAGCTCCTCCAACCACATCTGAATCTTACCATAAGGTTTTCCTTATTTGCTTATATTTCACTGGAGTTTGCAGAAACCCTTTTCGCAGGGCGGCTGCATAAATGTACAGTATGTCTCATTTTCTGCATTCTTAGAGGCACATTTATTAACACAGACCTGATCGCTCGCTAGGGTTTTTTGCAGTCCAACGTTCGCATAGTCGCCGCCCACCGGGGAGTGTATTTTAGCTGTGCAAGTGTACGATCGCATGTACAGCCGAGCGGTACAAAAAGTTTGTGCAGCTTCTGAGTAGCCCGGGACTTACTCAGCCGCTGCGATCACTTCAGCCTGTCCGGGCCCAGAATTGATGTCCGGGCAGCAGCAGTAGCTCTGTCCATGCATGCGATAATTGATACATTCCTGCGATGCAATCAGTTATCGCAGTGCGAGTTTGGGCGATTTTATCACCTGTCATCCGCATCCAAGGCCCCTTAGTGCAGGGGTGGGGAACCTCAGGCCCGAGGGCCGTATAAGGCCCTCAAAGCCACTTGATCCGGCCCGGCCAGGCTCACCTAAACGAGAGGAGATGCCGAGCGCCCGCTAAAATTTTACCACCACCAGCGAGCGCCCGGCTCCTCCTCAGCAGCAGCCGAAGGTAGGAGCTCACTCCAGAGCTCCAGCTTCTGGCTCAGGCAGTGTACATCAGTGACGTGCGGTGAGGCAGGTGAGGCAGAGCCTTTCCTGTCATACTAACGTTTGTGCCAGAGTTTTGATTGTATAAAGTATATGAAAAATACAAAGAATATGTTTGAAATATCTTCATGTATTATTCTAATCATTTTTATAGCCAAAACTCTGGAGTAAAAAGTCTATGGTAGGGGAGGCGGTGCCTCCTCTGCTTACTTTTCCGCACATCTCTGATCAAAACTCACCAAATTTCCAGGCGTTTATAGTGCTGCTGCACCTGTGTATAATGCCCAGATGTACACTTTGGCTCATATATTGCGTGTAAATCTGGCTCTGGTGCTAGCCAGTGCCTCCTGAGCCATTTAGCTCACCGCACATCCCTGGTGTACATGTGTCGCTGTGCGGCGCTATGGGAGAGACGTCATGACATCTCCCATAGTTTCGAGGAGAGGGTGAGCAGCGGTCCGGAAGCAGGAGCAGGGCTGGTGAGCATTGTGGGTTTTTTTTTCTTTCTTTTAATGTGTGTGTGTGTGTGTGTGTGTGTGTGTGTGTGTGTGTGTGTGTGTGTGTGTGTGTGTGTAAGTGGCACTACTAGGGGGCATATTTAATGGAGCATAACTACAGGGGGCATATCTAATGGGGCATAACTACAGGGGGCATATTTAATGGGGCATAACTACAGGGGGCATATCTAATGGGGCATAACTACAGGGGGCATATTTAATGGGGCATAACAACTGATGGGGCATATCTAATGGGCCAAAACAACTAACAGTGGGCATATCTAATGGGGCATAACAAGTGACTGGGGGCAAATCTAGTCGGGCATAACAAGTGACTGGGGGGCAATACAAGTGACTGGGGGCATAACTACTGACTGGGGGCAGGCTAATTTTTAAGTTGATAATTTTTGTATGGCCCCCGAAGGATTTTATAAATATCCAAATGGCCCTTGGTAGAAAAAAGGTTCCCCACCCCTGCCTTAGTGAATAGCATACTGCACACCTAACACTGCAATTACCCATACACCCAGACTAACAGGGCTGGCAACAGAATTCATAGGGCCTGGTATGGAATGTAGTTATCCCGCATCGGTATGGTGTCCGGCAGGATCCCAAGCGCCAGTCAACTATACCCAACCCCCTGATACACCTATGTCCCACGGTCCACGACAGGTATAAGTCAATAGGCTTACCTGTGTGTGGTTTTCTGCAATGGGGAACCTCTGAAGAAATTGTTGCAGGATATCACATGGAAATTCATGCAGGATATCACATGTCTGGAAGATGTCTGTTTGCATAGGAATATAATCTATGTAATCATCATAAAACACAGGTTCTACCAGACAATACATAGTAGCAATAGTTTTGATGAACGGCAAGATGTGAACTTCCTTAATCAAACAGTTTTATATATTATTAAACTATATTTACTAATTAATTTGCATCAGAGCCGTCTTAACAGCAGTGTAGGCCCCTGGGCACAGCAATCCACTGGGCCCCCTACCCATCTTCCAGCGGTAGGGGTGGGGGGTGCTATCAGCGGCAGCATTGATGTCCCGCGGGCAGTAGGGGTTGTTCTATCTTCCGCTCAGCTTGTAGGACCTGGAGCAGTAATTTCTGCTAATTACTCCTTTACTGCACAGATGGGGCTAAACTGTAGAAGGGGTCATTGGGCTGAATGAGGGGCCCTGGTACATGACTTCCAGGGTGATAGGGGGAGTTTAATATGTAGGGGAGGGGTGGCTAGTGGAGTGGGCTTAATAGTTATAATTTTCCGGTGGGAAGGCAGCTTGCTTGACTGCAGATATCTCAAGTACATGAAAATAGATTTCTTAGATTTGAATGGGATAAAAAAACTAGAGAGTCCCACCTTTCAGAAGGTTCTGGGGACTTGGGGATCAGAGATCAGGAACCAGAGCAATTCACCAATGAAAATCTAAAACTGCGTATTAGGCGTGAGGAGCTGGAGCAGGGACCAGCTGCTTGAAGGCTGATATCTCTGGTTCTGGGCATAGTAGAAACAAGATGTCAGTGTCCACTAAAAGGGAAGAGTCCCAGCTTTTGGAATATACCCTCAGAAATACTCTTAGTCAGACAAAACCCGAGATATCTGGCTGGGAAGCGCAATTAACAGGCTTGGATGGGGACCTCTGCTTTCAAGTCTGATATCTCCGGTTCCCCAGGGCCGATTTTCAAAAATCTGGTACCACTGGAAAGAGGGGACTCTCAGCTATCAACCTAGGGCCCTTATTCTCTTGGGGCCCTTGGGCAAGAGCCCATTGAGCCCATACGAAAAGACGGCCCTGATTTGCATTAGTATGGTTTCTTTAGAATTGGTGCCTTAATGAAGATTACTTATGCTGTGGATATTCGCCAGCCACTTCCTTCCAGTTCTCTTCAGTCTCAACCGTCCTTTGTTTCCCCAGTCCTCTGTGTCTCCAGTCTCATTCACGTGCGTCTCTGTAGCTCCAGTCACCGTGTGTCCCTCCAGAACACCCCCTCCCATCAGGGGTGGATCTAGTCGCGGATCTAGGGACAGGAAAGCAAGGCGGTCACCCTACATGCTGCAGCCTAAAGGAGTGGCCCTCCTGCCTGCACCAATATTCAGGGCTGCCATCAGGGGGGTACTGCTGGGACTCGAGTACCAGGCCCCTAGCATGCGGGGTACCGGATGGCAGCTGGGGACTCCGTAAGGACCATGGGGTATAGACGGGCTCCGCAGGAGATAGGGCACCTAAAAAGAACTTTTACTATGGGTGTGCACTGGCTCCTCCCTCTATGCCCCTCCTCCAGACCTCAGTTAGATCTTGTGCCCAGAGGAGAATGGGTGCACTGCAGAGAGCTCTCCAGAGTTTTCTGTTGAAAAAGAATTTTGTTAGGTTTTTTATTTTCAGGGAGTCCTGTTGGCAACAGGCTCCCTGCATCGTGGGACTGAGGGGAGAGAAGCAGGGCTGGCTTAACGGTTGGGCTCTGTTTCTAAGGCTACTGGACACCATTAGCTCCAGAGGGAGTCGGAACACAGGTCTCACCTGGGGTTCGTTCCGGAGCCGCGCCGCCGTCCTCCTCACAGATGCCGAAGACAGAAGCCAGGTGAGTATGAGAAGGCAGAAGACATCATAGGCGGCAGAAGACATCAGATCTTCATGAGGTAAGGCGCGCAGCGCAGTGACGTGCGGTGGGGTGAGGCAGGTGAGGCAGAGCCTTTCCTGTCAGACTTACGTTTGTATCAGCGTTTTGATTGTATAAAGTATATGAAAAATATGAAGAATATGTTTGAAATATCTTCTTTGCATTATTCTAATCATTTTTATATCCAAAACGCTGGAGTAAAAAGTATATGGCAGGTGAGGCAGTGCCTCACCTGTGTATCTTTTCTGCCCATCTCAGATCAAAACTCACCAAATTTCCAAGAGTTTATACTGCTGCACCTGTGTATAATGCCCAGATGTACCCTTTGGCTCATATTTTGTGTGTAAATCTGGCTCTGGTGCTAGCTAGTGCCTATTTAGCCTTTTAGCTCACCGCACATCCCTGGCGCAGCGGTAAGCTGCGCGCCATTGCTCCCATTCACACGCACAGAGCAGCACTGAAGGGTGCAGGGCGCGCGGGGGGGGGGGGGGGGGCGCCCTGGGCAGCAATAAACCTCACATTTGGGCACTGACAAGGTAGATTAGGCTGCTGGGCAGTAATTCTACGATCCCCCGCCATTTTCTATAAAAAAATCACCAGGACCGAAGCCTGCCGTCGGGTGGGCGGAGCTTGATCCCCAGCACTAACCAGCGCCATTTTCTCCACAGAAGCTGCATGAGGAAAACGCTGGCTCCCTGGTCTCTCCCCTGCTGAACATTCAGGCTGGAAAAAAGAGGAGGGGGGCATTTTGAGCGCAGTGAGTGGGAATCTGGTCATTTTATATATAAAAGCGCTATCTGGTCATATTTTTCCAGTGTTATTAAGCGCTGGGTGTGTGCTGGCATACTCTCTCTCTGTCTCTCCTAAGGGCCTGGTTGGGGTTTTGTCCCCTTATAGGTTAATCCCTGTGTGTGTGGGGTGTTGGTACGTGGTGTCGACATGTCTGAAGCAGAAGGCTTTTCCAAGGAGGAGGTGGAGCAAATGAGTGGTGTGTCCCCGTCGGTTGTGCCGACTCAGGAATGGATGGACATGTGGCATATGTTGAATGCAAGTGTGGCATCCTTACATAAGAGGCTTGATAAGGCTGAATTAGGGAGGACATCAGGGGGTCAATCCTCGGATTGGACCGACTCACAGGGCCCGTCGGGGTCTCAAAAGCGTCCCTTAACACAAGACACTACTACCGACACGGACTCTGATTCCAGTGTCGACTATGACGAAGTGAAATTGCACCCTAGGGTGACAAAAAGCATTCAGTGTATGATTGTGGCAATAAGGGATGTGTTGCATATTGCGGATGAACCCTCGGTCCCCGACACAAGGGTACACATGTTTAAGGGAAAGAAACAGATTATAAATTTTCCCACATCTCATGAACTAAATGATTTCTTTGAAAAAGCTTGGGAGACTCCGTAAAAGAGACCGCAGATACCCAAAAGAATTTATATGGCATACCCCTTCCCTAAACAGGACAGGGAGCGTTGGGAATCACCTCCCACTGTGGACAAGGCCCTGACGCGCTTGTCCAAGAAAGTGGCGCTACCGTCTCCTGACACAGCTGCCCTTAGGGACCCTGCAGATCGCAAGCAAGAGACTACCTTAATGTTATGATTCCAGCACTCTGGTCTGAGGAGATCTTATAGCAAGGACCTGAGCACTGGAACGTAATGCTGGGAAAGGGAGCGGGAATGGAAAATAGCCCCTTGCGCCTTAACTCCGTTGTCTCGCCCGTGCTGTCAGAAATCCCTTGCGAGACTATGGTTGCTTGAGCCCATGGCAGCCGCGTTTGAAGGGCGGATTACGTCTGCCCAACTCCGATGCCCCCTCAGGTCTTAATGGGAGACAAAGAGAAATCCGAGACAGGGTGATAACAAGGGGCCCTCTAACTAAGCAACAGAGCCAGGGGCTAAGCTAACTTAAAACTAGAATATGTGCGGAAAAACCGCCAGGGAAAAGGACAACCAAAATACCCACTTGTCCACTCTCCTACCCGGCACCGCCGAGTTCCGGAGAGGACTTGTGGAAGCGGAACCCTCCGCAAATGCTCCGAAACAGAATACAAAATAAAGCGGGCTGAGCCGCAGCACACGGCAGAGCCGCAACTCACGAACACCACACGAGATTCTCTGGCGACCGTTGCGGACAATAGGGGACCAGAAGACTTCTTGGGATGAGACGACAACTCCAAGATTCAGGAACTCTGAGGACAGGGATGACAGGACACAGCAGGACTGGAACAGACGTTCAGCAAACCTAAGCAGCATGCAGGAAGCTATTACCGGCGTCTGTGTGAAGCACTGAGAAGGTATTTAGCAAGGAGTCCTCCAATCAGATGTTCAGAGTCTGATTACCCTAAATGCTGTGCAGCTGCCCTGCTGCACGCCCAGAAGACCAGTGTGTGTGTGTATTAGATTGACCCTGCAATGGGGAACGCGGTCCGCCCGTGGCGTCCCCGTTTCTAGGGTCCAGGTGGCTCAGCGCGCCCGGCGTCCCTGCGTTGCTAGGGAGCCGGCGGCTACGCGCGCACGGCGTCCCAGCGTTGCTAGGGACCCGGCGGCTAGCACGCTTGGCGTCCCTAGTTGCTAGGCGCCGGGCCGCGAGGACATCGCGGACCACGGCGCCTAACAGTACCCCCCCTTGAGGAGGGGTCAAGGAACCCCTAAAGCCAGGTTTCTGAGGAAATTCCCGAAAAAATGCCCTCTTGAGCCTAGGTGCATGAAGATCCTTATCCAGGACCCAAGACCTTTCCTCCGGACCATAGCCTTTCCAGTGAACTAAAAAATAAAGCCGACCCCGGGACAATTTAGAATCAAGAACTTTCTCTACCAAGAACTCCTGTTGTCCCTGTACATCCACTGGAGATCTACCCTGAGAGATCCTCCGAGGAAATCTACTGGAAGAAACGTATTGTTTCAACAGGGAACAGTGAAAAGTATTTCCAATCTTGAGAGATCTTGGTAAACGTAGCCGAAAGGCAACTGGGTTGACCTTCTTAATAATAAGAAACGGTCCAATAAATTTGGGTCCCAGTCTAGCCGAGGATTGTCGAAGCCTGATGTTGCGAGTTGACAACCACACCTTATCTCCCACCTTAAAAGTGCAAGGACGTCGGAGCCTGTCAGAAAATTTCTTCTCTCGGAAGGCCGCTTTTCTGAGAGCAAGGTGCACTTTTTTCCAAATTGCTCTGAGATGGGAGGTCAAGGTTAGTGAGGAAACTGGAGAATGATGAAAAAAAGAATTGGCTCTGGGGTGAAAACCAAAAACTGAAAAGAATGGAGACTCTTTGGTGGAGGAATGACAAGAGTTATTGTAAGCAAATTCAGCCAGAGGGAGAAACTCGGACCAATCATTCTGGAGTTTGGCTGAATACAAACGCAAATATTGTTTTAATGACTGGTTGACTCGTTCGGTTTGCCCGTTAGACTGTGGGTGGTAACCAGATGTTAAAGACAGTTTCATCTTCAATGAGGCACAAAACATTTCCAGAATTGTGTGATGAATTGTGGACCCCGATCAGAAACAATATCAGTGGGCAACCCATGAAGCCTGAACACATGGCGGAGGAACAAAACTGCTAACCCTTGAGCAGAAGGCAATCGGGGAAGAGCAATAAAATGTGCCATTTTACTAAAACGGTCCACTACCACCCAAATGACTCGGAATCCGGCTGAAAGGGGAAGGTCAACCACAAAATCCATGGAAATATGAGACCATGGCCTGAGAGGAACAGCTAAAGGCATGAGTTGCCCGATAGGCAACGAACGAGGAACCTTATGCTGTGCACAAACCTGACATGAATGGACGAATTCCTTAACGTCTTTAGAAAGATTAGGCCACCACACTGAGCGAGAGATTAACTCCAATGTCTTAGTGATTCCCGGATGCCCTGAGACTTTGTTGTCATGAAATTCAGTTAAAACAGTGGCTCTCAAAAATTCAGGGACATAAAGACAACCAGCAGGAGTAAGTCTAGGAGCTTGGTGTTGAAGCTGGTTTAACTGGGTAAATAAATCCTGTGTGAGGCCTGCCCGGATGACCAAAGATGGAACTATGGGGGTAACAACAGGATTGCTATTATGAACCGGAAGAAAGCTACATGACAGGGCATCAGCTTTTGTATTCTTGGAACCAGGCCTGAAAGTGATTATAAACCTGAAACGAGTAAAAACATAATGCCCAACGTGCCTGCCGAACATTTAGCCGTTTAGCTGATTCAATATATTGCAGGTTCTTATGGTCAGTCAAAACTGAAATAGTATGTTTAGCTCCCTCCAGCCAATGCCTCCACTCCTCGAAAGCCCACTTCACCGCCAGTAACTCCCGATTACCAACGTCATAGTTGGATTCAGCGGAGGAGAATTTCCTGGACATAAAGGCACAAGGATGTAACTCCAGAAACTCTGGATCCTCTTGAGAAAGGACAGCCCCCACTCCAACCTCTGAGGCATCAACCTCCACAACAAAGTGCAATTCCGGATTAGGATGTCTGAGGACTAGAGCCGAGACAAAGGCTTGTTTCAAGGCCTGGAAGGACAATTCAGCGTCATGCGACCAGTTGGTAGGATCCGCTCCTTTTTTTGTCAGAGCTACTATGGGAGCAACCAGGTCAGAAAAAGAATGAATGAACCTCCTATAATAATTTGCGAACCCTAAAAAGCGCTGAATTGCTTTTAAATTAGTGGGTTGCGCCCAATTAAGGATGGCCTGGAGCTTCTTTGGTTCCATGGAAAATCCCTGAGGAGAAATTATGTACCCTAAAAAAGATACTTCTGTGACGTGAAAATCACACTTCTCCAGCTTGGCATATAAATTATTCTCACGTAACTTTTGAAGAACCAGACGCACCTGGGTAACATGTTGTTCCATCGATTCAGAATAAATCAAGATGTCATCTAAATAAACGACCACGAATTTCCCTAGGAAGTCACGGAGAACATCATTAATGAGGTCTTGAAAAACTGCCGGAGCATTAGACAGGCCGAACGGCATCACCAGGTATTCGTAGTGACCCGACTGAGTGCTGAAAGCCGTCTTCCACTCATCCCCAGATTTAATTCGGATGAGGTTGTAAGCTCCTCTAAGGTCAATTTTAGAAAAAACCACAGCAGAACGTAACTGATCAAAAAGTACAGAAATTAACGGCAAAGGATAGGTGTTTTTAACGGAGATCTTATTCAGGGCCCTAAAATCAATGCATGGTCTAAGTGAGCCATCTTTTTTCTCCACAAAGAAAAAACCTGCACTTAAAGGAGATTTTGATGGTCTAATAAATCCCTTCTTTAGGCTTTCCTGAATATAATTATTCATGGCCGTAGTTTCTGGCCCGGACAAGGCATATAATCTCCCCTTAGGCAAAGTGGCACCTGGAACTAGCTCAATTGCACAATCATAAGGCCGATGGGGAGGCAGAATGTCCGCCTTGCCTTTGGAGAAGACATCGGCAAACTCCTGGTATTCCACAGGAATGAGCTCTGGAACGATTGCTGCAACTCTGACTGGATACGAAATACATTCCTTAGCCCAAAATGTACCCCATTGGGAAATCTCCCCGGACCGCCAATCAATGGTGGGATTATAAAAGGCAAGCCAAGGGTGACCCAGAACAACAGGAACTGCCGGGCAATGTGTAAGGTAGAATTCAATATCTTCGGAATGTAAGGCTCCTACTGTAAGTACTACTGGAGGTGTACGGTGAGTAATTACCCCATTAGAAAGCGGACCCCCATCTAAGCCGTGCATGGTGATACATCTATCTAATGGTAACTGCGGAATGCCTAAGGCCTTAGCCCAAGTTAAATCCATAAAGTTTCCTGCAGCTCCACTGTCGACAAAAGCCGACACCAAAGAACTGAGGCTGCCAAAGGAAACCTTAACAGGGACTAAAAGAGAGTTGTTCGAGGAGATAAGCTGCAGACCTAAGTGAACCCCCTCACAATTCACCTGGTCAAAGCGTTTCCCGACTTGTTCGGGCAGTTACGAGCAAAATGTCCCTTACCACCACAGTATAAACAAAGACCGGAATTTTGTCTTCTGGTTTTTTCCTCAGGAGACAGCCGGGAGAGACCCATCTGCATGGGCTCCTCGACGTCCTCTGGGAAGGAATATACACAAGGACTAGACCTTACAGATGTTCCTCTTTCAGCCCTCCGCTCTCGGAGACGACGATCAATCTTTATAGCAAGCTCCATGAGTTTATCGAGAGTCTCAGGAGCGGGGTACTGGAGGAGACTGTCTTTAATAAATTCAGATAAACCGAGGCGAAACTGACTGCGCAGGGCCGGGTCATTCCAGCCACAGTCGTTCGACCAACGGCGAAACTCGGTACAATAAACCTCCGCAGGATTTCTACCTTGTTTGAGAGCGCGCAGCTGACTCTCAGCGGACGCCTCTCTATCTGGGTCATCATACAAGAGCCCTAAAGACTTAAAAAAGGCGTCTACAGATGACAACGCAGGATCCTCTGCTCTTAAACCAAATGCCCAGGTCTGGGGATCCCCCTGGAGTAAAGAAATAATAATCCCAACCCGCTGAGATTCATTACCAGAGGATGTAGGTCTTAAACGAAAATAAAGTTTACAGGATTCTTTAAAATTAAAAAATTATTTTCTATCACCGGAAAAACGGTCGAGCAAATGCATCTTTGGTTCAGGGACTACCTTCGGGGAGGCTCGCAAAAGATCTTCCTGCGATCTCACCCGAAGCGAAAGATCCTGAACCATCTGAGTAAGTTCTTGAATCTGGTTGACTAAGAGCTGACCGGGATTTGGCCCTAAACCTGTCGGATTCATGAGGCCGATAAACTCTCACAAAAACAGAATGAGAAAAAATTAAACCCCGTTTAATTTTAAGTTTTGGTTTGGCCGGTAATAATGTTATGATTCCAGCACTCTGGTCTGAGGAGATCTTATAGCAAGGACCTGAGCACTGGAACGTAATGCTGGGAAAGGGAGAGGGAATGGAAAATAGCCCCTTGCGCCTTAACTCCGTTGTCTCGCCCGTGCTGTCAGAAATCCCTTGCGAGACTATGGTTGCTTGAGCCCATGGCAGCCGCGTTTGAAGGGCGGATTACGTCTGCCCAACTCCGATGCCCCCTCAGGTCTTAATGGGAGACAAAGAGAAATCCGAGACAGGGTGATAACAAGGGGCCCTCTAACTAAGCAACAGAGCCAGGGGCTAAGCTAACTTAAAACTAGAATATGTGCGGAAAAACAGCCAGGGAAAAGGACAACCAAAATACCCACTTGTCCACTCTCCTACCCGGCACCGCCGAGTTCCGGAGAGGACTTGTGGAAGCGGAACCCTCCGCAAATGCTCCGAAACAGAATACAAAATAAAGCGGGCTGAGCCGCAGCACACGGCAGAGCCGCAACTCACGAACACCACACGAGATTCTCTGGCGACCATTGCGGACAATAGGGGACCAGAAGACTTCTTGGGATGAGACGACAACTCCAAGATTCAGGAACTCTGAGGACAGGAATGACCGGACACAGCAGGACTGGAACAGACGTTCAGCAAACCAAAGCAGCATGCAGGAAGCTATTACCGGCGTCTGTGTGAAGCACTGAGAAGGTATTTAGCAAGGAGTCCTCCAATCAGATGTTCAGAGTCTGATTACCCTAAATGCTGTGCAGCTGCCCTGCCCTGCTGCACGCCCAGAAGACCAGTGTGTGTGTGTATTAGATTGACCCTGCAACGGGGAACGCGGTCCGCCCGTGGCGTCCCCGTTGCTAGGTCCAGGTGGCTCAGCGCGCCCGGCGTCCCTGCGTTGCTAGGGAGCCGGCGGCTACGCGCGCATGGCGTCCCAGCGTTGCTAGGGACCCGGCGGCTAGCACACTTGGCGTCCCTAGTTGCTAGGCGCCGGGCCGCGAGGACATCGCGGACCACGGCGCCTCACACTTAAAGTGTATTTATTCTCATACTGGAGCAGTCCTTAGACCGACAATTGCGTCGGCATGGGTGTGTAGCGCGATTTCAGCTTGGACAGATGAGCTGACAGCTGATTTTGATAAGATGGATAAGGATACTATATTCTTAACTCTAGCCCATATTAAAGAGGCAGTCTTATTTATGAGGGATGCTCAAAGGGACATTGGTTTGCTGGCTTCTAGGGCCAATGCCATGTCTATCTCTGCGAGAAGATCCATATGGACTCGCCAATGGACGGGTGATGCAGATTCCAAAAAACATATGGAAGTTCTACCCTATAAGGGAGATGTATTGTTTGGGGATGGGCTGACGGACCTGGTTTCCACAGCTACAGCAGGTAAATCAAACTTTTTACCATTTATTCCCCAACAGCAAAAGAAAGTACCACCCTATCAGATGCAGTCCTTTCGGTCGCACAAGCTCAGAAGAGGTCGGGGATCCTCCTTCCTCGCCAGAGGTAAGGGCAGAGGCAAAAGAGCACCTGCTTCGGCAGGTGCCCAGGAACAAAAGTCCTCCACGGCTACTCCAAAGCCCACAGCATGACGCTGGGGCTCCCCTGAGGGAGTCCGCACCGGTGGGGGCACGTCTTCGACTTTTCAGCCAGGCCTGGGTCAGCTCAGGCCTGAATCCTTGGGTGTTGGAAATTGTTTCCCAGGGTTACCAACTGGAATTCGAGGAGGTGCCCCCGCGCCGATTTTTCAAATCGGCCCTACCAGCTTCCACATCGGAACGGGATGTAGTCTTAGCTGCAATTCAAACGCTGTGTCTACAGCAAGTAATAATCAGGGTTCCCCTGAACCAGCAGGGAAGAGGTTACTACTCAACCCTATTTGTGGTCCCGAAACCGGACGGTTCGGTCAGACCTATTTTGAATCTGAAATCCCTAAACCTGTACATAAAAAGATTCAAATTCAAAATGGAATCACTCAGAGCGATAATAGCCAATATGGAGGAGGAGGAGTTTATGGTGCCTCTGGACATAAAGGATGCGTACCTTCATGTCCCCATATATTCCCCCCATCAGGAATACCTACGATTCGTTGTACAGGATTGTCATTACCAATTTCAGACGTTGCCGTTTGGGCTTTCCACGGCCCCGAGGATTTTCACCAAGATAATGGCGGAAATGATGGTGGTCCTGCGCAAGCATGGAGTCACAATTATCCCATACTTGGACGATCTCCTAATAAAAGCGAGATCCAGAGAGAAATTGCTGAACAGTGTGGCGCTCTCTCTGAGAGTGCTCCAGCAACACGGTTGGATTCTAAATCTACCGAAGTCATAGTTGATTCCGACAAATGCACTCGAGTTCTGGGAAAAATGGTGGCGGCCATTCCCTTCGGAAGGTTCCATGCAAGGACTTTTCAATGGGACCTTCTGGACAAGTGGTCCGGGTCCCATCTGCACTTACATCGGGTGGTTGCATCCTGTGGTGGTTGCAAAGTACTCACCTGCTGGAGGGTCGCAGGTTCGGAATTCAGGATTGGATCCTGGTTAATATGGACGCGAGCCTCCGAGGATGGGGAGCAGTCACACAAGGAAGAAATTTTCAGGGACTGTGGTCAGACCAGGAGTCCTGTCTACACATCAATGTGTTGGAACTCAGGGCCATTTACAACGGCTTTCGACAAGCGGAGAGTCTTCTTCGAAACCTACCGGCTCTGATTCAATCAGACAATGTCACAGCAGTGGCTCATGTGAACCGCCAAGGCGGGACAAGAAGCAGAGTCGCGATGGCGGAAGCCACCAGGATTCTTCGCTGGGCGGAAAATCACGTGAGCGCTCTGTCGGCTGTCTTCATTCCGGGAGTGGACAACTGGGAAATAGACTTCCTCAGCAGACACGATCTCCATCCAGGAGAGTGGGGACTTCATCAAGAAGTCTTTGCAGACATAACGCGTCTTTGGGGAACTCCTCAAATAGACATGATGGCGTCACGCCTCAACAAGAAGCTTCGGAGGTATTGTGCCAGGTCTCGGGACCCTCAGGCAGTAGCAGTAGACGCTCTGGTAACACCGTGGGTGTTCAAATCGGTCTACGTGTTTCCTCCTCTTCCTCTCATCACAAAAGTGTTGAAGATCATAAGACGTAGAAGAGTACAGATGAAACTCGTTGTCCCAGACTGGCCTCGAAGTGCCTGGTACTCGGATCTACAAGAGATGCTCACAGGAGATACCTGGCCTCTTCCTCTGAGGGAAGACCTGTTGCAACAGGGGCCCTGTGTATTTCAAGACTTACCGCGGTTACGTTTGACGGCATGGCGGTTGAACGCCGAATCCTAGCAAAAAAGGGGATTCCGGAAGAGGTCATCCCTACTTTAATAAAGGCTAGGAAGGAGGTGACGGTAAAGCACTATCACCGTATCTGGCGAAAGTATGTGTCTTGGTGTGAGACCAAGAATGCACCTACGGAAGATTTTCATCTGGGTCGTTTTCTCCACTTCCTACAGACAGGAGTGGATATGGGCCTGAAATTAGGCTCTGTTAAGGTACAGATTTCGGCCCTCTCGATTTTCTTTCAGAAGGAATTGGCTTCTCTTCCAGAAGTCCAGACGTATGTAAAGGGAGTGCTGCACATCCAGCTCCCTTTTGTGCCTCCAGTGGCACCATGGAACCTGAACGTGGTGTTGCAGTTCCTAAAATCACACTGGTTTGAACCGCTTAACAAGGTTAAGTTGAAATTTCTTACCTGGAAGGTGGTCATGTTGTTGGCCTTCGCATCAGCAAGGCGAGTGTCAGAATTGGCGGCTTTTTCACGCAAGAGCCCCTACTTGATTTTTCATGTGGATTGAGCTGAATTGAGGACATGTCCGCAATTTTTGCCTAAAGTGGTTTCTTCATTCCATATGAATCAACCTATTGTGGTGCCTGTGGCTACAAGTGACTTGGAGGATTCCAGATCCCTGGACGTAGTCAGGGCCTTAAAGATTTATGTAGCCAGGACGGCTAGAATTAGGAAAACAGAGGCTCTGTTTGTCCTGTATGCTGCTAATAAGATTGGAGCATCTGCTTCGAAGCAGACTATTGCTCGCTGGATCTGTAATACGATTCAGCAGGCTCATTCTACGGCTGGATTGCCGATACCAAATTCGGTTAAGGCCCATTCCACTAGGAAGGTGGGTTCTTCTTGGGCGGCTGCCCGAGGCGTCTCGACATTACAGCTTTGCCGAGCGGCGACTTGGTCGAGGTCAAACACTTTTGCTAAATTCTACAAGTTTGATACCCTGGCTGATGAGGACCTAGCGTTTGTTCAGTCGGTACTGCAGAGTCATACGCACTCTCCCGCCCGATTGGATGCTTTGGTATAAACCCCATGGTCCTTACGGAGTCCCTAGCATCCTCTAGGACGTAAGAGAAAATAATTTTAAACCTACCGGTAAATCTATTTCTCCTAGTCCGTAGAGGATGCTGGGCGCCCGTCCCAGTGCGGAAACTCTGCAAGACTTGTATATAGTTGTTGCTTACATAAGGGTTCTGTTACAGTTGGAATCGGTCTTGGACCGTTACTGTTGTTGTTCATACGGTTAACTGGTTATGTATGATCTAGATCACAGGTTCTCAAACTCGGTCCTCAGGACCCCACACAGTGCATGTTTTGCAGGTAACCCAGCAGGTGCACAGTTGTATTAATTACTCAGACACATTTTAAAACGTCCACAGGTGTAGTTAATTATTTCAATTGCGATTCTGTGAGGAGCCCTGCAAAACATGCACTGTGTGGGGTCCTGAGGACCAAGTTTGAGAACCTATATTCTAGATCACATTGAAGTAAGCCATTGCACTTACTGACACACTGTCTTTTGGACCTACTGTACATAACTATTCCGCAGCGAGGGTTACCCTTATACATTCTGACATATGGAGTTATTGATGATCAGACCAGGTAATACCATTTCAGTTATTATTTTATGTTTTGTTTTTTTTCTATTTGCCTCACTTGATGTGATGCGTTTTATTCTGTATTAATAAACGTTAGGTTTTAAATGACTTCTAATAGGGCGATTGCCCAAAGAAAGAGAGTACTTCTGTTTCTCCTTGCATATAACTTATTTTTATTGCCGAAAGTTGATAAATGAGCGTTAGGTCCACATAGCGCCTGCTCACTACTGCTCCGCAGGTGAAGGAGACTCGGCTGTCAGGGCGGCAGGGCAGTCTATGCACGTTTGCACTCTCACACCTAGATCACGTCATTTGTAGCTGGCGCCGGAAATGAAGTGGAACTGTTATGAATTGCTTACATGACAATGGTACCCAGCCGATTGATCTATTCTAGAGTAACAAGATAGACAGCAAATGGGTTGACCCCAAATGGTTGACAGGGTGAAAAGCTTAACAGGTAAAAGGGAGACAGTCCTTAAAGTCACCAGATTCAAAAGGTCGTTACGACAAGGGTCGACACACATATGGTCAACTATTTATTTATTTTTGTGTCATTTTTTCAACATATTCATCATTTATGATCCACGCGGACTAACCTTGCCCGAAGCACGGCAAGTGAGGCGAGCCCACGAGGGTATACGTTTCCACTAATTTGGCTTGGATATGGCGAAACATACAAAATGACACACACACAATAAAAACCTTACTTGAACCATTTTGTGTCAACCATTTTCATGTCAGCCTTTTGACTCTGTCAACGTTTTTGTACCTGCTGACCTTGTCGACCATTTTGGTCGACTTATTGTCTGTCTCCTTACTGTAGATCTATTGAACCACACACCATGACAATTATTAAGCCTCTCTCTTATGTGTGACATCCCAAAGCGTGTTTTACATTTACAACAGCTGATATCCCTCCCCCCCACACACACACACACACACACACACACACACACACACACACACACACTTCCTGGTCTGTTCTACGGAAAATGAAAACGCTTTTTTCGACGTTGCTGACACAATGAGCTGCTTCATATCCCTGTGAGATGTTTGTGCTGTATCTTACTTACATCCACTTGAGAGAAATCCAGACAGCCGTGTTGTAACTCTGTCGTGAATCGCAACTTGTAATTTAGATAAACTGTTTGTTTGTTTTTTTTCTGGGATTTTCCACAATGCTGAAATTTATTTGGAAATTTCACTCCTAAGTGGCTCATTCAACAACGTAATGCAACGTGGTTAACCTCCGCGTCAGCAAAGGGCCAAATGATCATTCAAGATTAATTATGATTTTCCCCCTTATTTCCTACAGTACAACATACAAAATATAATTTTCCACTATGCTGCGGGTAAATCCATGCGGTATGTTTTCTGCTGTCATACAGTACGTAAAGATTGGTCAGATCTGCCGCCATTCCAATTATTATGACACAATGGGGGTCATTCCGAGTTGATCGCTCGCTAGCAGTTTTTAGCAGCCGTGCAAATGCTATGCCGCCTCCCGCTGGGAGTGTATTTTAGCTTAGCAGAAGTGCGAACGAAAGGATTGCAGAGCGGCGGCAACGTTTTTTTGTGCAGTGTCAGAGTAGCTCAAAACCTACTCAGCGCTTGTGATCACTTCAGACTGTTCAGTTCCTGTTTTGACATCACAAACACGCCCTGCGTTCGACCAGCCACGCCTGCCTTATTCCTGGCACGCCTGCGTTTTTTCGAACAATCCCTGAAAACGGTCAGTTGACACCCAGAAATGCCCGCTTCATGTCAATCACTCTGCGGCCAGCAGTGCGACTGAAAAGCTTCGCTAGGCCCTGTGTGAAACTACATCGTTCATTGTAATAGTACGTCGTGCGTGCGCATTGCGCCGCATACGCATGCGCAGAAGTGCCTTTTTTTGCCTCGTCGCTGCACAGTGAACGAATGCAGCTAGCGATCAACTTGGAATGACGATCCATACAGTGAAGCAGAAGGGAACATCTAACTAACAAAAGTGATAACAAAAACTAAACTGAAGCCCAAATTTATCAAGCCTTGAAGCAACCAACCAAACAGCTGCTATCTGCCATGTGACAGGCTGTGTTTGGAGCTGATTGGTTGGTACTCTATAACCATGCTATTTATCACTCTCTAAGGTTTGACAAATCTGGGTCTTAGGGGTTTATTTACTATGCCTTGGATGGAGATAAAGTTGCTGGAGATACAGTACCAGCCAATCAGCTCCTAACTGGCGATACATCGCCGCCCCTTTGCCGCTTATCGCAATGATGTTGATCGCATATGTACTAACATATGCAATCAATATCGCAATGCGGTGACGGAGGCCCCCCGCGATACCTGTGAGGTGGTCTGCGGGGGGTCTCCGACACCTCCCAGGGGTCTCCACACTGCCTAGACGCCGGGAAGTAGCAGGCTGCCCCCGGAAACTCCTCCTCCCCCCTGCAGCCGGGAGAACCTCTGGCTGCGTTGCTAGGGGGAGGAGGAGACTGCCTTCCGGGACCAGGACAGCCTTGAGGAAGGTAAGCCGGCGGGGAGGGGGAGCGGCGTTTGCGGCGGGGGTGGCGGGTTGCGGTGGTCGGCAATAGGAAGCCCATAGGTGTCTATAGGGTATCGCCATCCAGAGATGGCGATACCCTGGACGGCGAAAATGCGGCGTTAGGGTCTTAGTACATTTGAAAATGGGGTTTCACCACATTTTTACTTTAGTTCATCCCGCCCACAGCCTGTAACATGGCAGTTAGGAGCTGATTGGCTGGTACTTTATCTCCAGCGACTTTATCTCCATCCAAGGCTTAGTAAATAGACCCCTTAGTGCTGCAGTGCCATGCTGCTCCTCCTGCCCATATCATACCACCTCCACCTCATCTCATTGTAATGTGGAGGACTCTATAATGTTACATAATAAGAACTGGGGCATGGTAATGTGGCACAATATGAAATGGGGGCACTAAACTGTGACATAATATGATCTGGGGCACTGTAATGTGGCATAATTTGAAGTGGAGGGCACTCTAATGTGTCACAGGGTATCCAGGCTCTAGGTCGACCACGTAAAGGCCGAGCAGGGCCGGCTCTAGGCATGTTCGAATAGAGCGGCCGCACAGGGCGCCACCCTTAATGGGCGCCGCGCGCTGGCGCCGCCATATTCGATGCTGGAGCCGGCCCTGTGTGTGCAGCATTGGCCCGTGTGCACTGTGCGCTATGCGCGCTGCGCGGCGCCGGTGTCTGACGTCAGACGCCGGCGCCATAGTGCACACAAGTGGCCACCCGGACCCAGGCTCACTCTGACTCGCCGGCCGGCCGCCCGCCCGCCCGCCAGCACTCCCGCCCGCTCGTCAGCACACTCGGACAGGCGGACAGCAGCAGTACTCCTCCCCAGCAGCGCCGCAGGTATTGGGGGGATCCGCACTGTGGGGGCATTTCTGGCTATGGGGGGGGCATTTCTGGCACTGTGGGGGGCATTGCATATCTGGCTCTGTGGGGGCATATCTGGTTCTGTGGCCTGGGGGCATATCTGGCACTGTGGGTGGCATATCTGGCACTGTGGGGGGCATTTCTGGCACTGTGCGGGCATATCTGGCACTGTGGGGGCATATCTGGCTCTGTGGGTGGCATATCTGGCACTGTGGGGGGCATATCTGGCACTGTGGGGGGCATTTCTGGCACTGTGGGGGCATATCTGGCACTGTGGGGGCATATCTGGCTCTGTGGGGGCATATCTGGCACTGTGGGTGGCATATCTGGCACTGTGGGTGGCATATCTGGCACTGTGGGTGGCATATCTGGCACTGTGGGGGGCATATCTGGCACTGTGGGTGGCATATCTGGCACTGTGGGGGGCATATCTGGCACTGTGGGGGCATATCTGGCACTGTGGGGGCATATCTGGCACTGTGGGGGCATATCTGGCACTGTGGGTGGCATATCTGGCACTGTGGGTGGCATATCTGGCACTGTGGGTGGCATATCTGGCACTGTGGGTGGCATATCTGGCACTGTGGGTGGCATATCTGGCACTGTGGGGGGCATATCTGGCACTGTGGGGGCATATCTGGCTCTGTGGGGGGCATATCTGGCACTGTGGGGGGCATATCTGGCACTGTGGGGGCATATCTGGCACTGTGGGGGCATATCTGGCACTGTGGGTGGCATATCTGGCACTGTGGGTGGCATATCTGGCACTGTGGGTGGCATATCTGGCACTGTGGGTGGCATATCTGGCACTGTGGGTGGCATATCTGGCACTGTGGGTGGCATATCTGGCACTGTGGGGGGCATATCTGGCTCTGTGGGTGGCATATCTGGCTCTGTGGGGGCATTTATCTGGCACTGTGGGGGCATTTATCTGGCACTGTGGGGGCATTTATCTGGCACTGTGGGGGCATTTATCTGGCACTGTGGGGGCATTTATCTGGCACTGTGGGGGCATTTATCTGGCACTGTGGGGGCATTTATCTGGCACTGTGGGGGCATTTATCTGGCACTGTGGGGGCATTTATCTGGCACTGTGGGGGCATTTATCAGGCACTGTGGGGGCATTTATGTATCAGGCACTGTGGGGGCATTTATGTATCTGGCACCGTGGGGGCATTTATGTATCTGGCACCGTGGGGGCATTTATGTATCTGGCACCGTGGGGGCATTTATGTATCTGGCACCGTGGGGGCATTTATGTATCTGGCACCGTGGGGGCAATTATGTATCTGGCACCGTGGGGGCAATTATGTATCTGGCACCGTGGGGGCATTTATGTATCTGGCACCGTGGGGGCATTTCTTGCACTGTGGGGGCATTTCTTGCACTGTGGGGGCATATCTTGCACTGTGAGGGCATTAATGTATCTGGCACTGTGGGGGCATATCTGCGCTGTGGGGGCATTTATCCATCTGGAACTGTGTGGCCATTTATGTAGCTGGCACTGATGGGGGGCATGTCACGTGTAGCTGCCACTGCTGGGGGGCATGTCATGTGTAGCTGGCACTGCTGGGGGGCATATCATGTAGTGTTCCCGCTAGGCGTCTGTGGCTGGGCAGTGTGTCTCAGTGCTCTACCTGGCGCAATGTGTCTAACGTGCTCTTATAGGAGGTTCTACCTGGTGCAATGTGTATTAGCTGCACTACTGTGTGGTGTAATGTGAATTGCCACTATAATGTGGCTACGCACCTTCCCCACGAAGTAACTCCCCTAAATTTTTGCTGCGCGCCTTCGGCGCGCACTGTCCATGCTTTAGCGTGTGGAAATGGGTACAACAAGCATTACAATATGTACATCATTTTGCCCACCTAACTTAAAAATGTGCCCTCCCTGTGATCAGCAACCTGCCCTAAAAAGTGAACACTATCATGTGTAGCTGGCACTGCTGGGAGTCATGTCACGTGTAGCTGGCACTGCCGGAGGGCATGTCATGTGTAGCTGGCACTGCTGGGGGGCGAGACCACGCCCACTTTTTCAGGAGGCCACACCCACTTTTTCAGGAGCGCGCGCCTTCGGCGCGCGCATGGGGGAGGGGGGGGGGCACTTTTAAATTTTCTCGCTCAGGGTGCTAGTAGGCCTGGAGCCGGCCCTGAGGCCGAGTCATTAGGTTGACCACTAATGGTCAACATGTAGTATGCTGACATGGACAATAGGTTGGTATGAAAAAAGTCAACTGCTTATGGTCGACAGTTGCTAATGGTCAAGACACATACGGTCATATGGTTGACACAGCATTTTGGGGGGGGGGTTTAGCATTGTAATCAACGTTTTCATACTTTACCATCCACGTGGACTATGATTGGGAATGGTAACCACGCGAGGGGACGTGATACACTAATTGGGGTTCCAGGTGCTTTGACAGCAAAAGCGACACCAAAAAAAGTTACAATTTTGTGTCTACCTATTTGTGTCGACATTTTGTCATGTCGGTATTGTCATGTGTCAACATTTTTACCCTGTTGTCCTTTCCTACTGTCGACCTTTTTTTCAGGTCAACCTTTTGAATTTGTCGACCTAATGCATATCGAATAGCGGTCAACCTAATGACTGTAGACCTTTCCTATGTAGATCTCATGATACATACCGTGGCACAGTATTAACAGCGGGCACTGTAATGTGGCATAATAAGAACTGAGGACACTGTATGCCATAATGTGAACTGGGGTACATTGTGGCATGGTGTGTACTGGCATCCCTGCATTGTGGCAGAATGTAAACTAGGGAAATGCGATTGTCCATAAAATAAACTAGGGCACTACTAATGGTCATACTATTAACTAAGACACTACTATGGGTCATACTATTAACTAAGACACTACTATGTGGCATATCATTAACTAGGGCACTACTATGGGGCATACTATTAACTAAGACACTACTATGGGGCATACCATTAACTAGGGCACTACTATGGGGCATACTATTAACTAGCGCACTACTATGGGGCATACTATTAACTAGGGCACTACTATATGGCATACTATTAACTAGGGCACTACTATGGGGCATACCATTAACTAGGGCACTACTATGGGGCATACTATTAACTAGGGCACTACTATGGGTCATACTATTAACTAGGGCACTACTATGGGGCATACTATTAACTAGGGCACTACTATGGGGCATACCATTAACTAGGGCACTACTATATGGCATATTATTAACTAGGGCACTACTATGGGGCATACTATTAACTAGGGCACTACTATGGGGCATACTATTAACTAGGGCACTACTATATGGTATACTATTAACTAGGGCGCTACTACGGGGCATACTATTAACTAGGGCACTACTATGTGACATACTATTAACTAGGGCACTACTATGGGGCAAACTATTAACTAGGGCACTACTATGGGGCAAACTATTAACTAGGGCACTACTATGGGTCATACTATTAACTAGGGCACTACTATGGGTCATACTATTAACTAGGGCACTACTATGGGGCATTCTATTAACTAGGGCACTACTATGTGGCATACTATTAACTAGGGCACTACTATGTCGCATACTATTAACTAGGGCACTACTATGTGGCATACTATTAACTAGGGCACTACTATGTCGCATACTATTAACTAGGGCACTACTATGGGGCATACTATTAACTAGGGCACTAATATGTGGCATACTATTAACTAGGGCACTACTATGTGGCATACTATTAACTAGGGCACTACTATGTAGCATACTATTAACTAGGGCACTACTATGGGACATACTATTAACTAGGGCACTACTATGTGGCATGCTATTATCTAGGGCACTACTATGTGGCATACTATTAACTAGGGCACTACTATGGGGCATACTATTAACTAGCGCACTACTATGGGGCATACTATTAACTAGGGCACTACTATGGGTCATACTATTAACTAGGGCACTACTGTGGGACAAACTATTAACTAGGGCACTACTATGTGACATACTTTTAACTAGGGCACTACTATGGGGCATACTATTAACTAGGGCACTACTATGGGGCATACTATTGACTAAGGCACTACTATGGGGCATACCATTAACTAGGGCACTACTATGGGGGTCATACTATTAACTAGGACACTACTATGTGGCATACTGTTAACTAGGGCACTACTATGGGGGTCATACTATTAACTAGGGCACTACTATGTGGCATACTATTAACTAGGGCACTACAATGTGGCATACTATTAACTAGGGCACTACTATGGGACATACTATTAACTAGGGCACTACTATGGGACATACTATTAACTAGGGCACTACTATGTGGCATGCTATTAACTAGGGCACTACTATGTGGCATACTATTGACTAGGGCACTACTATGTGGCATACTATTAACTAGGGCACTACTATGGGGCATATTATTAACTAGGGCACTACTATGGGGCATACTATTAACTAGGGCACTATTATGGGGGTCATGCTATTAACTAGGACACTACTATGTGGTATACTATTAATTAGGGCACTACTATGGGGGTCATACCATTAACAAGGGCACTACTATGTGGCATACTATTTACTAGGGCACTACTATGGGGCATACTATTTACTAGGGCACTACTATGGGACAAACTATTAGCTAGGGCACTACTATGGGGCATACTATTAACTAGGGCACTACTATGGGGCATACTATTGACTAGGGCACTACTATGGGGCATACTATTAACTAGCGCACTACTATGGGGCATAATATTAACTAGGGCACTACTATGGGGCATAATATTAACTAGGGAACTACTATGGGGCATACAATTAAATAGGGCACTACTATGGGGCATACTATTAACTAGGGCACTACTATGGGTCATACTATTAACTAGGGCACTACTATGAGACAAACTATTAACTAGGGCACTACTATGTGACATACTATTAACTAGGGCACTACTATGGGGCATACTATTGACTAAGGCACTACTATGGGGCATACCATTAACTAGGGCACTACTATGGGGGTCATACTATTAACTAGGACACTACTATGTGGCATACTGTTAACTAGGGCACTACTATGGGGGTCATACTATTAACTAGGGCATTACTATGTGGCATACTATTAACTAGGGCACTACAATGTGGCATACTATTAACTAGGGCACTACTATGTGGCATACTATTAACTAGGGCACTACTATGTGGCATACTATTAACTAGGGCACTACTATGTGGCATGCTATTAACTAGGGCACTACTATGTGGCATACTTATAACTAGGGCACTACTATGTGGCATACTATTAACTAGGGCACTACTATGGGGCATATTATTAACTAGGGCACTACTATGGGGCATACTATTAACTAGGGCACTACTATGGGGGTCATGCTATTAACTAGGACACTACTATGTGGCATACTATTAATTAGGGCACTACTATGGGGGTCATACCATTAACTAGGGCACTACTATGTGGCATACTATTAACTAGGGCACTACTATGTGGCATACTATTTACTAGGGCACTACTATGGGGCATACTATTTATTAGGGCACTACTATGGGACAAACTATTAGCTAGGGCACTACTATAGGGCATACTATTTACTAGGGCACTACTATGGGGCATACTATTGACTAGGGCACTACTATGGGGCATACTATTAACTAGTGCACTACTATGGGGCATAATATTAACTAGGGCACTACTATGGGGCATAATATTAACTAGGGAACTACTATGGGGCATACTATTAAATAGGGCACTACTATGGGGCATACTATTAACTAGGGCACTACTATGGGTCATACTATTAACTAGGGCACTACTATGGGACAAATTATTAACTAGGGCACTACTATGTGACATACTATTAACTAGGGCACTACTATGGGGCATACTATTGACTAGGGCACTACTATGGGGCATACCATTAACTAGGGCACTACTATGGGGGTCATACTATTAACTAGGACACTGCTATGTGGCATACTGTTAACTAAGGCACAACAATGGGGGTCATACTATTAACTAGGGCACTACTATGTGGCATACTATTAACTATGGCACTACAATGTGGCATACTATTAACTAGGGCACTAATATGTGGCATACTATTAACTAAGGCACTAATATGTGGCATACTATTAACTAGGGCACTACTATGTGGCATACTATTAACTAGGGCACTACTATGGGGGTCATACCATTAACTAGGGCACTACTATGTGGCATACTATTAACTGGGGCACTACTATGTGGCATACTATTTACTAGGGCACTACTATGGGGCATACTATTTACTAGGGCACTACTATGGGACAAACTATTAGCTAGGGCACTACTATGTGGCATACTATTAACTAGGGCACTACTATGTGGCATACTATTTACTAGGGCACTACTATGGGGCATACTATTTATTAGGGCACTACTATGGGACAAACTATTAGCTAGGGCACTACTATAGGGCATACTATTTACTAGGGCACTACTATGGGGCATACTATTGACTAGGGCACTACTATGGGGCATACTATTAACTAGTGCACTACTATGGGGCATAATATTAACTAGGGCACTACTATGGGGCATAATATTAACTAGGGAACTACTATGGGGCATACTATTAAATAGGGCACTACTATGGGGCATACTATTAACTAGGGCACTACTATGGGTCATACTATTAACTAGGGCACTACTATGGGACAAATTATTAACTAGGGCACTACTATGTGACATACTATTAACTAGGGCACTACTATGGGGCATACTATTGACTAGGGCACTACTATGGGGCATACCATTAACTAGGGCACTACTATGGGGGTCATACTATTAACTAGGACACTGCTATGTGGCATACTGTTAACTAAGGCACAACAATGGGGGTCATACTATTAACTAGGGCACTACTCTGTGGCATACTATTAACTATGGCACTACAATGTGGCATACTATTAACTAGGGCACTAATATGTGGCATACTATTAACTAAGGCACTAATATGTGGCATACTATTAACTAGGGCACTACTATGTGGCATACTATTAACTAGGGCACTACTATGGGGGTCATACCATTAACTAGGGCACTACTATGTGGCATACTATTAACTGGGGCACTACTATGTGGCATACTATTTACTAGGGCACTACTATGGGGCATACTATTTACTAGGGCACTACTATGGGACAAACTATTAGCTAGGGCACTACTATGGGGCATACTATTAACTAGGGCACTACTATGGGGCATACTATTGACTAGGGCACTACTATGGGGCATACTATTAACTAGGACACTACTATGTGGCATACTATTAACTAGGGCACTACTATGGGGGTCATACTATTAACTAGGGTACTATGTGGCATACCATTAACTAGGGCACTACTATGGGGCATACTATTAACTAGGGCACTACTATGGGGCATACTATTGACTAGGGCACTACTATGGGGCATACTATTAACTAGGGCACTACTATGTGGCATACTATTAACTAGGACACTACTATGTGGCATACTATTAACTAGGGCACTACTATGGGGGTCATACTATTAACTAGGGCACTATGTGGCATACCATTAACTAGGGCACTACTATGGGGCATACTATTAACTAGGGCACTACTATGGGTCATACTATTAACTAAGACACTACTATGGGTCATACTATTAACTAGGACACTACTATGTGGCATACTATTAATTAGGGCACTACTATGGGGGTCATACCATTAACTAGGGCACTACTATGTGGCATACTATTAACTAGGGCACTACTATGTGGCATACTATTTAATAGGGCACTACTATGGGGCATACTATTTATTAGGGCACTACTATGGGACAAACTATTAGCTAGGGCACTACTATGGGGCATACTATTAACTAGGGCACTACTATGGGGCATACTATTGACTAGGGCACTACTATGGGGCATACTATTAACTAGCGCACTACTATGGGGCATAATATTAACTAGGGCACTACTATGGGGCATAATATTAACTAGGGAACTACTATGGGGCATACTATTAAATAGGGCACTACTATGGGGCATACTATTAACTAGGGCACTACTATGGGTCATACTATTAACTAGGGCACTACTATGGGACAAATTATTAACTAGGGCACTACTATGTGACATACTATTAACTAGGGCACTACTATGGGGCATACTATTGACTAGGGCACTACTATGGGGCATACCATTAACTAGGGCACTACTATGGGGGTCATACTATTAACTAGGACACTACTATGTGGCATACTATTAACTAGGGCACTACTATGGGGGTCATACTATTAACTAGGGCACTACTATGTGGCATACTATTAACTATGGCACTACAATGTGGCATACTATTAACTAGGGCACTAATATGTGGCATACTATTAACTAGGGCACTAATATGTGGCATACTATTAACTAGGGCACTACTATGTGGCATACTATTAACTAGGGCACTACTATGGGGGTCATACCATTAACTAGGGCACTACTATGTGGCATACTATTAACTGGGGCACTACTATGTGGCATACTATTTACTAGGGCACTACTATGGGGCATACTATTTACTAGGGCACTACTATGGGACAAACTATTAGCTAGGGCACTACTATGGGGCATACTATTTACTAGGGCACTACTATGGGGCATACTATTGACTAGGGCCCTACTATGGGGCATACTATTAACTAGGGCACTACTATGTGGCATACTATTAACTAGGACACTACTATGTGGCATACTATTAACTAGGGCACTACTATGGGGGTCATACTATTAACTAGGGCACTATGTGGCATACCATTAACTAGGGCACTACTATGGGGCATACTATTAACTAGGGCACTACTATGGGTCATAATATTAACTAAGACACTACTATGGGTCATACTATTAACTAAGACACTACTATGGGGCATACCATTAACTAGGGCACTACTATGGGGCATACTATTAACTAGGGCACTACTATGGGTCATACTATTAACTAAGACACTACTATGGGGCATACCATTAACTAGGGCACTACTATGGGGCATACTATTAACTAGGGCACTACTATGGGTCATACTATTAACTAAGACACTACTATGGGTCATACTATTAACTAAGACACTACTATGGGGCATACCATTAACTAGGGCACTACTATGGGTCATACTATTAACTAAGACACTACTATGGGGCATACCATTAACTAGGGCACTACTATGGGGCATACCATTATCTAGGGCACTACTATATGGCATACTATTAACTAGGGTACTACTATGGGGCATACCATTAACTAGGGCACTACTATGGGGCATACTATTAACTAGGGCACTACTATACGGCATACTATTAACTAGGGCACTACTATGGGTCATACTATTAACTAGGGCACTACTATGGGGCATACTATTAACTAGGGCACTACTATGGGGCATACCATTAACTAGGGCACTACTATATGGCATATTATTAACTAGGGCACTACTATGGGGCATACTATTAACTAGGGCACTACTATGGGGCATACTATTAGCTAGGGCACTACTATATGGTATACTATTAACTAGGGCACTACTATGGGGCATACCATTAATTAGGGCACTACTATGGGGCATACTATTAACTAGAACACTACTATGGGGTATACTTTTAACTATGGCGCTACTACGGGGCATACTATTAACTAGGGCACTACTATGTGACATACTATTAACTAGGGCACTACTATGGGGCAAACTATTAACTAGGGCACTACTATGGGTCATACTATTAACTAGGGCACTACTATGGGGCATTCTATTAACTAAGACACTACTATGTGGCATACTATTAACTAGGGCACTACTATGTCGCATACTATTAACTAGGGCACTACTATGTGGCATACTATTAACTAGGGCACTACTATGTTGCATACTATTAACTAGGGCACTACTATGGGGCATACTATTAACTAGGGCACTACTATGGGTCATACTATTAACTAGGGCACTACTATATGGTATTCTATTAATTAGGGCACTACTATGGGGCATACCATTAATTAGGGCACTACTATGGGGCATACTATTAACTAGAACACTACTATGGGGTATACTATTAACTATGGCGCTACTATGGGGCATACTATTAACTAGGGCACTACTATGGGGCATACTGTTGACTAGGGCACTACTATGGGGCATACTATTAACTAGGGCACTACTATGGGGGTCATACTATTAACTAGGACACTACTATGTGGCATACTATTAACTAGGGCACTACTATGGGGGTCATACTATTAACTAGGGCACTAATATGTGGCATACTATTAACTAGGGCACTACTATGTGGCATACTATTAACTAGGGCACTACTATGTAGCATACTATTAACTAGGGCACTACTATGGGACATACTATTAACTAGGGCACTACTATGTGGCATGCTATTAACTAGGGCACTACTATGTGGCATACTATTAACTAGGGCACTACTATGGGGCATACTATTAACTAGCGCACTACTATGGGGCATACTATTAACTAGGGCACTACTATGGGCCATACTATTAACTAGGGCACTACTATGGGACAAACTATTAACTAGGGCACTACTATGTGACATACTATTAACTAGGGCACTACTATGGGGCATACTATTAACTAGGGCACTATTATGGGGCATACTATTGACTAAGGCACTACTATGGGGCATACCATTAACTAGGGCACTACTATGGGGGTCATACTATTAACTAGGGCACTACTATGTGGCATACTATTAACTAGGGCACTACAATGTGGCATACTATTAACTAGGGCACTACTATGGGGCATACTATTAAGTAGGGCACTACTATGTGGCATACTATTAACTAGGGCACTACTATGGGACATACTATTAACTAGGGCACTACTATGTGGCATGCTATTAACTAGGGCACTACTATGTGGCATACTAATAACTAGGGCACTACTATGTGGCATACTATTAACTAGGGCACTACTATGGGGCATATTATTAACTAGGGCACTACTATGGGGCATACTATTAACTAGGGCACTACTATGGGGGTCATGCTATTAACTAGGACACTACTATGTGGCATACTATTAATTAGGGCACTACTATGGAGGTCATACCATTAACTAGGGCACTACTATGTGGCATACTGTTAACTAGGGCACTACTATGTGGCATACTATTTACTAGGGCACTACTATGGGGCATACTATTTACTAGGGCACTACTATGGGACAAACTATTAGCTAGGGCACTACTATGGGGCATACTATTAACTAGGGCACTACTATGGGGCATACTATTGACTAGGGCACTACTATGGGGAATACTATTAACTAGCGCACTACTATGGGGCATAATATTAACTAGGGCACTACTATGGGGCATAATATTAACTAGAGAACTACTATGGGGCATACTATTAAATAGGGCACTACTATGGGGCATACTATTAACTAGGGCACTACTATGGGTCATTCTATTAACTAGGGCACTACTATGGGACAAACTATTAACTAGGGCACTACTATGTGACATACTATTAACTAGGGCACTACTATGGGGCATACTATTGACTAGGGCACTACTATGTGGCATACCATTAACTAGGGCACTACTATGGGGGTCATACTATTAACTAGGACACTACTATGTGGCATACTGTTAACTAGGGCACTACTATGGGGGTCATACTATTAACTAGGGCACTACTATGTGGCATACTACTATGGCACTACAATGTGGCATACTATTAACTAGGGCACTAATATGTGGCATACTATTAACTAGGGCACTACTATGTGGCATACTATTAACTAGGGCACTAATATGGGGGTCATACCATTAACTAGGGCACTACTATGTGGCATACTATTAACTGGGGCACTACTATGTGGCATACTATTTACTAGGGCACTACTATGGGGCATACTATTTACTAGGGCACTACTATGGGGCATACTATTAACTAGGGCACTACTATGGGGCATACTATTGACTAGGGCACTACTATGGGGCATACTATTAACTAGGGCACTACTATGTGGCATACTATTAACTAGGGCACTACTATGTGGCATACTATTAACTAGGACACTACTATGTGGCATACTATTAACTAGGGCACTACTATGGGGGTCATACTATTAACTAGGGCACTATGTGGCATACTATTAACTAGGGCACTACTATGTGGCATACTATTAACTAGGGCACTACTATGTGACATGCTATTAACTAGGGCACTATTATGTGGCATGCTATTAACTAGGGTACTACTATGGGGCATATTATTAACTAGGGCACTACTATGGGGCATACTATTAACTAGGGCACTACTATAGGGGGTCATGCTATTAACTAGGACACTACTATGTGGCATACTATTAACTAGGGCACTACTATGGGGGTCATACCATTAACTAGGGCACTACTATGTGGCATTCTATTAACTAGGACACTACTATGTGGCATACTATTAACTAGGGCACTACTATGGGGCATACTATTAACTAGGGCACTACTATGTGGCATGCTATTAACTAGGGCACTACTATGGGGCATACTATTAACTAGGGCACTACTATGTGGCATGCTATTAACTAGGGTACTACTATGTGGCATACTATTAACTAGGGCACTACTATGTAGCATTCTATTAACTAGGGCACTACTATGGGGGTCATACTATTAACTAGGGCACTACTACAGGAATACTATTAACTAGGGCACTACTACTGTATGTGGCATACTATTAACTAGGGCACTACTATGTGGGTCATACCATTAACTAGGGCACTACTATGTGGCATTCTATTAACTAGGACACTACTATGTGGCATACTATTAACTAGGGCACTACTATGTGGCATTCTATTAACTAGGACACTACTATGTGGCATACTATTAACTAGGGCACTACTATGGGGCATACTATTAACTAGGGCACTACTATGTGGCATGCTATTAACTAGGGTACTACTATGTGGCATACTATTAACTAGGGCACTACTATGTAGCATTCTATTAACTAGGGCACTACTATGGGGGTCATACTATTAACTAGGGCACTACTACAAGAATACTATTAACTAGGGCACTACTACTGTATGTGGCATACTATTAACTAGGGCACTACTATGTGGCATGCTAATTGGGGTTCCAGGAGCTTTGACAGCAAAAGTGACACCAAAAAAAGTTACAATTTTGTGTCTACCTATTTGTGTTGACATTTTGTCATGTCGGCCTTTTCATGTGTCAACATTTTTACCCTGTTGTCCTTTCCTACTATCGACCTTTTTTTCAGGTCAACCTTTTGAATCTGTCGACCTAATGCCTTTAATTGTTGGAGATGATCCTTAAGAGAATTTTTTTTCTGTTTGATAACAGATTCTATTTAGTGTATTGGTTGTGCGATGGGGTCCAGTGTGGCCCCATCGTACGCAAATATATTTATGTTTAAGGTAGAGCATGATGTATTTTTTTTTTCACAGCACAGCATCTTTGAAAATATTGTCTACTACACATGCTTTATAGCCAATTTACTAATTTTTTGGCAAGGTAGTTGTGAGACATTAATTTCTGTGACTGAGGCCCATAATTCAAAGGAACACCCAGTTAAATTTACTTACAATATGTCAATTTCTTAGATGTACAGATCAGACTTAATAACCGCCAAATTTGTACTACGTTCTATAGTAAGACTACAGATCGCAATAACTTGCTACATATGCAAAGTGCACATCCTGCATCTCTTAAAAGGGGCTTACTGTACTCGCAATGTTTGCGCGTTAGACGGATTAATTCTGATCTGACATCTGCGCATGAACAAATGACAGTTATGGCTAACAAGTTCTTGCAGCGTGGTTATGATGCAGAACTTCTTACCACAGCTATGAATAAAGCCTTAGCACAGGATAGACAGCTGTTATTACATCATCATACCCCAAAAAAAACTAGTGGGGTGTTACCATGGGTTTTACACAATACAATACTGCCAGCTCTGAGATTAATAGAACATCCAAACATTTATGGTCTATGTTGCCGAGTGGTCAAGACTTGAAAATTAAGGATACGAAATTATTAGCTAGTTATAGAAGGGGTCGCAGTATCAGGGACTATCTGGTTAAGACAAATATCACTTCAGACAAAAATCAACCACCAGTTACCTTTTTGACTGGTAAAAAAGGATGTTTAAAATGTACGTGCACAACTTGCAATTTTTTAATCCCGGGAAATATGTTTTTTCAACCATTGTCTGGGCAGCGGTATGTCATTAAACACATGCAACTCTAAATTCGTTGTATATCAAATGATATGCCCCAGTGTGCTGTCATACATAGGTAAAACTGAACGTACCTTTACGGAACGTATGACATCCCACAGGTCGGCTATTAGGGCAGCACTACAGTCGGGCAGCAGTGAGCAACCGGTTGCCAGGTGTTTCTGTCAGGTCCCACATCCGTTATCTACAGTCCGGTATAGGATGATAGACCATGTGCCCCTGTCAATCAGAGGAGGTGACCGTGCTTTGCGGTTATTACAATGAGAGCGCAAATGGATCTATAGGTTGGGTACTCTGGCCCCTAGGGGTCTTAATGAACATTTATGTTTATCTCATTTTTTATAAACATTGTGATTGGGCAGTACGTTTTTTTGATACTACGTCTTTTGATACTATAGTTATATTTATATGTAATTAAGTATTATTATTAGTTAGCAATTGGGACTGTTATATGGTGTATACTGGTAGTGGCATAACACACTTATATTAGTAATTTTGTGGCGTATTTTTATGCCTTTTTAATTGCTAGCTTATAACACCACGTAGTTACGTAGCACATTTTAGATTGCATTGATTATACCACATATGGCTGCGTAATATGTATCTAATTTGTAATATATATTTTTCAGCATTGTATACTCTGGGTGTCTTGGTGATGGGTGCACACACACAGGGACTCATGACGTCACTTATTCTGCGCCGCCGGCCGGGTCTCTGTCCAGTTTCCGGTGAATACCTTTATATGGTAAGATGTGTTGTTTGTTCGTTTAGCCTGATGGCAGTGCAGATAATAAAGCACTGAAACGTTGCTGACAGAATGCTGGATTATGAGTGATCATTGTTTTACACAGGAGTGCCGCACCGTATGGATTTTTGGATGTATATATATATATATATATATATATATATATATATATTATTATATATACACAGTACTGTATATATAGTGCTCTTGTTAGTTTTCTGAACCACAGTAGTACCTTAGTTAATGTTATGCCCCATAGTGGTACCCTAGTTCATTGAAGGGCCACCAGTATAGTGTCAGTGTACTGTATGTGTGTATGGACCCCTGTATAGGGTCAGTGTACTGTATGTGTGTGCATGCCGCCACCCCCTTGCAGAGCTGAAGAATCGGTGGCGAGTGAGACACCGACCCCCTAGCAAGTGGGGGGTCGGTGTGAAGATGGCGGCAACAGGGTAGGAGCGCAGTATTAACTGCGCTCCGTAGATGGCTCAGCGGTACATGGTGCGACGCTATGAGGGGCGCCCTGAGCCTGCGCGACACCCTACACTGGTCCAGAAGCCTGTCGGGGTCCCCGGATCTCAGCCAGCACTAAATCCTCAGGCCAGTATAATCTGATGAAGAGCGGGAAGACAGCGCCATTTTGGGGGTGGAGCTTCTCCTCAGAGTGGACCCAGCAGCGTTCAGCACCATTTCTGCTGCGGGGTACACTGGGCTCCACAAGGAATGGACAATGGGGTGTAGAGTAGGATCTTGATCCGAGGCACCAACAGGCTCAAAGCTTTTACTGTTCCCAGAATGCATAGCGCCACCTCCTATATCACCCCGCCTCCCTGCACAGGATCTCAGTTTTGTAGTTGGTGCTGCAGTAGCAGGCACTTAACAGAGGGGCTGCTCCAGGCAGCCCTAAGAAGAGCTTCTTTTCTGAGGAAAAAAGTGAAGACTTCAAGGGCAGCAGCAGTGTTACATGTCAGTGGATATACACGGCTGCAGCTCCGGCTCTCCCCAGCAGCGCTGTACACTCCCGAGCCCTGGTTGCCGGGTAACTACAGCAGGAGGCTCCGGTTTTCTTCTTGTCAGGCACACACGACGGGGGCTCTCCGAGATCGCGTGGCCGCACTTCGGGAGGTGGTTAGTGGGTCCCGCTTGCGGGACCCGGTCTTTATCGCGATCTGGCGCGGTCAGTGGGAGGCGGGCCGCGCGCACTGGCGGTGGACACTGTGGCAGTACAGTCGATACCACTAGATCACCAGGGCATGGGATAGGTCTGGTTTTCTCTATAAACCGTTTTATTAGAGCCCGCAGTACCCGGTGGTTTTGCCAGCAGGGGGATAGAGCTTGGACCCGAAGCCCCTCCCCCAGCCCCAGGGCGCCATTTTCTGCAAATGTTCCCGCCCTGGAGCTGCATATCTGTCTCTCCCTCACTCCCTGGCAGTGTCTGCGGCGCCATTATCCCTCAGCTCACTGTTCCTGGGAATGCTTGGGCAAATCCTCCTATGTAAAGCCGCCTGGTTGTCAGCGCTGTGCCTTTACATGACACTTAAGTATTCTACCTGCCTTTTTTAGTCAGTGTTAGTAAGAAAGAGTGCACTTAGTCAGGGTTTTCTAGTACAATTACCCTGTGATATACATCCAGTTCTTACTGTGCACTGTTATATCTATTGACTATATAGCTATATATATATAAGCTAGTCCAGTGCAGTGTTATTGTTAGTAATAACCTCTGCATTGTACAAACTGTGACTTTCTGTGTGTGCATTAGATAGCTGAGTGGTGTCCATTTTGTGTCTTTCACTCAACCTGCTATCCCTATATTCTATAACCTGAGGGGGCTTGGTGCGTCAGGTGTTATCTAATATAGGATTTTCACAAAGATATACTGTATTACGTATTTTTCTCTGTGATTTAGTCACCATATCTCTCCTTTATCTCTGCTGGTGCTGACTACACTGCGCAGGGGTTTGGGTAAGAGGTATTGTGCTGCTGACAAATTGTACTGTGTTACCTCATACTGCAAGTTATATAATGTCTGCTTCTGAGGGTAACGGTTCTGGGGCTGAACACACTGCCAGTGTTGCTGAAGCCGCAGATATCTATGAGGAGAATATAGCAGCTTTGGGCTCTGGTTCTGGGGGCTCCTTGCCCCCCAGTGGGGCGGTGGCAACGGGGGCAAATAATGACCCGCCGTGGGCCACTTTTTCCACGCTTCTGCATACGTTAGTTCATAAACTAACACCCCCGTTGGGACCCCCAATGCCGGTACAACCGTTTGTGGTCCCTGCAGCTAACCCGCCGTGGGCGGACGATTTATCTGCTCAAATAAAGAAGTTGAACCAGTCCCTGACTACTAAGAAGTCTGACCGTCGCTCACCTACGTCCAAGGGGTCCTCTAAGCGAGCGCTTGTCTCCTCACAATCCACTGCTGTCACTGACACCTCGTCGGATGAAGACGGCACTTACACTGACCCCACAGGTTCTGACTCAGATACGGCTGATGGGAAGGGTGGTTCACATGTGGATGTTCCTGATCTTTTGGAGGCTATTAAGTTAATTTTACAGATTACGGATGATCCCGAGCCATCCGTTCCTCCTAAGAAACCAGATAGGTTCAAGCGTCAGAAAGTAATTAAACAAGTTTTACCTCACTCTGATCACCTAATTGATATACGTCAAGAACCCTGGGAAAACCCGGGTACGAAGTTTTTGCCTGAAAAGAAGATGCTCGCTCGCTATCCCCTCGCGCCGGAGCTGCCTAAGAATTGGGAAACGCCTCCTCCAGTGGACTCACATGTGGCTAGGATGGTAGTTTCCTCAGCTCTACCGGTCACCACCGTCACGTCTCTAAAAGAGCCTACGGATAAACGTGTGGAGGGTTGTCTGAAAGCGATTTACACCCTCACGGGTGCTGCACAAAGGCCCACTATTGCAGCTACTTGGGCTGCAGAGGCCATTGAAGCATGGGCCTTGGAGTTAGATGCTGAAATCTCCTCTGACCATGCTAGACAATGCTTGTCTTATATTGTCACAGCTTCTCGTTATATTAAAAAGGCGGCTTTGCTGCCGGTATCCTGGCAGCCAAGGCCTCTACTACGTCAAACCTGGTTCGCCGGATATTGTGGCTGAGATCTGGACTCTAGAAAAACCCTGGAGGTACTCCCTTTTAAGGGAGATATTCTGTTTGGGGAGGATTTAAATAAGATTGTGGCTGACTTGGCTACTGCTAAAACTGCCTGTCTGCCAAGTACTGCTCCTTCTGTGTCGACGGCTAAAGGTACTTCCTTTCGCCCCTTTCGTCCTTCAGGTAAAGCAAAAGGTTAGGCGTACAACAAGCAGGCCCGCACTTCCAAACCTGGTAAGCCTAAACCCAAAAGAGCCTGGGCGGCCCATCAGCCAGCTTCCAAGACAGATAAGCCTGCCGCATGATGGGGCAGGCCTCCCCCTGGGTGATCCCAGGGTGGGGGGCCGGCTTCTAGGGTATACCCAGGAATGGTTGAAGACCACTTTAGATGCCTGGGTACGGGAAGTCGTCACTCAAGGTTATGCCATAGCCTTCAAAAACCGACCCCCTCATCGATTTTGCCAGACAGATGTCCCATTGGACAAGACAAAGGCAAACACTCTACATTCAGTGGTACAGACCCTCCTGGATACAGGAGTCGTAGTACAGGTGCCTCTTGCGCAGAGGGGCTGGAGGTACTATTCTCCGCTGTTTCTAGTCCCGAAACCGAATGGGTCCTCCCGGCCCATTCTCAACCTCAAGGCATTGAACAGGTTTGTGAAGATTTCCAAGTTCCGGATGGAAACCCTTCGCTCTATAGTTCTGGCCTTGGAACCTGGGGACTTCATGGTCTCCCTGGATATACAGGATGCTTAACTGCATATTCCTATAGCAGTGTCTCATCAGCAATACCTTTCAGCCTAACAAGTCTAGAAAGGCTAGACCGTCCAATACCTTCTTTAGGGGAGGTCGAGTTAAGTCCAAGAAACCTGCCGCTGCAGGTTCCCAGGAACAAAAGCCTGCTTCGGATGCACCAAAGTCCTCTGCTTGACGGTGGACCGCGCGGCCTGGAGATGCGGCCAGTGGGAGCGAGACGCAGACATTTCAGTCACGTCTGGGTATCGTACGGCCTGGATCCCTGGGTGATAGATATTATATCCCAAGGATACAGGCTGGAATTTCAAAGTCTCCCTCCTCATCGTTTTTTCAAATCAGGCTTGCCAGCTCTGCTGGCAGACAGCACTGTCCTACAAGAAGCTGTCCAGAAGTTGGTGGAGGCACAGGTCATTGTGCCAGTTCCTCCTCATTCGCAAACCACAGGTTACTATTCAAACCTTTTCGTGGTACCGAAACCGGATGGATCGGTCAGGCCCATTCTGAACCTAAAATCATTGAACCCCTTTCTAAAGGAGTTCAAGTTCAAGATGGAGTCTCTCAGGGCGGTGATATCAGGTCTGGAAGAGGGGGAATTCCTGGTATCCCTGGATATCAAGGATGCGTACCTCCACATTCCGATCTGGCTGCCGCATCAGGCTTATCTCCGTTTCACATTACTGGACTGTCATTTCCAGTTCCAGGCCCTGCCATTCGGCCTCTCCACAGCACCGAGGGTGTTTATCAAGGTGATGGCAGAGATGATGATTCTCCTCCGCAAACAAGGGGTGAACATCATTCCATATCTGGACGATCTGCTGATAAAGGCATCGTCCAACGAGAAGCTGCTGCAGTCCATTGTTCTCACAACCCGCCTCCTCAAAATCCACGTTTGGATTCTGTACCTTCCAAAGTCACATTTGGAACCAACCCAGAGGTTGTCCTTTCTGAGAACGATCCCAGACACAGAAGTGCAGAAGGTTTTTCTTCCGCAGGAAAAGGCGTTGGTGATACAAGCTATGGTCCGGGATGTCCTGAAGCTAGCCCGGGTGTCGGTTCATCAATGCATTCGCCTGTTGGGAAAGATGGTGGCCTCTTACGAGGCTCTCCAGTACCAGAGGTTTCACGCTCGGGCCTTCCAACTGGATCTCCTGGACAAGTGGTCAGGATCTCATCTCCACATGCACCAGAGAATACGTTTGTCGCCAAAGGCCAGGATTTTGCTCCTCTGGTGGCTGCAATTGCCTCACCTTCTGGAGGGCCGCAGATTTGGGATTCAGGAATGGGTCCTTCTAACCACGGATGCGAGCCTTCGGGTCTGGGGAGCAGTCACTGAAGGAGTAACATTCCAAGGAAGGTGGTCAAGTCTGGAAGCCGGGCTGCCCATCAACATCCTGGAAATAAGAGCCGTCTACAACAGTCTTCTTCAGGTGGCCCATCTTCTAAGAAATCGGGCCATTTAAGTGCAGTCGGACAATGTAGCAACAGTAGCCTACATAAACTGACAAGGCGGAACACAGAGCTGCAATGTCAGAGGTGACAAGAATCATCCTCTGTGCAGAAAGGCGCAAGTTGGCGCTCTCAGCAATCTTCATTCTGGGAGTGGACAACTGGGAAGCAGACTTCCTCAGCAGACATGATCTCCATCCAGGGGAGTGGGGTCTCCATCCGGAGGTGTTCAGGTAAATAACAGACCTTTGGGGTCTACCCCAAATAGACATGATGGCCTCTTGTCTCAACAAGAAGCTCTGACGCTATTGTTCCAGGTCGAGGGACCCACAAGCAGTGGATGCCCTGGTGTTTCCATGGGTGTTCCAGTCGGTGTACGTGTTTCCACCACTTCCACTCATTCCAAGAGTTCTAAAGCTCGTAAGGAGGACAAGAGTTCAAGCGATCCTCATTGCTCCGGACTGGCCAACGCAGGCTTGGTACACGGACCTTCTGAATCTCTTGCAGGAAGAGCCGGGGCCAGTTCCTCTTCGGGAGGACCTGCTGCAGTAGGGGCCGTTCGCCTATCAAGACTTATCATGGCTACGTTTGACGGCATGGAAGTTAAAGGCCTGATACTTGCTCGGAAGGACATTCCGAAGAAGGTCATTCCTACCCTGATACAGGCTAGGAAATGGGTAACGTCTAAACATTACCATCGTATTTGGAAGAAATATGTCTCTTGGTGTGAATCCAAGAAGTTTCCTATGGTGGAGTTTCAACTCGGACGTTTTCTCCTCTTCCTGCAAGCAGGCGTGGATATGAGCCTGAGGTTGGGATCTGTGAAGGTCCAGATTTCGGCCCTATCCATTTTCTTCCAGAAACAATTGGCCGTCCTCCCTGAGGTTCAGACTTTTTTTAAAGGAAGTTCTGCACATCCAACCTCCCTTTGTACCATCTACAGCGCCTTGGGACCTTAACGTGGTGTTGCAGTTCCTCCAATCGGATTGGTTTGAGCCTCTACAGAAGGTTGAGGTCAAATTTCTTACATGGAAGGCTGTCACGTTGTTGGCCTTAGCTTTTGCTAGACGTGTGTCCGAATTGGGGGCTTTATCCTGTAAAAGCCCTTACTTGATCTTCCACGAAGTTAAAGCTGAGCTCCGGACACATCAGCAGTTTCTTCTGAAGGTTGTGTTGGCATTTCATATCAACCAACCTATTGTGGTGCCAGTGGCTACTGACTCCTCAATCACATCAAAGTCCTTGGACGTCGTAAGGGCTCTGAAGATAGGGCACATTTTGTAGACTGTCTGGCAGGAGTGGCATAGAGGGAGGAGCCAGCCCACACTCTCAAACTCTTAAAGTGCCAATGGCTCCTGGCGTACCCGTCTATACCCCATGGTACTAATGTGGACCCCAGCATCCTCTACGGACTACAAGAAAAGGATTTACCGGTAGGTAACCAAAATCCTATTTTTAAATGACATTTTAAGGGGCGCCATTTTTTTATTTTATAAGTGTAATCTGCCTGCCATATTCTGTAAAAGGAGACTCTACCTGCCGTAATGTGTAAAAAGGGGACTCTACCTGGCGTAATGTGGAAAAGGGTCTCCACCTGGTGTAGTGGCGCTACTGTGTGGCATAATTTGAATAATGGTGACTACTGTGCAGAGTAATATGAATTGGTATTATTTTGTGACCACGCCTCATCCCCATGAAGCCATGCCCCTATATTTTTGACGCGCACTGGCATAATTTTTAATTAGGGGGGGCGCTGATGCTGTTTCTTCCACACAGCGCTAAAATGTCTAGTTACAGCACCGATTACAGCAATAGGATATCCTCAACAATCGCCTCATACTTTGACAAGACAGACTTCCGGAATAACAAGAATAAAAATAATTCAGCGCTAAAGATAAAAACATTCAATGTTTATTACACATAAATAGTGCTAGTCATATATATGACATACATTTAGAGATTATATAAAAATATACTGTTGCAACAGGAATAATAAAAATATAAAAACACACCAATAAATGTGGGGCAAGGAGCAACACTGCTAAAAAATAAATATTTCAGTAAATACTGATCTGTTTAGCTGGGAGAATTCATATGAAGGCCTGCTTCCTAGGGAAATGTATTAAGCCAGAGATTACCAGTTCCATTTGAGTCCTCCAATAGGTTAGCACTCCTGTGTAGTAATGGAGATCCTCTTACTGGCTGTATTTTTCCATGATGGTACTCTGCTGCAGGGTGGACCGTGGCAAGGTCTTTCACAATGGCTTGTCAGAAAGTGTCCCAATAGGACCGCATTTCCCAATCACTGGACAGCAGGCTTGTGTCAAAGATTTAAGAGTCCCAGACTTGTTACAAACCGGTTTCACTGCTAGAGCAGCTTTTTCAACCTTGAAAAAGCTGCTCTAGCAGTGAAACCGGTTGGTAACAAGTGTCCTATTGGGACACTTTCTGACAAGCCATTGTGAAAGACCTTGCCACGGTCCACCCTGCAGCAGAGTACCATCATGGAAAAATACAGCCAGTAAGAGGATCTCCATTACTACACAGGAGTGCTAACCTATTGGAGGACTCAAATGGAACTGGTAATCTCTGGCTTAATACATTTCCCTAGGAAGCAGGCCTTCATATGAATTCTCCCAGCTAAACAGATCAGTATTTACTGAAATATTTATTTTTTAGCAGTGTTGCTCCTTGCCCCACATTTATTGGTGTTTTTTTATATTTTTATTTTTCCTGTTGCAACAGTATATTTATATATAAGCTCTAAATGTATGTCATATATATGACTAGCACTATTTATGTGTAATAAACATTGAATGTTTTTATCTTTAGCGCTGAATTATTTTTATTCTTGTTGTTCTATTGCAAGGGTCTGACTAGCCCTTTATATTCAGCAGCTTGAAGTCTTACAGCACTTGTCATCGCCAATTCTACCTTGGTAGTTTTTACCTTACACAGACTTCCGGAATAGTTTGGAAATGTGTCTTTTTGTATACTCCCTTTTATGTCATTGAAACTTGTACTTTGTATGATTAGCTAATTTTATATTTCACTGTGATTTGGAGGGCATGTAATGAGCCCACTTTTTACTTGGTATAAATAAAAGCTCTCTCGTAGGAAGGACAGAGCAGTGTAATAACTGACAACTGTGTCTAGTGTGAGGGTATTGGTCATTAAGTCAATCACACTTAGGGTTGACAGTCATTAGGTCGACCACTATTGGTCAACAGTGACTAGGTCAACACCTGAAATAGGTCGACACAGTCATTAGGTTGACATGAGCAAAGTCGACACTGATAAAGGTCGACGTGCCTTTTTTTGGGTTTTTTATAGTTTTTTTGGTGTCGTTTTCTTCGTAAAGTGACAAGGAACCCCAATTGGTGCACTGCATCCCCTTGCATTTGCTCACCATGCTTCGGGCAAGGTTACCGGTCCCAATTGTAGTCCATGTGGATCGTAAAGTATGAAAAAGTTCAAAAAATGAAAAGTGAAAAACGCATGTCAACCTTTTTCCACGTCAACCTAGTACATGTTGACCTAGAATATGTGTGTACAGGTGGCGGAGCTAAGGTAGAGCTAGTGTACACACCAGCGGGTGCCTAGAACTACAGGCGGGTCAGTTGATTAACCAGTGGATGGTTTCTTGCTAGAAGAGTAGTGCAGCTGTACACACTGGTCACGTGGAGTGAAGCATGATGGGAGCAGGATGTCATACAGCTCACCAGCCACTGACTACTGTATATCTGGTAGCAGCTAGCGGTTTGGATACAGGCGTTACCAGGCTCTGTATAGAGGTATTAACCGCATCTCTAGCAGCTGTCATAGGGTCTCTTCATCTGTCAGTAATGTGCGTTGGGGTGAGGCAGAGCCTTTCCTGTCATATTAAAATTTGTGCCAGAGTTTTGACTGTGTAAAGCAGAGGTTCTCAAACTCGGTCCTCGGGGGCCCACACAGTGCATGTTTTGCAGGTAACCCAGCAGGTGCACAGGTGTATTAATTACTCACTGACACATTTTAAAAGGTCCACAGGTGGAGCTAATTATTTCACTTGCGATTCTGTGAGGAGACCTGCAAAACATGCACTGTGTGGGCCCCCGAGGACCGAGTTTGAGAACCTCTGGTGTAAAGTATATGAAAAACACAAATAATATGTTAGAAATACATTTTTTGCATTATTCTAATAAATTTTATAGCCAAAACTCTGAAGTAAAGAGTCTATGGCAGGTGAGGCAGTGCCTCCTCTGACTATCTTTTCCGCACATCTCTGATCAAAACTCACCAAATTTCAAGGAGTTTATACTGCTGCACCTGTGTATAATGCCCACATGTATATACTGCTGCACCTGTGTATAATGCCCAGATGAACCCTTTGCTTCATACAGTGTGTGTAAATCTGGCTCTGAGGCTAGCCAGTGCCTCCTGAGCCATTTAGCTCACCGCACGTCCCTGCCATCTGTCTACCACTATGGCGCTCTAACACAGTGACAAGATAGCACTGTGCATGCGCAGAAGTACAGTGGCCATCTTGGTTATGGGAATGAAGCCTGCCTGTAGGAAATAATATGGAGTATGTGCAGTAGCGCACTCCTACTTCAACAATTACAATACACCTTGTCTTCAAATTAAATGTCTTGTCCCCTTCTAGATAAACCCCATCAGCTAGGCATTCCTTCCCCAATATAGTGCTTTCATTTGGGTTTGACACTGAGGACTCGCCACGTTACCTGTAACTGATCTGCAGTCCAGCAGGGAGTGGAGACCACTGTCAGCTCCAAAGCACTGAACATGTCCTAGTTATACAAGTACCTGGAACCAGAGCCTCAGCTAGACTTTTCGGGTGCCCTGTGCCAGAGAGAGAATTGGCGCCCCCCCCCCCATTTTTTTCAATAGTGTCATAAAGCGCATTCCTCGTGGGGAAAGGGTATGACAGGATTGATCCCAGAGAAAGCCCATGCTATGGCGCCCCTTCCCACAGCATATAATCCAAGAAAATGGATTTGGACACAAATCCTCTTTATACCACATTCATGCAGGTAACTTGGGAGCTATTTGTCATTCAGTCACAATACCCTTTATTATATAACACATTTCAATATACTGCCATACCCAGGATTCAAACCTATAACCTGTTGAATTCTAATCAAACACTCTGGGGGTCATTCCGAGTTGTTCGCTCGCAAGCTGCTTTTAGCAGCTTTGCACACGCTAAGCCGCCGCCTACTGGGAGTGAATCTTAGCTTATCAAAATTGCGAACGAAAGATTAGCAGAATTGCGAATAGACACTTCTTAGCAGTTTCTGAGTAGCTCCAGACTTACTCGGCATCTGCGATCAGTTCAGTCAGTGTCGTTCCTGGTTTGACGTCACAAACACACCCAGCGTTCGCCCAGACACTCCTCCGTTTCTCCATCCACTCCCGCGTTTTTCCCAGAAACGGTAGCGTTTTTTCACACACACCCATAAAACGGCCTGTTTCCGCCCAGAAACACCCACTTCCTGTCAATCACATTCCGATCACCAGAACGAAGAAAAAACCTCGTAATGCCGTGAGTAAAATTCCTAACTGCATAGCAAATTTACTTGGCGCAGTCGCACTGCGGACATTGCGCATGCGCATTAGCGACTATTCGCTCCGTTGCGAGAAAAAAATAACGAGCGAACAACTCGGAATGACCCCCTCTATTCATTGAGCTATTTGATCCTGCATAAAAACTGTTAGAACTATATGAAGCTACTGGTACTTTGTAAAAAAAATAATCAGCACTGAGCAGATCTATGTAGTGTGCAGCCACACATCCAATCTCTTGCAGCCACACACTACATAGATCTGCGCAGCCGCAATGCTGATCATTTTCTCACAAAGTACAAGGGGGGTCATTCCGAGTTGATCGCTCGCTAGCAACTTTTTGCAGCGCTGCGATCAGGTTAAATCTCGGCAAAACTGCGCATGTGTATGCACTGCAATGCACAGGCGCGTCGTACGGGTACAAAGAGGATCAGTGCTGGGCGATGGATTTAAAGAATCCATTCGCACAGCGGATTGCAAGGTGATTGACAGGAAGATGGCGTGTGTGGGTGTCAACTGACCATTTTCTGGGCGTGTTTGGGAAAACGCAGGCGTTTGCAGGGAGGGTGTCTGACGTCTATTCCACGACCAGAAAGGCCGAAGTGATCGCAGCGGCTGAGTAAGTCCAGAGCTACTCAGAAACTGGAAAAAACTTTTTCGTGCCGTTGGTTGCAAAAGCATTTGCACACTCGCAAAGCGAAAATACACTCCCCCATAGGCGGCGACTATCTGATCGCAGCGCTGCAAAAAGTTGCTAGCGAGTCATCAACTCGGAATGACCCCCAAGGTAAGCATCAAATAGTTAGAATTCTCTAGCTTAGAATTCTCTAACTTTCTATGCCAGGGCATAAAGCTCTGACTGCAATGCCACAGGTAATGGGTTAAAATCCCGGGTATGTCAGCATCTTGAAATGTAATAAAGGACAATGTGACTGAATAACAAAGAAATGTCAAGTTTAGTTCATAAATATTGCATAGATATTAGCGACAGAAAGGGTCAGGGTAGGAGACAGGGGCGGTCAGGAGATGCTGGGCTTCAAAAAGGGGGGAAGCTGCAAGTGAAAGTAATTTAATCAGAAAATTCACAAGTGCCGCCAACAGTGTCCCCTTCCCTGCAGCGCTATGCACGGTGAAACACTCCGCACACACCTAGTTACGGCGCTGCCTGGAACTAAGCTAAGGTGTGCATGCAGAACCTGAGGTGATGGATAGATGCTTGTGTTTTGTCCAGTGAACAGAGCGGGATTATAGGTGGGGCGACAGGGGCTGTTATCCCTGGGGCCCCACACTCAGTCCCCGGCCACAACTACTAAGTACAGCATTTAACGGTCTCTGCTGCTGCCCTCGGCAGCTTAGCTGTATCCTTACAGCGGGCACCGAGTAGCTTCACTATGGTCACAGTCTCACGAGAGACTGTGACTGTTAAGTTCACTGGAGCCCAGGCAGGAGGCAGGATGGCTGTGGTGGCCGTGTAAAGCTAATGAAAATCAGACGGCCAGACCACCACCTTCCTTGGCGGCTCATCATCAGCCACCATTAAGAAATATGGTGGCGGTACTCAGTACCACCAGCCCACCACTGGGGCAGAATTTATAAGGGGCATTTTTGTGTGTGGGACATAAATTGGTGTCAGTGGCATAACTGTGTGTGGCATAATACGTAATAGGCATTATGGTGTGTGGCATAATGTGTAATGGGCATTACGGTGTGTGGCATAATGTGTAATGGGTGTTACGGTGTGTGGCATAATGTGTAATAAGCATTACGGTGTGTGGCATAATGTGTAATGGGCATTACGGTGTGAAATAATGTGTAATGGGCATTACGGTGTGTGACATAATGTGTAATGGGCATTACGGTGTGTTGCATAATGTGTAATGGGTGTTATGGTGTGTGGCATAATGTGTAATGGGCATTACTGTGTGTGGCATAATGTGTAATAAGCATTACGGTGTGTGGCATAATGTGTAATGGGCATTACGGTGTGAAATAATGTGTAATGGCCATTACGGTGTGTGACATAATCATCCTGACTAAAGTTTTTAATAATAAAACTGAAACGTTGATTGATTAAAAGGTACCTAGTTGCCGTTACATTACATTGGAGTATAAAGTCCTAGGAGTGCTGCCTCTACACCTTCTCTCTGCATATCCTACCTGCTAAGTGGGTAAGGAGGGCACCCGGGCAATACAGATTACAAAGTGGAGTGCCGGCAATACCTGCTATATATATATATATATATATATATATATATATATATATATATATACATACATACACACATACTAACACACACACACACACACACACACACACATATATACACGTGTAATCTTAGATATATCTATCGATATATTATTGATAGAAGCATCCAAAACTTTCATGACCAGAGGCCCCCACAGACCTTGATCCAGCCCTGACTGCATATTGATCCCGGCAAACTACAGGACCCCCCTCCTGTAGCATCTAACACTGCATCCGGGGATTCCCGATAGACAGAGAAACTGACCATTTATTACTTGTCCGAAGCTCTTGGAACTTGTTGTTAATCATGAGATTTCTTAAATAACTGGCTTATTTCTCTCCCTCGTTTAGCTGTAGAGAGGGTGTGCGGAATCAGATTCCTAGCAGGCTTAACTATTCTTTTAGCCGATTTATTAGAAAACTCTAATATGCTGTTGATCAGATGCTCACCATGCAACCAAAATTCCTTTGACACAGCTCAGTGTCTCATCCAGACCCATTTGAAGCATCCATCCAGTTGGGGAACTGGATGGCAGGGGCAAATTGTTTAGTTGAGACCCCAGGGCAACTATTTAGTGGTGAGCAAGACCAATTAAATTGGCAAAATAAAAATACTAGTGATTAAAGAGGAAATTGTATACTCCCAGCACCCTAAAAGTGTTGAACACACTGTAGTGCCTCCAGTTTACACACAGTGCCCTCAGCTCACATTATGCCACACAGTGCCCTCAGCTCACATTATGCCACACAGTGCCCTCAGCTCACATTATGCCACACATTATGTCACACAATATGTCACACAATGCCCCCACTTCACATTATGTCACACAATGCCCTCAGCTCACATTATGCCACACAGTACCCTCAGCTCACATTATGCCACACAGTACCATCAGTTCACATTATGCCACACATTATGCCACACAATACCCCCAGTTCACATTATGCCACACATTATGCCACACAATACCCCCAGTTCACATCATGCCACACAATACCCCCAGTTCACATTATGCCATGCAGTGCCCTCAGTCCAAATTATGCCATGCAGTGCCCTCAGTGCCCTCAGTCCAAATTATGCCACACAGTGCCCTCAGCACACATTATGCCATGCATTATGCCACACAATGCACCCAGTACACATTATGCCACACAATGCCCCAATTCACATTATGCCATACAGTACCCTCAGCTCAATTTATGCCACAAAGTGCCCCAGTTCACATTATGCCACACAGTGCCCTCAGCTCACATTATGCCATACAGTGCCCCCCATTTTATATTATGCCACACAATGCACCCAGTACACATTATGCCACACAATGCCCCAGTTCACATTATGCCATACAGTACCCTCAGCTCAATTTATGCCACAAAGTGCCCCAGTTCACATTATGCCACACAGTGCCCTCAGCTCACATTATGCCATACAGTGCCCCCCGTTTATATTATGCCACACACCCCATTTACATTATGCCACACCCCCAGTTCACATGATGCCAAACAGTGCCCCCAGTTTATATTATGCCACACAGTGCCCCCAGTTCACATTATGACACACAGTGCCCCCATTTCAAATTATACCACTGAGTGCCCCCAGTTCATATTATGCCACACAGTGTCCCAGTTCACATTATGCCACAGTGTGCCCCAGTTCATATTATGCCACACAATGCCTCCAGTACACATTATGCCACATAGTGCTCCCAGTTCACATTATACCACTGAGTGCCCTAGTTCATATAATGCCACACAGTGCTCCTAGTTCATATTATGCCTCACAATGCCTCCAGTACACATTATACCACACAGTGCTCCCAGTTCACATTATACCACACTGCATGCCCTAGTTCATATAATGCCACACAGTGCCTCCAGTACGCATTATGCCACACAGTACTGCACAGAAAAAGCAGAAACAAAGTATATACTGTAAATGTGGATCGTTACTATGATGTTCAAATGTATTAATAATGAAAGAAAAAATATTGAGCAGTTACAGTGTATTACTGGCAGGGGAAACATTTGGATGTGTGGGAAGCTGTGAGGAACGTATGTGTGCTCAGAGAATCTCGGATGTGTAATGAAAATTAATTTCATTGATAAATGGGGAGAAGAAAGGAAGAGCAAAGATTCTTGTGTTGAACAAGGATTAAGGAAAAGAGATTGATACTGTTAGAAGAACATTTTGGCTTGAGTCTAGAATACAGATGGAACTGTATTCCGTGAAGCTGAGCTCTATATAACTTCCAGGTTCAAGATGTCCATTGTGGAAGGCAAAGCACTACCATGCGCCCCACTGTGGACTCAGCCTGACATGCGTGGAAGCTCATCGTTCCTGGAAATACTTTATGTTGTGATGGCAGACACTTGTCTAGGAATCTGTGTCTGGTTGGAGAATCCAATGCGTTTTGCTTGTTTAAGGTATATGCGTGAGACTATGATGTGCGGGATCCCCTCGGTGCCTATCCTGACGGTTATCTGGCAACGCTGGTTGGTCTAAACTTGTGGTCTTTGACTGAGTTTAAATACCACTTGGATAAGATATGATATGATTACTGCTTAATGGTGGCACATCTTTAGGTCTCCTAACGCCTGAGTGGTGTGTGGGAAAGAACCCAGCTCCAAGAAGATGTGAACCCAACCCAGAGATGGCGCTGGAACCCCTGGGAGAGCTTTCACTATAATTCACAAATGTAGTCAATGTAAGTGATGCGGAGCCAATAGGTTGAGGAGTAATAAAGGGTGAGATGTACTAAGCCCGGAGAGAGATGAAGTACCAGCCAATCAGCTCCTAACTGCCATGTTACAGGCTGGGTTTGAAAAATGACAGGAGCTGATTGGTTGATAGTTTATCTCTCTCCACTTTATCACTGTCCAAGGCATAGTATATCTGCCCAAAAGTGTAGTAACTGGATATTCCGGTAGCGGTAAATAACATTTTGGTCAGTCATCATAACTGAGGAGAAGGCAGATTTCCTGTAATCAGTTCGGTGGAAATCTGAGATCATTTGATGATTATTTTACAACACCATGGAATGTGCCAAAAGAACAAGAGTCCAAAGCATTGTAACCTTCCCAGGACAGGCGTGTCTTTCACAATCACCAAAACTCAGGGGGAGGGGGGACCAGATGTCTTTCCAGGTGCACAATGCTGGGAAAAAGTCATATTTGGATAAAATATTTATTATTATTCAATTTAAATATATGAACAAGTAGATACAAATGAGTCCACATAAACCTATCGCCAAATCGCGCCACATAACCCTGTTTGGCGCACCATGGAAAATGCCAATAAGCCTCGCCGTGCATCTTTCTCCTTCAACAATTCACTCGATTTGCCAGTGTTTCGCCGCAGCTAATGTGGCACAAGCACAAGTTATACAGACAGAGCCACGCTAATCGTGGCTCCGCCTGTGCCTGGGCGCACCCATCGCAGCATATGGGCCGCGTGCGTGTCCTCCCATTCAGTATGATGGGAGCGTCTCTGTGCACTCCCGTAGCGGGGCTAGGGTCTGGGACTCAGGGTCGACAACAAAAAGGTCGACACACCTTAGGTCGACGTGGACACAAGGTCGACGTGGACAAAAGGTCGACAGGAACAAGGTCGACATGGAAAAAGGTCGACATGAGTTTTTTATGTTTTTTTTGGTGTCGTTTTCTTCGTAGAGTGACCGGGAACCCCAATTAGTGCACCGCGTCCCCTCGCATGGCGAGCGACCTTCGGGCATGGTGCCTTCGCTCCGCTCCGCTCGGCACAGATTACCGTTCCAATCGTAGTCCACGTGGATCGTTAAGTATGAAAAGGTTCGAAAAAAGAAAAAAAAACATAAAATCCTCATGTCGACCTTTTTCCATGTCGACCTAAGGTGTGTCGACCAATTGGCGGCGACCTAAGGTGTGTCGACCTTTTTGTCGTCGACCTGGAGTCCGGATACCGCGGGGCTAGACACGTCTGCAATGCAGCCGCACTAGATGAGCACGGCTCCTTCTGTATGTCCCTTGTGCACCACCAATGGACTTGAATGCTATAGCAAGCTTATCACGGTTAGTGACGAACATATTGCACCTCCATGGGGCTGATACAATATCTGATGGTGCGTCTTTATGCACACAGCGACGGATTAGTGCGGCAGCTGGCGGGCATCTCACTAGAATGACCAGTGGCTGCTGCATTAGCACAAAGATGCACTAGTGGCTGTGGCAAGACAAGCCGTCACTACTGCAATTGCGACCACCTCTGAGTCAGGCTGTAAGAGGACAGGGAAGGGACATGTCCTATCCCAGCGATAAGGAGCAGAAATAAATCTGCCTTATGGCCGGAGAGAGGGGGCTTATTGATAAATAGGTTCCTAAATCTTAATTTAGCAAGTTACAGCATTGCTTGCTGGATCCCTGTAGAACGCAGCCTCATTTTTGCTACCGCAAGCTTTGTGCGCTGCTTCTCAGCTGGAAAGTCTGGCTAAAAATGGACTGTTGCATTATTAAACATAATGTCCATTTTCCACATGATTTTTATAATGTTATGTCTAAGGGAAGGGGTATCAGGTTTCCAAACTGCTTCTTATTCAGTGAGTGAGCGGCATTTCGTCTCCAGAATCACCAGCGCTAATGGGATGTGGACAAAATGCGGGAGAGGGTGGTTAGGGTTAGGCTGCAGAGGTGGGGGAGGTTAGGGTAAGGCTGCGGGGGTAGGGGAGGTTAGGGTTAGGCTGCGGGGGTGGTTAGTGTTAGGCTGTGGGGCTGGGGGAGGGTTAGGCTGCAGGGTTGGGGGAGGTTAGGGCTAGGCTGCGGGGGTGGGGGAGGGTTAGGCTGCGGGAAGGGGTGGTTAGGGATAGGCTGCGGGAGGGGGCAGTAAAGGGTAAGATCAGGGGTAGGGAGAAATTACTTACCGGGATGTGTCGGGATTCTGCGGTCGTACCCAACCTATGCCAACAGCCCCTTTAGAATCCGCCTCCTGCATACACTGATAACAACCCTGTACAGAATTATACCACCAGCTGCCTCTTTACAGCAATACGCTTTTCTGGGCAGGATCCTGTGGGTAGAGGACCATAAAGCTGTGGTGAAGCATTTTCTGATTATAATATGATTGGGGCCTGAACCAGAGCTGCATGCAGAGCCGATGTTTGTGTAGTTTAACGACTTTTTTTGCAACTGCGCAGCCATTATGAAAAACGTCTATGGTGCTTGTGTTACATAGAGAGTGTGCGCACTGATGCACTGTTGCAATTGAGATGTATGGGATCAGAGATGTGTCTGAAAAGTGATGGGCGTTCCTGGGCGGCGACTGCCCGGTGGCTAGTAGTGCACGCTAAAGTGGTGTGCTTAATGGTCGTGTAATGGGCATGTCAGTGCAAGCAGCTGCGTTCTCAATGGCAGACATAGGAGGCGGTGGTAAGGCAGAGGCACTGCAACTGCCACAGGGCTGGTGGTGGCGTCTAAGGACACTAGCAGCACCTCAGTCCCTGCACATTAGGCCAGGCGGATGTCCACGAGGGGGAGGAGCTTGTAGCTGCATTTGAATAAACTCACCAATAGACGCTCCTGCGCGCTCTTCTGTGTCCGACTCAAAATCAGATCCCTGATTACAGCACAGTAGGGGCCCCCAACAATCTTTCAGCACAAAAACAATATGGCCGCTGCTAAGGGCAATCATATTTTCTGAGGAGAAAAGCTTCTTTAAGCCCTTCTGGGTAACAAAAATGCAGTAACATATAGACTGGAATATGAATTCAGGGATAAAATGATGACTTTTGTTGATTTTTTTATGCCTGAAAGCATTTTGCAAAAGCGATTTCCTCTTTCTGATCGAGCGGCCATTAATGTAAATATATTGCCCCCGGTAATGGACATATCATTTTCATTTAGCTGCCTGAACAACAGAATTAGTTCATTAAGAAACTATCTTGAATTTTACCATATGAAAGAACAAAGCGGCAACAACTGAGAAGTGGGTTCCATCTGTGAATGCATCAGAGTGTCCAGGGAATCTCATTCCTCACAAATCTGTCCCAATCACACGTTTCCTGTGGTGGGTTTCACTCGAGAGATCTGGCCGGCGGCCATTTAAGTGGTTCACAGTCTAACCTCGAAAGTAGAGAGAGCACAGCCCGGGGTGTTCGGCATACTGTGTGTTTACTAGGCAAAACCCACAAGGATTCACATTGCAATTGACTTGCATTTGTCTCAGATATGCTACCTAGTAGCCCACCCCTAATACACTGAAGGGCCTGGGCCCAGTCTAGGGATGGCCATCGACCATTGATGATTTGAAACCATCAATGGTCTATGATCAATGGTAACTAATTTTACCATCGATGTTACAGAGCTATCACATTTTTTTTTTCCTCCAGCGTGTTGGGACACATAGCTCTGCCCACTGACACCCACGAAGCCACTCCTCCCGGCCCTGATGAATGATTTTCTACCATTGAAGTTAGAGATTCTTGGTGGTCGATCCTAGTAGCTGCGATGATATAGGGGCTGTGAATCATTGCGGCAGCGGCCTCAGTTTACGGCGGCCTGAATTCGCACAGAAGTGCATGCTGACCCATGGGGCTCTGAGCACTTTGGTGAGAATTCAGCCAGACACCAGCCCGCGAAGGGTGCGAGATTAGGTGCCATTGCACCCTTCACAGGTAATAGAATAGACCCCTAGGTGTCCATGCTTCTTCCACTGTAGATGGATACCACTCACTGTCTTCAAGGGCACACCCACAAACGCTGCCACCTCCTCCAGGCTATGCCCATAGTCTTGGCCAAAAAAATGGTTTCCTTTTGCCACTCAGTCACGTCACGTGTATGACCCATGGTTCCACCTGAAAAAGAAACAACATCTCAACAAATTTGCATTGTATCAATACCTCAAGCATTCACGATGATCAACCAATAGTTTTAGTGTCACTATCTACACGAATGTTCACTATCTGCGTGGTAAACGTATACCACTTGTCTTTCCACATGCAATATTATTTTGCCTGTTGTGTTATCCCAGTCGCCCATCAGATTTACTCAGTTCTCAAAACGACATGTTATTGGCTATACAAAACAAGAGACATCCGTGGGCCAATAAGATGCCGTTTTGAGAACCGAGTAAATCCGATGGGCGACTGGGATGAACTTACACCCCTGGTCAGACAAAGGGGGACATTTACTAAGCAGTGATAAGAGTGGAGAAGTGAGCCAGTGGAGAAGTGCCCATGGCAACCAATCAGCACTGAAGTAACATCTATAATTTGCATGCTATAAAATTATACAGAGCTGCTGATTGGTTGCTGGGGCAACTTCTCTACTGGCTCACTTCTCCACTCTTATCACTGCTTAGTAATACCCCTTTCACACCGCACAAATAACCTGGTATCGACCCGGCATTTTGCCGGGTTGACACGGGTCGGCGTGCAGTGTGAAAGGGGCATAGCCTAAATCGTGGGTCGCCTGACTCGGCAATTCAACCCGGGAATAAAGCAGTCTTATACCCGGGTTGAATACCGGGTCAGTGGCTGCGTAAATGGGCTCCCGGGTCGATGCGTCCCGGGACCCGTTTACTACAGCAGGGAGAGGTGGTGTGGAGAGGATCTCATCTCCCAACGCCGCCTCCACCCAAGCCCCCAGCCGCCGGCTCCGTCCCCCGCTGTTATGGCAACCCGCCTGGCATATTGCTGGGTCGGCGAAGCCTGCAGCAGCCGCCAATGCCGGATCCCACCCGAGAAGGACCCGTTTCCAATTCCCGGGTGGGAACCGGCATTGGCAGTGAGAAAGGGGTATAAATGTCCCACTAAATCCCATAGCCGCTTGTGTAAAACGACACAGTTATGGGACGAACAGTGGTCGATCTTCGACCTACTGCATAACCATGTGATCGAGCAGCATGACACGCCTGCATTTTGCCAACCACTCCCCATAAACTCCTAGATGACACCTCCAAACGGCCACTTCCTGTCAATAATTTTGCAGTGTAATCCTCAGTGCGAGCGGGATCGCAGCGGCACCTTTGCACATGTGCATTGTGATCACAGCACATGCGCAGTCTGCCGATAACCGCTCTCTTGCGTCATAATTGCCAGTTCCATACAAACAAGAACGAGGCCCTAGAAGCTCTACCAAAATTAGATATGCCACCGAGTGGCAGCTTTTTATTCCTACCAAAAATAATAATCAAAAAGGTCAGAATAAAATGGGTGAGGAAAGTTCACCGATACCGGGCACTTCAGGGATTTCTGTAAAATATTTCCACTCAAAGATAGCAGAGTAGGTACAAAAGTACATTTAAGGAAAGGAACAGTTAGGGTTGGGGTGGGCAAAATACGGCCCGCGGGCCGAACTGATCCTTCCCGGCCCGCAGCCTCCCACCACTGAGCAATGACCCGAAGGACCTGGTAGATGTCAGGCATCGGGCGGAGACTCTGAGTTGGGGGTGGAGCCAATAGCAGCACTCGGACCCGCCAGATTTAAATTAAGATGCACTGTCTGCAGTGGGGGAGCGCTGTCTGCGGCTTGTGCTGTGGATTGTCAATGCTACAGTAGGTCTGCCCAGTATGCATGGGGTGGGAGGGGGAGCTGCTAAGTGTGCCCTGGGAGGGATGGGGTGGGGTGAGGGGGGGAGCTGATAACTGTGCCCAAGGAGGGTGGGAGGGAGGGGGGGGGGAGGAGCTGATAACTGTGCCCAAGGAGGGAGGAAGGGGGGAGGAAGCTGATAACTGTGCCCAAGGAAGAAGGGAGGGGGTAAGGAGCTGATAACTGTGCCCAAGGAGGGAGCGGAGAAGGAGCTGATAACTGTGCCCAAGGAGGGAGGGAAGGAGGGGAGAAGGAGCTGATAACTGTGCACAAGGAGGGACGGATGGACGGACGGGGAAGGAGCTGATAACTATGCCCAAGGAGGGTGGGAGGGGGATGTGATGTTAGTGTATTAGAATGCTTATATTTGTAGACACTCCCTTACTAATCTGTGTAAGCCTGAATCTTCAGTGATGGTCCCTGGGACCAGGGGGATGCTGGGAAGTGGGTGGTCCAGTGTGCAGTGTGCCTGGAGTTGGTGATGGAATAAACAGCACAGCAGTGAACTCACATGTCTCTGTGTCCTGATGACTGGATTTACAAACGTATGAACAAAACATGGTGTCAGAAGAAGTTTAACTTGGACTGCTAGTGCTCTCAGAGTGTGAAAGAAGTCTGTAAGGCTGTGATAGTGTCTGCAAAGCCTGCCGTGTGCTCCTATCTTCAAACAGTGAGTAGCCATGGATAAACTAGCTCCTCCAACCGGCATGCTGATGTCTGGTAACTTGTCTGAAAACTGGAAAAGATTTAAGCAAAGGTTTAATATATATCTTGCTGCATGTGGAGCTGATTCAGAGGCTGACAAAACGAAGGCATCCATTTTCCTCCATGTGATAGGAGAGGATGTGCTGGACATTTATAATAGTTTTCAGTTTGCTGAGGGGCAGAATATGGTGCTATCTTCTATAATGCAAAAGTTTGAAGATTACTTTGTGCCAAGGAAAAATGTGACATATGAAAGATAAAAGTTTTTCACATGTGATCAGAAGTCTGGAGATGGATTTGATCAGTATGTTACAGAGCTGCAATCACTCAGTAAAACCTGTGAGTTTGGTGATTTAAAGGATTCACTGATTAGAGATCGTATTGTCTGTGGAATACCTGATAATGGATTCAGAGAGAGACTGCTGAGAGAGCAAGACCTAACACTAGACAAGGCAGTGACTATGTGTAGATCTGCAGAAATAACTAGATTTCAAGCCAAAACGTTACACAAGGAAGTTGATGCTAATGTCCATGTAGTGCAGAAAACAGAGCCATGCAAACCTCCATTCTCAAGAATGAAGCAGTCTAAGCCACAGTCTAATAAGGAAATGTGTAGTAGATGTGGAAATGCTCACAATCCTAAAATGTGCCCTGCTTATGGTAAAACCTGCATGAAATGTGGTAGACTTAATCACTTTGCCAAATGCTGTAAAATGAAAAGTAAAACTATGCTGTGCAAGATACATGAAGGCCACTTAGGAGAAGAAAAATGTAAGCAGAGAGCGCGTGAAGTTATGTATTGGCCAAGAATGAAGACATAGACATAGCACAGACTACAGCTACATGTGAATTATGTCTTACGTATAGACCGAACCAACAAGTCGAGCCACTGAGTCCTCACGCAGTGCCAGAGAGACCGTACCAGAAAGTTGGCGCAGATTTGTTTGATTGTAATGGGAAAACGTACATTGTCGTGACTGATTATTACTCTAACTACCCTGAGGTGAAGACACTACATACAACTACTAGTAAAGCCGTAATCAATTGCATGAAGTCAATCTTTGCAAGGCATGGTGTTCCTATGGAAGTGTTCACTGACAATGGTCCTCAGTTGTCCAGTGCTGAATTTAGACAATTTGCTGATGAGTGGGAATTTGTCCATACTACGTCAAGTCCCCACTATCCACGGTCAAATGGGTTGGTGGAAAGTTCAGTAAAAACTGTAAAGAGTCTCATGAAAAAAGCTCAAGAAGGTAAAGAAGATTTCTACAAAAGTCTTTTAATCTACCGCAGTACACCCTAACAGAATGGACTTTCTCCTGCACAAATGCTGATGGGAAGGAGGATTAGAGCAAATCTCCCGATACATGATGAACTGCTGAATACACATAACTCAGCGTTGGTCTGACTGAGTAAAGAACGTCAACAGGCGAAACAGAAACTGTTCCATGACAGGCGAGCAAAAAGCTTATCTGATCTAAAATCGGGTGACCAAGTCCGTCTCGGAGATCATGAGAAAGGTATTTGGGTGCAGAAAGGTATTGTGCAAGCACAAGTAGCACCAAGATCCTATACTATACGTACAGATCGTGGAACGGAAGTAATAAGAAATCGGCTGGATTTAAGATCTCAACTTAACCATAATGAAGACAACATGACTGAAGGATACCCTTCATCTGACATGTATGATGATCCTGATAATGGTGAACAAACCACGATTCTAGAAAGGTCCAACATGGTCGATGAAACACAGACTGTGTATGAAAGACCCAAAAGGGAAATACGCAGACCTGAGAGACTCATTGAAACGTGTTAGATGATGTTCTTAATATGACGTTGTTAATTGTTGCATTGAAGCGTACAGGGCTTATCTTTAAAGAAAAGAGGATGTGATGTTAGTGCAGAACCGGCCCTAACCAATATGATGCCCTAGGCAAGATTTTGGCTGGTGCCCCCTAGCACCACCGTTAGTTCCACCTCTGACCCTGCACCCCTTTCCCAGCACCATCACCCCCCACCCATAGCAGTCCATTTTTTGTTTTTCTACTCCCTGTAATTTAAATAAGAACAGTGTGCACATTCGGCGCACAGCCCAAAAAGGTATGTGTTTTGCTGGCAAGGGGCATGGCCACACAATAGTGCCCCCAATTCAAATTATGCCTCACAGTAGTGCAACTTTATTAACAATTTATCATACGATAGTGTCCCTTATTCACATTACATCACACAGTAGTACCAATTTACCTTATATACGTTAATTCTCACAGTAGTACCCCTCATTCACATAACATCATACTGAATTGCTCCTTATTTGCATTACACCACACCATATTGCTCTTTATTCTCATGACACCACACCATATTGCTCCTTATTCACATTACACCACACCATATTGCTCTTTATTCACATTAGACCACACAGTAGTGCCCTTTCTATACGTTACGCCACACAGTAGAGCACCTTATACACATAATGCCACACATTGGTAATGCATTTATACACATAATACCACACAGTAATGCCCCTTACACATATGACACACATTATTAATGTACTTAAAGACCTAGTGCGCCTTACACATTATGCCAACCCTTATTAATGCCCTTATACACATCATTTCTCTTACACATATGCCGCACATTGTTAATGACCTTATACACATAGGGGGTAATTCCAAGTTGATTGGGTGGGTTATTTTGTTACTGTGCAGGGTAAATACTGGCTGCTTTATTTTTACACTGCAATTTAGATTGCAGATTGAACTCACCACACCCAAATCGATCTCTCTATGCACATGTTATATCTGCCCCCCCTGCAGTGCACATGGTTTTGCCCAACTGCTAAAAAATTTCCTGCTGCGATCAACTTGGAATTACCCCCATAATGACACACATAATGTCACTTACACATATGCCGCACATTATTGGTGCCCTTATACACATAATGACACACATAGTGCCCCTTACACATATGTTACACATTATTAATGCCCTTATACAAATAATGACACACATAGTTCTTGGCGTGAGTCAACTGGCAGCTCTGCTAACGTCGGGTGCCTATTTTTTATTAAAATGATATGCAGCATGCCTATATATTGTGTGCGACTGTGGCTGTGTCTGCATATAAAATGCTGCACACAGAATATAGGCATGCTGCATATCATTTTAATCAGCAGAAACTGCTTGTGCCCCTAGGCATACCAGATGCCCTAGGCAATTGCCTAGTTTGCCTATGCCTAAGGCCGGCTCTGTGTTAGTGTATTAGAATGCTTATATTTGTAGACACTCCCTTACTAATCTGTGTAAGCCTGAATCTTCAGTGATGGTCCCTGGGACCAGGGGGATGCTTGGAAGTGGGTGGTCCAGTGTGCGGTGTGCCTGGAGTTGGTGATGGAATAAACAGCACAGCAGTGAACTCACATGTCTCTGTATCCTTATGACTGGATTTACAAACGTATGAACTAAACAGGGGAAGGAGCTGATAACTGTGCCCAAGGAGGGAGGGAGGGAGGGAGGGGGAAGGAGCTGATAACTGTGCGCTGTGACCCCCGGTGCTGTAAAGTGCACTGCCATTTTGCAGCGTCACTTTACTGCACCAGGGTCACATTGCAGCACATGGGAAACCCGGCGCCTGGCAGCGCTCACCGGAGCAGCGGGCACCGGCTCCCTGGACAGGTAAGTATGTCTTTATTTTTTTATTTCCACATTGATCAGCTTGTGTGTCCATCGGACACACAGAGCTGATCACTGGAGCCGGTCCCTGCTCAGCTTTCTCTGCCAGGGGCAGAAAAAGATGGGCAAAAGGGTGCTTATTGCAGTGCTGCCCTGTGAACTCGCCAGCCTGAGCTAGCGAGATTATCACAGGGCACACTGCAGTATTTTTTCACTTTTTTTTTTAAGTAAATCTGGTCAGATCGCATTTCCTATTATAAGTATGGGGAATGTGATGTGGGTTACTAAAAAAAAAAATGAATTAAAGGGTTTGGAGCAGTTTTTCATGAAAATTGCTCCAAATGCCCTTTAATACATTCAGGTGATACTAAAATATTGTGAAAAGGGTGTGAAAACAGAAAACACCCTTTTTCACTTTATTTTAGTAAAAATAATGGTGGTCATTCCGAGTTGTTCGCTCGCTGCCGATTTTCGCAGTGCAGCGATCAAGTGAAACAACTGCAAAAATGCGCATCGTACGCAGCGCGCATTCGCTAAGTACTTTCACACAAAACTTTGTAGATTTACACAAGCTCGAGTGACGTTTTTTCATCGCTCGAGTGATCGTAGTGTGATTGACAGGAAGTGGGTGTTTCTGGGTGGTAACTCGCCATTTTCAGGGAGTGTGCTAAAAAAACGCAGGCGTGCTAGGTAAAAACGCCGGAGTGGCTGGGGAAACGGGGGAGTGGCTGGCCGAACGCAGGGCGTATTTGTGACGTCAAACCAGGAACTAAACGGACTGAGCTGATCGCAATCTAGGAGTAGGTCTGGAGCTACTCAGAAACTGCAAAGAATTATTTAGTAGCAATTCTGCTAATCTTTCATTCGCTATTCTGCTAAGCTAAGATACACTCCCAGAGGGCGGCTGCCTAGCGTGTGCACTGCTGCTAAAAGCAGCTAGAGAGCGAACAACTCGGAATGAGGGCCTATGTTAATAAATAGGCCCCCAAGTGAGACACCACCTCCATTGAAGCATACCTCCCAAACGTCACGATTTTTGCAGGACAGTCCCTTCTGTGGGCACTGTTCCGCTGTCCCGCGGCAGGCTGCAGTGTTCCACGGTGGGGCGAAGTTAGGAGGCCCCCTGTCACTGGCTGCTCTACTTAGCAGCTGTGAATAGATGCTGTGCACATGCGCACAACGTCTATTCACAGGAGACAGAGGGCTGGGGGCATGTCCAGCAGCTCACAGAGCGCTGAGCATGCCCCCACAATGACGAAAACAGGAGCCGTGGCTCTAGATCCCTGTATTCCCACAAAGTTATGCCCCTTTTGCAGAGGCCACGCCCCCTTTTCAGTCACGCACGTGGAAGACTACTACTCAGACACATACAATGTTGGGAGGTATGTTGAAGCACGGGGCTGTGTGTGCAAAAGGCAACCCTTGAAATCAGGCTCAGTGTGGGAAATCACACAGTGTACGGATGCAAATCATGATAACAGGTGCCATGGTGCAGCTTGTATACGTAACACTAAGTATATCTGCATGCAGGGTCATCAGTCTTTGTATACAGGCTGCTTCTCCAACTTTCATACTAAGAGGGTCATGTACTAAGCAGTGATAATAGTGGAGAAGTGAGCCAGTGGAGAAGTTGCCCATGGCAACCAATCAGCTGCTCTGTATTCTTTTATAGTATGCAAATTATAAATGTTATGTCAATTCTGATTGGTTACCATGGGCAACTTCTCCACTGGCTCCCTTCTCCACTTTTATCACTGTGCCCCTAAGGCCAAGATTTAGCAAGTCTTGGAGAGTGATAAATTGAACAGTGATAAAGTACCAACCAATCAGCTCCTAACTGCCATGTTACAGTCTGTGGGGTACATTTACTAAGCAGCGATAAGAGCGGAGAAGTGAGCCAGTGGAGAAGTTACCCATGGCAACCAATCAGAACTGAAGTAACATCTGTAATTTGCATACTAAAAATGATACAGAGCTGCTGATTGGTTGATGGGGAAATTTCTCCACTGGCTCACTTCTCCGCTCTTATCACTGCTTAGTAAATGTGTGTTGACAGTTATAAGCTGATTGGTAGGATTCAGTATGATATCCCAATGGACGGGATGCTGGTGGTCAGAAAAATGACAGAGGCATGCCGACCATCAGAATCCAGACGCCCCCCAGAAATTAACGTAACTCTCATCTGTCCTATCCTAACCCTAACCATCCCCTGTGGGTGCCTAACCCTTATCCTCCTCGGTGGGGTGTAACCCTAACCCTCCAATCCCCGCTGCCTAAACCTAACCCTCCCCTCTTGGTGCCTAACCCTAAACCCCACTCCCTGGTATCTAACCATAACCTTCCCATCCCTGCACCCTAATCCTAACCCCCCTTTTTAATGCTTAAACCTAACCTCCCACCCCCTGCGGCAGGATGTGAGTGTGTCCCACTGAAAGAACGATCGTGATTCCGGGCGTCGGGATTTCAGCGCTGGCATCCTGACCTCCATCGGGATTAGACACCAGTCCTATGGAGTCCTTCGGGATTCTGGTGCTAGTTTTTCGACCGCCGGGATCTAGTCCTTCACTAAATTAACTACATCCCGATTGGTTGGTACTTTATCACCGTGCAATTTATCACTCTCCAAGGCTTCATAAATCTGGGCCTACCGTAAGTGTTCAAATAATTCAAATTCCGTTTGTGACAAAGGCTAACTTTCCAGGTATGAAGCAAACTCAGAAGTAAAGGAAAATATTGGTATTATAAATACTGAGGACATTTTTGTATCTGGATGAGTAAATCCATAAGCATGAGAAAGATTTAAAAAAAAATACAGTAAGCAACATGATAAGAACAAACTGGAACCATACCAGACATTTGATTTCATTTTAAAATGTTTTATCTTACCTTAGTTTTTTGCAAAAAGGAAGAAAGAAAAAAAACTTTCATGGTTAAAATACGGTTTCATGATATTAGGGCAATGTTTTATGTTGCAGGTGCATGATGTCCACTCAAATGGACATGTGTACATCTTCTTTAGTTTATAGTTTAAGAAAAACTAAGCCCTGAAGACTAATTAAAAAAAAATATATTTTTTAAATCTTACATTAGGTTATCATAATTCAGGCTTTAAAGGGTAAATGCTTCTTTTGCTCTGTGTGTTGGGATTACTTCACAACGTCTGATTTTATTTTGGATAAGATTTAATCATTTATCTACACTGTTCAAAATCAACCCTGTGAAATATATACTTTGCACAAAAAGCAAAGCTAATCTGTTTATCACCTGACAATGGCGGTGTGACAGCGCACCTGTCCGTTATTACAGTATAATATAGATAAGCTTTTGTATTGCACACATGGCTCATGATGTCATCTGTGTGGCTGACTTATTGGGGTGCCTTTGTGTTCTCAGTCCCATACCCTACCATGCCCTCTGGACACGGGAGCGGCACTGCAGCCGCCATTAGTGTTAAACATTAACATGACATCACAATAAACAAGTCAATAAGAATTTTTTACATTTCTCATTAACAGCATTTAGTTTAGGGCGATAACGTAATGGTTGTTTGTTTTTAAAGGTGATTAAAATAAACTTCCATATCCAGGGGTGTGCCAATAGTAAGGCAGCTCTATCAGGTAACAAGTTTCGGATGTCAAAAAAAAATTGATTGTTTTAAAAACATAAATCAATTTTTCGTAAAGCAAAATAATATATTAGTATATTTAATTTGGAATAAAAAAAATGCCTAAAAAATTGCAATATTGTATTGTAAAGTGCACAACATGCGTAGGCGGCTTTATCGGACCTAGTAGTGATAATGAATAATGAGTTCTTATCTGCAAAATGAGTGCAATTATCAGATCATTAGAAACTCTTGACATCCCTGGTGCTTGTTGTGTGGTCTGCAGGGTTCCGGTATGAAAGATAGACAGGGGTTTGTTTACTAATATTCGTGTTTTTGACGTTTTTAAGGGTGTTTGAACTCGAATGGTATCGGGTGCATTTTACTGCAACTTTTTGAATCCTGATACGGTTATTCACTAAGCTGCCGAGTTTTGCACAATCGTTTTTTTCCGATGTCGATGTGATTCGTAATATCAGGCAGTGTTTTACGGGAGTGATGAGTAAAACACTGCCTGAAAAAACACAAGGAATCCCGTCCGGATCTGTGAGATCCGTGAAGGGCTTCATTGTGTACCTTAAAAAGTTGTTTAAAGTCTAAAAAATTCTGAAAAAAATTGCATGGGGTACCCCCTCCTAAGCACAACCAGCCTCGGGCTCTTTGAGCCGGTCCTTGTTGAAAAAATATGGGGGAAGAAATGACAGGGGTTCCCCCATATTTAATCAACCAGCACCGGGCTCTGCGCTTGGTCCTGGTTCAAAAAATACGGGGGACAAAAAGCGTAGGGGTCCCCCGTATTTTTGAAACCAGCACCGGGCTCCACTAGCTGGGGAGATAATGCCACAGCCGGGGGACACTTTGATATCGGTCCCTGCGGCCGTGCCATTAAAACCCCAACTAGTCACCCCTGGCCGGGGTACCCTGGATGAGTGGGGACCTCTTCAATCAAGGGGTCCCCCCCTCCAGCCACCCAAGGGCTAGGGGTGAAGCCCGAGGCTGTCCCCCCCATCCAAGGGCAGCGGATGGGGGGCCGATAGCCTTGTTTACAAAGTGTGAATATTGTTTTTAGTAGCAGTACTACAAGTCCCAGCAAGCCTACCCCGCAAGCTGGTACTTGGAGAACCACAAGTACCAGCATGCGGTGGAAAACCGGGCCCACTGGTACCTGTAGTACTACTACTAAAAAAATACCCCAATAAAAACAGGACACACACACCGTGACAGTACAACTTTATTACATACATGCACACCAACATACACACGTACTTACCTATGTTCCCCATGAGGCTCGGTCCTCTTCTCCATGTAGAATCCTAGGGGTACCTGTGAAAAAAATTATACTCACATAATCCAGTGTACCTTCTGTTCTTTGTATAATCCACGTACTTGGCAAAATAATAAAACGGAAACCCGACCACGCACTGAAAGGGGCCCCATGTTTACACATGGGACCCCTTTCCCCGACTGCCAGGACCCCCTGACTCCTATCAAAGAGGGTCCCTTCAGCCAATCAGGGAGCGCCATGTCGTGGCACTCTCCTGATTGGCTGTGTGCTCCTGTAGTGTCTGTCAGGCAGCACACGGCACAGATACAATGTAGCGCCTATGCGCTCCATTGTAGCCAATGGTGGGAACTTTGCGGTCAACGGTGAGGTTACTTTCGGTCAACTGCTGACCGCAAAGTTCCACCATTGGCTACAATAGAGCGCATAGGCGCTACATTGTATCTGTGCCGTGTGCTGCCTGACAGACACTACGGGAGCACACAGCCAATCAGGAGATTGGCTGAAGGGGCCCTCTTTGACAGGAGTCAGGGGGGGGGGGGTCCTGGCAGTCAGGGAAAGGGGTCCCATGTGTAAACATGGGGCCCCTTTCAGTGCGTGGTCGGGTTTCCGTTTTATTATTTTGCCAAGTACGTGGATTATACAAAGAACAGAAGGTACACTGGATTATGTGAGTATAATTTTTTTCACAGGTACCCCTAGGATTCTACATGGAGAAGAGGACAGAGCATCATGGGAACATAGGTAAGTATGTGTGTATGTTGGTGTACATGCTATGGACCCAGCAGCTCACCAGCGCCATTTTCCTGCCTGCAGATCCACTACAGTGACGTTGACAGGGAGAGCTGTCCCTCCAAGCATCTCCAGCTATCCTGGGCGGTACCAGGGGGTTGTAGAAGGGAGGGGAGGCTGTGTAATTACTGTGTAGTTTATTAAGGTACACCGTCAGCGCCAGGTAGTGGTATTATATCTACCTAGGGAAGCACTGTGTGTTTGCTGGCTCCAAGCTCTGTACTTGTCTGAAGGATTTGGGGGGAAAACTGTGTCTAACATTTTCCTGTGGGTGTGTGGGTGTTTGTTGTCTCACATAACCATTTCCAGGGACTCTGTGTCTTATGATGCAGAGGACACTTCTTCTCCAGAAGATTCCATTCCTTGTACCCAGGAACGTAATGTATTGTCTCAGATTCCTGTTACTGAGCCCGAATGGCTGACTTCTATTAAGGGACTGATCTCTGAGAGCTCTACTAGGGTAGCCCATATTGAGACTAAAACTCAGTTTTTAAAGAAGTCTGTGGCAGTGTTGTCAGGTTCCATTCCTGTTCCTTCTAATACCCCTAGTGTATACCCACAGAAACGTGCACTTTCCCAGAATATGCGAGATGACACGGATACCGACTCTGACACGGTGGACGGTGATGGGGATGTGCTGAGGGGGGCGGCATCCCTTGCAGCTCATGATTGATTAGAGATGTGTTAAACATTACTGATGCACCTCCTGTGCAGGTTGAGGAGGCTTACTTCACAGACAATAAGAAAGCCTCGCTAACCTTCCCTGCATCCAAAGAATTAAACGCTATATTTGTTAAATCCTGGGAAGACCCGGAGAAAAATTCCAGATCCCCAAAAGGTTTCTGGTTGCTTTTCCCTTCCCTGAAGAGGATAGGAAAAGTTGGGAGACCCCTTTTATAGTTGACAGGCTGTCAAAAAAGGTGGTTTTACATGTCCCGGGTTCTACCGCGTTAAAAGAACCGGCTGATCGTAAGATCGACACTACGCTCAAATCCATATACACTGCTTCAGGAGTGGCGTTAAGGCCTACTATTGCCTGTGCGTGGATCTCTAAAGCTATAGTAAAGTGGTCAGGCACGGTATTAGAGGGCTTAGAAAAAATGGATAGAAGTGACATTGAACTGTTTTTACGCAACATACAGGACTTTGCGGGGTTCATGGTGGAATCCATGAAGGATCTGGGTACGCTGAATGCAAGGATATCTTCCATGTCTGTCTCAGTTCGCAGGGGATTCTGGCTACGCCAATGTGGGGACCCTACCCTACACAGGTCAGGCTCTATTTGGGGAAGCGTTGGATGCGTGGATTTCCATGGCAACCATGGGTAAGTCACCTTTTCTTCCCTCAGCTCCGCCCTCTGCGAAGAAACCCTTCTCTTCATCTGCATCGCAGTCCTTTTGGGCCGCTAAGACAAAAAAGTCAAAGCCTCCTACCACCTTCTTTAGAGGAGGTCGTGTAAAATCCAAAAAACCTGCACCAGCAGGATCCCATGATCAGAAGCCTGCTTCTGGTACGTCAAAATTCTCAACATGACGGTGGACCGCACAGCCTGGAGGATGGTCAGGTAGGAGCAAGACCCAGCAACGTCTGGGTGTCGTCCGGCCTGGATCCCCGGGTATAGTATATTGTGTCCCAGGGGTACAGACTGGAGTTTCAAGATCTTCCACCTCACCGATTCTTCAAATCAGGCTTGCCATCCAAAAATTGGAAAAGTCAGAGGTCATTGTTCCAGTTCCTCCTCATCAGTTAAACAAGGGTTACTATTCGAACCTTTTCGTGGTACCGAAACCGGATGGTTCGCTCAGACCAATTTTTAACTTGAAATCGATAAACCCTTATCTAAGGGAGTTCAAATTCAAAATGGAGTCTCTGAAGGCGGTGATCTCAGGTCTGGAGGAGGGGGAGTTTCTGGTATCCCTAGATATCAAGGATGTGTACCTCCACATTCCCATTTGGCCGCTGCATCAGGCTTATCTCAGGTTTGCACTGTTAGACAATCACTTTCAGTTCCAGGCACTGCCAATTGGTCTCTCCACGGCACCGAGGGTCTTCACCAAGGTGATGGCAGAGATGATGGTTCTCCTCCGCAGACAGGGAGTCAACATTATTCCATATCTGAATGATCTGCTGATAAAGGCATCGTCCAGGGAGAAGTTGTTACAGTCCATTGCTCTCACGACTCATCTGCTCAGTGTCACGATCCGGGTATCTGGACGCCATTACCTGCCGTTCAGGTGTCTTCTGAGACTGGCCCAGCGTTCCAAGTCCGGATCTCATCTGTGTCAACCCTCTGTGCATCCCTCCTGTCGTTCTAAGACACTACCGCAGCGGCGCCATGTTTGAATCCAACATGGCGTCTCCCGCCCTCCGCGGCCGCCGTTCCTGTGATATTGCTGCAGGTTCTCAGAGTGGTTTATTATGCCTGTCGCGGCCTCCGCTGAACTCCACGTGTCTCAGCATATAACTGTCACCTGGCGTCTCCTGTCCTCCGCGGCTGGCGCCGCCATTATCACTATGTTTGCACATTTCAATTCAAACTAGTTTTCCCTCCAGGTTCCAGCATGGGCGCAGCCATGTTGGATTTGATCACATGCTCCAATTCCTCCAATCCACCATCTCTGGAATCTGCATAATTGCCTAGCCATTGCCTGCATAGCAGCAGGTATAAGTATCCTGTGTCTAGGCCAGATAGATGTCAGTGCTTTGAATGTCATACCTTGTTCCAGTCTCTCTCTCCTGTGGCTTGTTTCGCCAGGTTCCAGTTCCTGTCTCCAGCATCCACAAAGAGACCCGCACCTCTTTCCATCCTGCGGTGCAGCCTGACTTTACAGTCCTCCGTGGCTGTCCAGTTTCCAGCTATCTACTACCTGCTTCCAGCAGCCAGCTTTCACACAGATTCCAGCTTCTACAAAACACCGGTGCTGATCCAGCGGATCCTATCTTACCAGCAGTATCCACTACCATCGGTAATCATCTATCAGCTATTCTGTTTCTACGCTCACTAGCATCTCACATCATCCACTCTGTATTTCATCACCTGGCTGGTTCCATCCAGCACCCACTCCGTGACTTTAGTACCTGGCTGATTCCATTCAGCACCCACTCTGTGTTTCATTACCTGGCTGATTCCATTCAGCATCCACTCCGTGTTTTACTACCTGGCTGGTTCCATCCAGCTGATACAGCAGCTTACTCAAATTACCAGATTCACCTGTTACAACTACTGGCATGTTCCTCGGCTATCTCCACTACTACAACCAGGCCTGGTAAGGATTTCTATCAAAGGACTTTAACATCTGTTCTAACCTACCAGTGCTCTGCAATACCTTCTACGGTTACGTGTTCCAGGAACTGTGTTATTTGCCACTGTCAATTGCTAACCTTGAATGCTGCTTATTGTATCACGGAGTCTGTTAATAAACTTTTATTTTGAATTTTAACTTGGTTGTCATGGTCACACCTTCGGGTAATTATTCTGCACTTACATGTCCAGGGGTCTGATTAAACCTCCCAGGTTTAATTTCATCTCAGCCCCTACAACTGAGGCTTCCTCCCGTCAGCCTAAACCCTCAGTTGTGACAGTAAGCACTGACCATATGAATCCAGACCAGGGATCAAGCGGCTAGACCTATGCAAGAACTGGCAGCCAGACTCGAACATCAGGAGGCTGCACAAGGTCACATCGTCCGCTGTCTCCAGGATCTCTCTACTCGGCTGGATGGGATTCAGACGACCCTCCGTGGACCTGGCACGTCTGGTGCATCCACCACAGTGACTCCAGCTGTAACCCCACCCACCTTACCCATTTCCATACCACGTCTTCATCTTCCAACGCCAGCAAAATTTGACAGATCTCCAAGGTTCTGCAGGGGTTTTCTCAACCGATGCGAAATCCATTTTGAGCTTCAACCTGGCAACTTCCCCAGTGACCGTACCAAAGTTGCTTATATTATTTCTCTTCTCAGTGGCTCAGCCTTTGATTGGGCATCACCGTTATGGGAGAAGTCTGATCCCCTGCTGTCCTCCTATACTGACTTTGTGGCATCATTCAGGTGCATCTTCGACGAGCCAGGCCGGGTATCATCTGCTTCATCTGAGATTCTCCGTCTACGCCAGGGAACACGTACTGTGGGACAGTATCTTATACAGTTCAAAATCCTGGCATCTGAACTGGCCTGGAACGACGATACCCTGTATGCTGCTTTCTGGCATGGCTTGTCAGAACGCATTAAAGATGAGTTAGCTACCAGAGACTTGCATTCTAAGTTGGATGAGCTAATTTCACTATGCACGAAGGTTGATCTACGGTTCAGAGAGAGAGCAACCGAGCGAGGAAGATCATCCGTTCCTAAATCTTCTGCTCCTCCTCCTCGTCAACCATCTCCATCCAAGGATGAGCCTATGCAAATTGGTCGTTCCCGTCTATCTCCCGCTGAGCGCCGAAGACGTCTCTCCGAGTCTCTCTGTCTCTACTGTGCAGCTCCGTCGCACACTATCAATGCCTGTCCCAAACATCCAGGAAACTCCAAATCCTAGCTCGCCAAGGAGAGGGCTGGCTAGGAGTAATGATCTCCTCTCCATCTCCTCATGATTGTAACCTCCCAGTGTCGCTCCAAATTGCTCAACGTTACAGGAACGTCATTGCCCTCCTTGATTCCGGAGCAGCTGGGAATTTCATAACCGAAGCTTATGTTAAACGGTGGTCCCTACCCACCGAGAGACTGTCCTCGTCCATCTCTTTGACTGCCGTGGATGGCAGCAATATTTTTGACACAGTCATTTCCCTAAGGACTCTTCCAGTTCGTCTGAGAGTGGGAGTTCTTCATTTTGAGTATATTTCTTTTCTAGTGATTCCAAGAGCCACACATCCAGTGGTTTTAGGCCTTCCATTGCTCCGTCTCCACAACCCATCGATTGACTGGACGACTACGCAAATACTGGCATGGGGTCCCTCCTGTGCTGAGACCTGTTTAGCCAAAGTTCTTCCTGTTTGTTCTTCCTTCCCCAGGCCATCTGATGGTCCACCTCCTCCATATCAAGACTTCACGGACGTGTTCAGTAAAGCCTCGGCTGATATCCTTCCTCCTCATAGAGAATGGGACTGCCCAATCGACCTCATTCCAGGGAAGGTTCCACCGCGAGGCCGAACTTATCCGCTGTCTCTGCCTGAGACACACTCCATGGAAGAGTACATCAAAGAGAACCTGGCGAAGGGTTTCATCCGACCATCTTCTTCTCCAGCCGGCGCAGGCTTCTTCTTCGTTAAGAAGAAAGACCACCGTCTGCGTCCGTGCATCGACTACAGAGGTCTGACTGACATTACCGTCAAGAACCGATACCCTTTACCCCTGATTACAGAGCTCTTCGATAGAGTTAGTGGTGCAACCATTTTTACAAAGCTGGACTTGAGGTGTGCTTACAATCTCATCCGGATCCGTGAGGGTGACGAGTGGAAGACCGCCTTTAACACCCGTGACGGACATTATGAGTACCTCATCATGCCCTTCGGATTGAGCAACGCTCCAGCAGTCTTCCAGCACTTCGTGAACGAGATCTTCAGGGACATCTTATACCGCCATGTCGTGGTTTATCTAGATGACATCCTCATCTTTGCTAATAATCTAGAAGATCATCGTTTCTGGGTAAAGGAGGTTCTTTCCCGTCTCCATGTCAATCACCTCTATTGTAAATTGGAGAAGTGTGTGTTTGAAGTTAAAACCATTCCGTTTCTAGGTTACATTGTGTCCGTTTCCGGACTAGAGATGGATCCTGAGAAACTCCAAGCAATCCAGAATTGGCCTATACCCTTAACCCTCAAAGGGGTCCAGAGGTTCTTAGGGTTCGCCAATTATTATAGAAAGTTTATACGAGACTTTTCCACCATTGTGGCGCCTATCACTGCATTAACCAAGAAAGGTGCTAATCCGTCTAAGTGGTCCAAAGAAGCTAAGCAGGCCTTTCACCTTCTGAAGCAACGGTTCATCTCTGCACCAGTTCTGAAACAGCCCGACACCGACTCTCCTTTCATTTTAGAGGTGGATGCCTCCTCCGTTGGAGTAGGAGCGGTGTTATCCCAGAAGGCTAAAGATGGTCATCTACATCCTTGCAGTTTCTTCTCCCGGAAGTTCTCCCCAGCTGAGCGCAACTATGTCATTGGCGATCAGGAGTTGCTAGCCATCAAGTTCGCTCTGGAGGAGTGGAGATACCTGTTGGAGGGAGCTTCTCATTCAATCACCATACTTACCGACCACAAGAATCTTTTATAGCTCAAAGGCGCACAATGTCTGAACCCTCGTCAGGCCAGATGGGCACTTTTCTTCTCTAGGTTTGACTTTAAACTCCAGTTCTGTCCGGGTTCTCAGAATCGTAAGGCCGATGCCCTTTCCCGCTCATGGGAGCAAGGAAATGAGTCCGAGTCTGCAGACAAGCATCCTATTATTAATCCGTTGGCATTCTCCACGGTAGGGATGGACTCTACGCCCCCGCCAGGGAAAAGTTTTGTTAAACCAGTTCTAAGGAAGAAGCTCATGCATTGGGCCCACGCTTCCCGTTTTGCTGGACATACAGGCATTCAGAAAACCCTGGAGTTTATCTCTAGGTCCTACTGGTGGCCAACTCTGAAGAAGGACGTTATGGAATTTGCCTCCTGCCCAAAGTGTGCCCAACACAAAGTCTCCCGCCAGTCGCCTGCGGGGCAACTGGTTCCATTATCTGTTCCCCGTCGACCATGGACCCATTTGTCGATGGACTTTGTTACTGATCTACCTATGTGCAACAAGTTTAATACTATCTTGGTGGTAGTTGACCGGTTCACCAAGATGGCACATTTCATCCCTCTCACCGGTCTTCCGTCAGCTTCCAAGTTGGCTCAAGTGTTTATATAAGAGATCTTCCGACTTCACGGTCTTCCTGAAGAGATCATCTCGGATCGTGGAGTACAATTTGTAGCCAAATTTTGGCGAAGTTTGTGTCAAGCTCTCCAAGTCAAGTTAAAGTTTTCCACAGCTTACCATCCTCAGACCAATGGTCAAACCGAGAGGGTGAATCAGGACTTGGAGGCCTTCCTCCGTATATATGTGTCTTCCTCTCAAGATGACTGGGTTCAACTCCTTCCTTGGGCCGAGTTCAGCCACAACAATCAATACCATTCCTCATCTTCTTCGACACCATTCTTCATCAATTATGGATTCCACCCTAAAGTCCCAGAATTCCAACCACTTCCCGCAACTTCTGTTCCAGCAGTGGATGTCACCTTGCGTCAGTTTTCAAATAACTGGAAGAACGTCCGCGCAGCCCTGCTTAAAGCCTCATTCAGGTATAAGAAGTTTGCCAATAGGAAGCGTAGAGTGGTTCCTGCTCTCAAGGTGGGTGATCGTGTGTGGTTGTCCACGAAGAATTTGAGGTTGAGAGTTCCCAGCATGAAATTTGCACCTCGCTACATCGGTCCCTTCAAGATTGAACAAGTCATCAATCCTGTTGCCTACAGATTACAGTTACCACCCTTCTTGAAAGTACCCAGGACATTTCATGTTTCCTTGTTGAAACCGCTGATCCTGAATCGGTTTCATTCCGCACTTCCTCCAGCTCCCAAAGTTCAGACTCAACGGGGAGTCGAGTACGAGGTGGCCAAGATTTTGGACTCACGTTTCCGTTACGGTCAGTTACAGTACCTCATTGACTGGAAGGGCTATGGTCCTGAAGAACGCTCTTGGACTAATGCCTCAGACGTCCATGCTACTGCCTTGGTCCGAAATTTCCACTCAAAGTTTCCTTTAAAGCCTAAGAAGTGTCCTGGGGCCACTCCTAAAGGGGGGGGGGGTGTGTGCTGTCACGATCCGGGTATCTGGACGCCATTACCTGCCGTTCAGGTGTATTCTGAGACTGGCCCAGCGTTCCAAGTCCGGATCTCATCTGTGTCAACCCTCTGTGCATCTCTCCTGTCGTTCTGAGACACTACCGCAGCGGCGCCATGTTTGAATCCAACATGGCGTCTCCCGTCCTCCGCCGCCGTTCCTGTGATATTGCTGCAGGTTCTCAGAGTGGTTTATTATGCCTGCCGCGGCCTCCGCTGTCCTCCACGTGTCTGAGCATATAACTGTCATCTGGCGTCTCCTGTCCTTCGCTGCTGGCGCCGCCATTATCACTATGTTTGCACATTTCAATTCAAACTAGTTTTCCCTCCAGGTTCCAGCATGGGCGCAGCCATGTTGGATTTGATCACATGCACCAATTCCTCCAATCCACCATCTCTGGAATCTGCATAATTGCCTAGCCAATGCCTGCATAGCAGCAGGTATAAGTATCCTGTGTCTAGGCCAGATAGATGTCAGTGCTTTGAATGTCATACCTTGTTCCAGTCTCTCTCTCCTGTGGCTTGTTTCTCCAGGTTCCAGTTCCTGTCTCCAGCATCCACAAAGAGACCCGCACCTGCTTTCCATCCTGCGGTGCAGCCTGACTTTACAGTCCTCCGTGGCTGTCCAGTTTCCAGCTATCTACTATCTGCTACCAGCAGCCAGCTTTCACACAGATTCCAGCTTCTACAAAACACCGGTGCTGATCCAGCGGATCCTATCTTACCAGCAGTATCCACTACCACCGGTAATCATCTATCAGCTATTCTGTTTCTACGCTCACTAGCATCTCACATCATCCACTCTGTATTTCATCACCTGGCTGGTTCCATCCAGCACCCACTCCGTGACTTTAGTACCTGGCTGATTCCATTCAGCACCCACTCTGTGTTTCATTACCTGGTTGATTCCATTCAGCATCCACTCCGTGTTTTACCACCTGGCTGGTTCCATCCAGCTGATACAGCAGCTTACTCAAATTACCAGATTCACCTGTTACAACTACTGGCATGTTCCTCGGCTATCTCCACTACTACAACCAGGCCTGGTAAGGATTTCTATCAAAGGACTTTAACATCTGTTCTAACCTACCAGTGCTCTGCAATACCTTCTATGGTTACGTGTTCCAGGAACTGTTATTTGCCACTGTGAATTGCTAACCTTGAATGCTGCTTATTGTATCACGGAGTCTGTTAATAAACTTTTATTTTGAATTTTAACTTGGTTGTCATGGTCACACCTTCGGGTAATTATTCTGCACTTACATGTCCAGGGGTCTGATTACACCTCCCAGGTTTAATTTCATCTCAGCCCCTACAACTGAGGCTTCCTCCCGTCAGCCTAAACCCTCAGTTGTGACACTCAGGGAGCACCGTTGGATTCTGAACCTTCCAAAGTCACATTTGGAGCCGACAAGGAGATTGTCTTTCCTGGAGATGATCCTCGACACGGAGGTGCAGAGGGTGTTTCTACCAGTGGAGTAAGCGTTGGTGATACAGTCTATGGTCCGGGATGTCTTGAAGCCTGCCCGGGTATCGGTTCATCAGTGCAATCGCCTTCTGGGGAGGATGGTTGCCTCTTACGAGGCTCTACAGTACGGAAAATTTCATGCTCTGCCATTCCAACTGGATCTCCTAGACCAGTGGTCGGGATCTCACCTACAGATGCACCAGAAGATACGTCTCTCGCCGAAAGCAAGGATTTCACTCCTCTGGTGGCTGCAACTGCCTCACCTTCTGGAGGGCCGCAGGTTCGGGGTTCAGAACTGGATCCTTCTCACCACAGATGCAAGTCTCAGTGGTTGGGGAGCAGTCACCCAAGGGGAAACCTTCCAAGGAAGAATGTCAAGTCAGGAATCCTGTCACAACTGAGGGTTTGAGCTGACGGGAGGAAGCCTCAGTTGTAGGGGCTGAGATGAAATAAAACTTGGGAGGTTTAATCAGACCCCTGGACATGTAAGTGCAGAATGATTACCCGAAGGTGTGACCATGACAACCAGTTTAAAATTCAAAATAAAAGTTTATTAACAGACTCCGTGTGATAACAAGCAGCATTCAAGGTTCAGCAAAGACAGTGGCAAATAACACAGTTCCTGGAACACATAACCATAGAAGGTATCTCAGAGCACTAGTAGGTTTAGAACAGATGTAAAAGTCCTTTGATGGAATCACCTTACCAGGCCTGGTTGTAGTAGTAGAAATAGCCAAGGAACATGCCAGTAGTTGTAACAGGTGAATCTGGTAACTTGAGTAAGCTGCTGTATCAGCTGGATGGAACCAGCCAGGTGGTAAGACATGGAGTGGATGCTGAGTGGAATCAGCCAGGTGATGAAACACAGGGTGGATGCTGAATGGAATCAGCCAGGTACTAAAGTCACAGAGTGGATGCTGGATGGAACCAGCCAGGTGATAAAACACAGAGTGGATGATGTGAGATGCTAGGGAGCGTAGAAACAGAATAGCTGATAAATGATTACCGGTGGTAGTGGATACTGCTGGTAAGATAGGATCCGCTGGATCAGCACCGGTGTTTAGTAGAAGCTGAAATCTGTTGAAAGCTGGCTGCTGGAAGCAGATAGTAGATAGCTGGAAACTGGACAGCCACGGAAGGCTGTAGAGTCAGGCTGCACTGCAAGATGGAAAGCAGGTGCGGGTCTCATTGTGGATGCTGGAGACAGGAACTGGAACCTGGAGAAAGAAGCCACAGGAGAGAGAGACTGGAACAAGGTATGACTTTCAAAGCACTGACATCTATCTGGCCCAGACACAGGATACTTATACCTGCTACTATGCAGGCATTGGCTGAGCAATTATGCAGATTCCAGAGACGGTGGATTGGAGGAATTGGAGCACGTGATCAAATCCAACATGGTGGAACCTGGAGGGAAAACCGGCCTGAAATGAAAAGTGCAAACATAGTGACAATGGCGGCGCCGGCCGCGGAGGACAGCAGACGCCAGACGACAATCATATGCTGAGACACTTGGAGGGCAGCAGAGGGGAGGCATGACACACTACTCTGAGAACCTGTAGCAATAACACAGGAACGGCGGCGGAGGCCGCGGAGGACGGGAGACGCCATGTTGGATTCAAACATGGCGCCGCTGTGGTACTGTTAGGATCTCCTGCTCTGTGCTGCCACGTCGCCATGGCAACCCGGGAGGCAAGTGTTAGCGAAGTAACCTGAGCGCAGCGGATACTCCGGTCCGGGTTTTTACTGTGCAGTGGTTACAGGCTTTGTGCACGGCAGGGAATCTGGCGCTGGTTTTGTGCTCACAGTCTGTGAGGTCTGAGTGGGGCGTGGACAGCACCTGCTATATAAACCATCCTCTCAGGCTAGGCAAATGCTGCTGAATCTTTGTTTGTTAGTCAGTTCCAGAGAGTTAGCTAGTACTGTGTGACCTTGAATTTACTTGTTGCTTACTGCAAATAGGCCTTGGGATACGGTACTTCATTCTGCCAATCCGGACCTAGCAGTAAGACTGGAGTCAGTTGTTTAACCTGCTCGGGTTCTTTTGCTATTCTGTGAACCCAGCAGGTTTGCGGCTGTACTCTCAGACCTGCTTGCTTAATCCTCCCTCACTGTGCAGGGCATCCAGGTGTCAGTTTAGTGGCAGTAAGCTGAACCTGTGCCCTGCAAGTGGGGGTTAGGATTGTGGATACTCTCCTTGTGTCTATATTTCTATCTCTGACCAGGGAGTTTATTTCCACACCCGTTGGTAACCCTTTGGGGTTTTTCCTGTTGCTCTTAGCAACATCATTTCGGGTGCTCCACATGTTAAATCACTACATCTCGCTTCATTGTCCGCTCTATTCCATCTGAGCATTCCTGACACTAGGGAGACACCCAGTTCCTGAGCCCTTTGGGCTTCTCCGTTCACTTTGTGTTTATTAGTTATCCCATCACCTTCTGTGTATGTTATGTTATATTGTCTGTGAGTTCGTTTGCTTCGCATCCTTCTCTGTTCATACACCAGTATACTCCTGTTAGCACTGGTGTGCGTAACATATTCAGCAGCCCTACTCCTGTTGAAATTTTGTGGGAATATGGAGCATACCCCTCAAAATACTTTGCAACAGGTGGTCGATCAGGTGCAGGTCCTGACTCGACAATTTAATGAGATGTCCGTTAAAATGAACACCCCGCAGGCCGCTAGCGGAGCTCCCGCAGCAGCAGCGGCAAGCTCAGGGGTTAAGGAGCCGAAAGTAAATCTCCCGGATCGTTTTTCTGGAGATCGCTCGCAGTTCTTTTGTTTCAAAGAGAGCTGTAAGCTATATTTCAGGCTTAGGCCCCAGTCTTCTGGGTCGGAGATTCAGCGGGTGGGCATGGTGATTTCCTTGCTACAAGGAGACCCACAGGTCTGGGCATATGGGTTGCAGCCTGACTGTCCGTCGCTTAAAAGTGTTGATGCTTTTTTTACGGCACTGGGCATTTTGTATGATGACCCTGACAAGATGACTTCAGCCGAGGCTCAGATTACGCTCCTTAAGCAAGGGCGACAGCCAGCTGAGGTTTATAGTACGGAGTTTTGGAGGTTGGCTCATGATACCCAGTGGAATGACCCAGCCCTGAGAAACCAGTACCGAAGGGGCCTTTCTGACCAGATAAAGGACCAACTGGCACAATATCCCTCGCCTGATAGCTTAGATCAGCTCATGCAGTTATCCATCCGGGTGGATAGACGGCTGAGAGAGCGTAGGCTTGAAAGGGAGACTGCAGTTTCCTTTTTTCCTAAGGGAACCCCAGACTCTGAGGAATATTCCGAGGAGCCTATGCAGATTGGGGCTACCCGCCTCTCCTCGCGTGAGAAGACGCGGAGGAGACAGCAGGGTTTGTGTTTGTACTGTGGGAATAAAGGTCATGTTGTAGTATCATGCCCAGAAAAGCCGGAAAACTTCAGGGCCTGAGGGTGATGGGAAATATCCTGTCAGGTCAGAAGTCGGAATTTCCCAAAAAGACTTTTCTCATTCCGGTGACTTTAGAGATCCTTGGCCAAACTGTCAAGACTGAGGCCTTTGTTGACAGTGGGGCCGATGGGGTTTTCATGGACCGTCAATTCGCCCTGGAACACTCTGTTCCCTCAGTACCTTTGGCATAAGAGATTGAGATCTGTGGGTTAAACGGGGAACCATTGTCCCAGGGTAAAATTACCTCCTGCACCAGCCAGATTCCTTTGTTTATTGGAGCCACACACTCTGAAAAATTGTCTTTCTATGTGACTGCCTGTTCTTTTGCCCCATTGGTTTTGGCGTTACCCTGGTTAAGGGCCCATAACCCTCAATTTGACTGGGTCTCTGGGGAGATTCTTAGTTGGGGTAGTGATTGTTTCAGGAGTTGCTTGAGCCTTCCAGTCAGGCTCTCGCAGCTAAGTTTGCCAGGATTGCCAGGATGTTATGCAGATTTTGCGGATGTGTTCTCCAAAAAAGTTGCGGAGGTACTACCTCCCCATCGCCCCTATGACTGTGCCATTGATTTGTTGCCGGATGCTAAGCTTCCCAAGAGCAAGTTGTACTCCCTGTCACATCCTGAGACTCAGGCTATGGCAGAGTACATTCAGGAGTACTTGGCTAAGGGATTTATCAGACCCTCACAGTCCCCAGTTGGGTCAGGGTGTTAGGGTCTCCGGCCCTGTGCTGCCACGTCGTCATGGCAACCGGGAGACAAGTGCTAGCGGAGTAACCTGAGCGCAGCTGATACTCTGGTTCAGGTCTTTTGCTGTGCAGTGGTTACAGGCTCTGTGCACGGCAGGGGATCCGGTGCTGGTTTTTGTGCTCACAGTCTGTGAGGTCTGAGTGGGGCATGGACAGCACCTGCTATATAAACCCTCTTCTCAGGTTAGGCAGATGCTGCTGAATCTTTGTTGGTTAGTCAGTTCCTGAAAGTTAGCTAGTACTGTGTAACTTTGTATTTGTTTGTTGCTTACTGCAAATAGGCCTTGGGATTTGGTACTACACTCTGCCAATCCAGACCTAGCAGTAAGACTGGAGTCAGTCGTTTGACCTGCTGGGGTTCTTTTGCTACTCTGTGAACCTAGCAAGTGTGCGGCTGTATTCTCAGACTTGCCTGCCAAAATCCTTTCTCACTGTGCAAGGTGTTCAGGTGTCAGTTTAGTGGCAGTAAGCTGAACCAGTGCACTGCAAGTGAGGACTAGGATTGTGGAGACTCTCCTTGTGTCTATTATTCCATCTCTGACCAAGGAGTTTACTGCCACACCCGTTGGTAACCCTTTAGGGTTTTGCTGTTGCCATTAGCAACATCATTTCGGGTTCTCTACGTATTAAATCACAACATCTCGCTTCTTTCCATCTGAGCATTCCTAATACTAGGGAGACACCCAGTTTCTTAGCCTTTGGGCTTCTCTGTTCACTTTGTGTTTATTTTGTTACTCTATCACCTTCTGTGTATGTTATGTCATATTCCCCAGTCTGTCTGTGAGTTCATTTGTTTTGCATCCCTCTCCGTTCAGACAGCAGTACATTCCTGCTGGCACTGGTGTGTATAACACAGGGTTCTTCTTCGTGGGTAAAAAGGACGGTTCGTTGCGACCCTGCATCGACTTCAGGGAATTGAACCGTATCACGATTAAAAACCCGTACCCACTGCCTCTCATTTCGGTTTTGTTTGACCAGCTTCGCACTGCCACCATTTTTTCTAAGATTGACCTACGCGGTGCCTACAATCTAATCCGAATAAGAGAGGGGGATGAATGGAAGACTGCCTTTAATACCCACTCAGGACATTATGAATATTTGGTGATGCCTTTTGGGTTCTCTAATGTCCCGGCAGTCTTCCAGAAATTCATGAACGATGTGCTCAGGGAATATTTGGATAGATTCTTAGTTGTTTATCTAGATGACATCCTAATCTTCTCCCATTCCCTGGAGGAACATCGGAAGCATGTACGCTTAGTCCTCCAGAAACTCAGTGACCACTAGCCTGGGGCGAAGCTGGAGAAGTGCGAATTTAAAGTCCAGCAAATCACATTTCTAGGGTATATTATCTCCTCAGAAGGTTTCCAAATGGAGGGTTCTAAGGTACAAGCAGTCCTGGATTGGGTGCAGCCCACTAGTTTGAAGGCGCTTCAGCGTTTTCTGGGCTTTGCAATTTTTTATAGACGATTTATCACTGGATTTTCGTCTATAGTGGCCCCCTTGGTGGCACTCACTAAGAAAGGGGCGGATGTTGCTCACTGGTCTTGTGAGGCCAAAGCGGCCTTTGCCCGTCTCAAAAGGGCATTTGTCTCAGCCAAAGTGCTGCGACACCCAGATCCAGAGCGTCCTTTTGTGGTAGAAGTGGATGCCTCTGAGATAGGTATTGGGGCAGTGCTCTCTCAGATGGGGGTGTCTGATAATCGCCTTCATCCCTGTGCTTACTTTTCATGTAAATTTTCGTCTGCCGAGATGAATTATGATGTGGGTAACCGGGAATTGTTGGCTATAAAGGATGCACTCGGGGAGTGGAGACACTGGCTTGAGGGGTCTAAGTTTGTGGTCTCAATTCTCACCAACCATAAGAATCTGGCATATTTAGAGTCAGCGAAGCGGCTCAATGCCAGGCAGGCACGATGGGCTTTGTTTTTTAAAAGAAAAAAATTAGTACACGTATCTAAGGCGCTCAGAGGAAGAAATATAGTACACCTTAAGGATAATATTAAAAGGTTGATAATCACCCCTAAAGATTTCCTAGAGGGAGCAGAACCTTGAGATTTTTGTTTTTTGCTCGCTTTAATTTTTTGATAACATATCGCCCTGGGTCAAAAAACATCAAGGCTGAGGCGCTCTCGCTGAGTTTTGCTCCAGTCCAAGAGACCACCGAGGAGCCATTGCCCATTGTGTCCCCATCATGTATTAAAGTGGGCATTACCCAGGACCTCTTGTCATTAGTCCTTAGAGCACAGGAGCAGGCTCCTCCAGACCTTCCGGTAGGTCTCTTGTTTGTGCCTCCTAGGTTAAGACAGCGAGTGTTCCTGGAATTCCATGCCAAGAGGTCGGCAGGGCATCCGGGTATTGCCAGAACTCGGGAGTTGCTGTCTAGGGCGGTGTGGTGGCCCTCGGTGGCTAGGGATGTGGATCAGTGGGTTCGGGCATGTGACGTTTGTGCCGAAATAAAACTCCTAGAGGGGTTCCTGTCGGCCCATTACATCCACTCTCTATTCCATCTAAGCCATGGACCCACATTTCCATGGATTTTGTGGTGGACTTGCCCAAATCCTCGGGGATGACAGCCATTTGGGTTGTCGTTGACAGGTTTTCGAAGATGGCGCATTTCGTTCCACTGGTTGGGTTGCTATCGGCCAGACGCCTGTCTGAGTTATTTATGCAGCATGTTGTGCGCCTCCACGGGTTGCCACTTGATGTGGTCTCTGACCGTGGATCCCAGTTTGTGGCCAAATTCTGGAGGGCATTTTGTTCTGATCTCCAGATTTCTGTGAGCTTGTCGTCAGGCTACCATCCGCAGTCTAATGGGCAGACTGAGAGGGTGAACCAGTGTTTGGAGCAGTTCCTCAGGTATTATGTCTCCAAGTGTCATACTGACTGGGTTGCTCATCTGTCCATGGCGGAGTTTGCCTATAACAACGCGACTCACTCTGCTACAGGGATCTCTCCCTTCCTTTGTGTGTATGGGCATCATCCTAAGGCCAATTCTTTTGACCCCCTGGATTCCACGCCTGGTGGTTCCTCTGTGGTTTCGGCCCTTAGGGGTATTTGGAGGAAAGTGAAGAAAGCCCTTGTGTCTGTGTCATTAGTGACCAAAAGGGTTTTTGATAAGCGGAAAAGACCCTGCAGCTTCAAATTAAGAGACTTCGTCTTGTTGTCCACCAAGAATTTGAAGTTGAGACAGCCATCTCATAAGTTAGGCCCCCGGTTCATCGGCCCTTATAAGATCACCAGGGTTATCAATCCGGTGGCATTTCAGTTAGATCTGCCCCGTTCATTGGGTATCAATAAAACATTTCATTGTTCCCTTTTAAAACTGGCGGTTAGTAATCCTTCTTCCAGTGGAAGACCTTCTCTTCTGATACGGGGTCAGAGGGAGTTTTGTGGTTGAAAGGGTTCTTGACTCCAAGATGGTTCGGGTCGGCTGTCATTTTTGGTGCTCTGGAAGGGGTATGGCCCGGAAGAGCGGTCGTGGGTGCGCAGTTGTGATCTTCATGCCCCCAGACTGATACGCTCTTTCTTCTCGCAGTTCCCCGATAAACCTGGTGGTAGGGGTTCTTTGACCCCTCGTCAGAGGGGGGGGTACTGTTAGGATCTCCTGCTCTGTGCTGCCACGTCGCCATGGCAACCGGGAGGCAAGTGTTAGCGAAGTAACCTGAGCGCAGCTGATACTCCGGTCCGGGTTTTTACTGTGCAGTGGTTACAGGCTTTGTGCACGGCAGGGAATCCGGCGCTGGTTTTGTGCTCACAGTCTGTGAGGTCTGAGGGGGCGTGGACAGCACCTGCTATATAAACCATCCTCTCAGGCTAGGCAAATGCTGCTGAATCTTTGTTTGTTAGTCAGTTCCAGAGAGTTAGCTAGTACTGTGTGACCTTGAATTTACTTGTTGCTTACTGCAAATAGGCCTTGGGATTCGGTACTTCATTCTGCCAATCCGGACCTAGCAGTAAGACTGGAGTCAGTTGTTTAACCTGCTCGGGTTCTTTTGCTATTCTGTGAACCCAGCAGGTTTGCGGCTGTACTCTCAGACCTGCTTGCTTAATCCTCCCTCACTGTGCAGGGCGTCCAGGTGTCAGTTTAGTGGCAGTAAGCTGAACCTGTGCCCTGCAAGTGGGGGTTAGGATTGTGGATACTCTCCTTGTGTATATATTTCTATCTCTGACCAGGGAGTTTATTTCCACACCCGTTGGTAACCCTTTGGGGTTTTTCCTGTTGCTCTTAGCATCATCATTTCGGGTGCTCCACATGTTAAATCACTACATCTCGCTTCATTGTCCGCTCTATTCCATCTGAGCATTCCTGACACTAGGGAGACACCCAGTTCCTGAGCCCTTTGGGCTTCTCCGTTCACTTTGTGTTTATTAGTTATCCCATCACCTTCTGTGTATGTTATGTTATATTGTCTGTGAGTTCGTTTGCTTCGCATCCCTCTCTGTTCATACACCGGTATACTTCTGTTAGCACTGGTGTGCGTAACAGGTAGTGTCTCAGAATGACAGGAGGGATGTGCAGAGTGTTGACACAGATGAGATCCGGACTTGGAACGCTGGGCCAGTCTCAAAAGACACCTAAACGGCAGGTAATGGCGTCCAGATACCCGGATCGTGACAAATCCCTTCTTCCAATAAACATCCTGGAGCTTAGAGCCGTGTACAATGGTCTTCTACAAGCAGCACAACTTCTTCAGGATCAGGCCATTCAAGTGCAGTCGGACAATGTAACGACGGTGTCCTGCATAAACCGACAGGGCGGAACGAAGAGCAGAACTGCAATGTCAGAGGTAACAAATATCCTTCTCTGGGCAGAAAGGCACGCATTGGCGCTGTCAGCAATCTTCATTCCGGGAGTGGACAACTGGGAAGCAGACTTCCTCAGCAGGCACGATCTCCATCCAGGAGAATGGGGCCTCCATCCGGAGGTGTTCACGGAGGTGACCAGTCGTTGGGGTGTACCTCAAATAGACATGATGGCCTCACATCTCAAACAAGAAACTTCGGAGGTACTGTTCCAGGTTGAGAGACCTACAAGCAGTGGCGGTGGATGCCCTGGTAACACCGTGGGTGTTCACATCAGTGTATGTGTTCCCTACACTTCCACTCATTCCAAAAATTCTAAAGCTTGTAAAAAGAACAAGAGTTCAGGCGATCCTCATTGCTCCGGACTGGCCAAGGAGGGCTTGGTACACGGATCTGCTGGACCTACTCCTGGAAGATCCATGGCCTCTTCCTCTTCAGGAGGATCTTCTGCAACAGGGGCCGTTTGCTTATCAAGACTTATACCACGGCTACGTTTGATGGCATGGCAGTTGAGCGCCAGATCTTAGCTCGGAAGGGTATTCCGAGCGAGGTTATTCCTACCCTGATACAGGCTAGGAAGGGAGTAATGTCTAAACATTACCATCAAATTTGGAAAAAGTATGCGTCTTGGGGGTAAATTTACTAACATGGGAGTTCCATTTAAGATGGGATGTTGCCAATAGCAACCAATCAGATTCTACTTATCATTTATCTAGCATCTTCTAGAAGATAATACCTGGAATCTGATTGGTTGCTATGGGCAACATCCCATCTTAAACAGAACTCCCATCTTAGTAAATTTACCCCTTGGTGTGCATCCAAGAAATTTCCTGCGGCGGAGTTTCAACTTAGACGGTTTCTCCTATTTCTGCAAGCAGGCGTGGATATGGGCCTGTGGTTGGGATCCATAAAGGTCCAGATTTCGGCTTTATCCATTTTCTTCCAGAAACAATTGGCTGCCCTCCCTGAGATTCAGACCTTTTTGAAAGGGGTTCTGCACATCCAGCCTCCCTTTGTGTCGCCGACGGCACCCTAGGATCTTGACGTGGTGTTGCATTTCCTTCAATCGGTTTGAGCCTTTACAGGAGGCTAAGGTCAAGTTTCTTACATGGAAGGCTGTCACATTGTTGGCCTTGGCTTCTGCGCGATGTGTGTCGGAATTGGGGGCTTTGTCCTGTAAGAGCCCCTATATAATCTTCCATGAAGATAGAGCAGAGCTCAGGACACATCAGCAGTTCCTTCCTAAGGTTGTGTCGGCTTTTCATATCAACCAACTTATTGCGGTGCCAGTGGCTACTGACTTCTCAATTGCATCAAAGTCCTTGGATGTTGTGAGGGCTTTGAAGATCTATGTGAAGAGGACTGCTCGTCACAAAGTCTGACTCTCTGTTTGTCCTTTATGATCCCAAGAAAATTGGGTGTCCTGCTTCTAAGCAGACGATCTCTCGCTGGATCAGGTTCACTATCCAGCATGCATATTCTACGGCAGGATTGCCGTGTCCAAAATCTGTTAAGGCCCACTCTACTCGTAAGGTGGGTTCTTCCTGGGTGGCTGCCCGGGGTGTCTCGGCTTTACAGCTTTGCAGAGCAGCTACTTGGTCAGGGTCGAACACGTTTGCAACGTTCTACAGGTTCGATACTTTGGCCTCTGTGGACCTAAAGTTTGGTCAAGCAGTTCTGCAGGAGCCTCCGCGCCCTGCCTCCCGTTCTGGGAGCTTTGGTACATCCCTATGGTACTAATGTGGACCCCAGCATCCTCTAGGACGTAAGAGAAAATAGGATTTTATATACCGGTAAATCCTTTTCTCGTAGTCCATAGAGGATACTGGGCGCCTGCCCAGCGCTTTGGTCTGCTGCAGTGGTTATTTTGTTCAGTACTGCTTTGTTCTTAGTTAAGTACTGCGTTTCTTTACTGGGTTCAGTATTGTTTCAGCTGTTGCTGTGTTTTCAGGCTGGTTAGCTTGGTTTGCCTTATTTGTGTGAGCTGGTATGAATCTCGCGGGTGTAGTATGTGTTGCCGGTGGTCGGGCTCCCGGCGACCAGCATACCGGCGCTGGAATCTCGACCGCCGGCATACAGACAGCTGGGTGAGCGCAAATGAGCACCTTGTGAACTTGCTGTGCTTGCCACGCTATCTATTCTCCCTCCAGGGGGGACGTGGACCCCCAAGAAGGAGAAGAACTGTCGGTATGCCGGCGGTCGGAATTCCAGCGCAGGTATGCTGGTAACCGGGAGCCCAACCGCCGGCAAAGTGAAGACCATCCGAATCTCGCCACTATCTGTGTATTTCCTTCTCTCGAAGTATGTTCGTCTCCTCGGGCACAGTTTCTAGACTGAGTCTGGTAGGAGGGGCATGGAGGGAGGAGTCAGCCCACACTATTAAACTCTTAAAGTGCCAATGGCTCCTAGTGGACCCGTCTATACCCCATGGTACTAATGTGGACCCCAGCATCCTCTACGGGCTACGAGAAAAGGATTTACCGGTAGGTAATTAAAATCCTATTTTTATTATCCTTTATTTATATGGTGCCACAAGGCAGCCACAGTGCCCATTACCATTACAGAGCACATTTTCTCAGCTCAGGCGTATCTAGACTACCTGGAATCTCATATAATGCTGAACAGTCAGCCGACGCATCGCTGGCAAATGGGCAGTTTATGCAGAGTGAGAAAAATCTAATTAGAAGCACAATCTGTCTTTTATTTTTCATGTAAATTCTATTATGCAAAGTTAATGAAAAGGATTCTCTGTGTCTGCTCTCTGCAGTGGTAGCCGCGACCAACGCTGCTTCTTTCATAGAAAAACAGAGAGTGCAAGATACGTAAATGCGTAGCTAGTGGCAACAGAATATGCCATATATGTCCTATAAGTCGCTCAGTATTGAAGTTATTACTGCCACTGTGCATTATAGCATTCTGAATGTCTTATAACGCTCGCTGCTGCTGATGATGATGATGTCACACTGGTTCCCAGTATCTCACAGTTGTCTTTATTTGAATGAATTTTTTTTAGAATTCACAGACGCATTGATAAAGCTGCAGATTATGGCCCTAATGCAAAATAAACCCATTATTTCTGCACTTTGGGTTTGACTCTGAGTTAGATGCATTCAGATCCCTGAACGTGCCTATAACCAGGGCCATCTTAGCAAATAGGCTCACTAGGCAACAGCACAGGGCCCCACTATTCCAGGGGCCTTCGAGCAGGGGAGGGCTGGACTGGGGGCATTTGTACACTGGGTCAGTGCCTCCAGAGCTTCTTGGGAGGCAGGTAGAGAATGTTGCCCAGCTGCTCTGATTGTGAATTACGCATAGCGAATTGGGTATCAGCATGGTGATTGGTGAATGGCTGAAGTTATCCACCAATCACAGTGCTTACAGTCATTCACTGTATGGAAGAATATGGAAAGGTGGTACAGGACTGCAAGAGGGGTAAGTTATTATTATTTTCATTTGTTCCCGTGAATAGGTGGGTAGGAGCCCCAGTGTATTGCTTTGACCAGGGCCTACCATGCTGCTAAGATGGCCCTACCTATAACAAATGTTACATGGGAATGTCGAACTGATGCAATTACCTCATTACACAGCCGCATCTCTTTGTCAAATGTGCACTTAAGGGGGTTCCCTGTTGCCCTGAACTCTCAGGATATAACCAGCATACCACTCTAGCGGTTAGACTAATGTACTGCTCTACAATTATATTTTTTCTGCAGCCCTGACTGCCTCACTCAGTTACTCAGAGCTTGTTGTCGCTCACTGAATTCTGTGGGGGACATGGCAGCAGCTCTGCATCAATGCAGTCAGTCAGCAGGAGAGGGTGGAGCAGTGCCAAGCTCAGCTGCCGGAAACCATCCACCTGCAGCCAGGGCAGTCGAGAGCTGGGCTGGGCCCAGGTACTTTTCAAGGGGCATGGCCTAATCACGGGTGGTGTGGTCATGTACCCTTAGAAAAAATACTGGGGGGAAAAAATAAGATTTTAAACCTACCGGTAAATCTTTTTCTCCTAGTCCGTGAAGGATGCTGGGGACTCCGTAAGGATCATGGGAATAGACAGGCTCCGCAGGAGACATGGGCACTTTAAGAAAGTCTTTAGACCTGGGTGTGCACTGGCTCCTCCCTCTATGCCCCTCCTCCAGACCTCAGTTAGAGAAACTGTGCCCAGAGGAGACTGAAATTACGAGGAAAGGATTTTGTTAATCCAAGGGCAAGATTCATACCAGCCACACCAATCACACCGTATAACCTGTGATAACTACCCAGTTAACAGTATGAAAACAACATATCATCAGTTCAAGACTGATGCAACTATAACATAACCCTTATTGAAGCAATAACTATATACAAGTATTGCAGAAGTAGTCCGCACTTGGGACGGGCGCCCAGCATCCTCTACGGACTAGGAGAAAAAGATTTACCGGTAGGTTTAAAATCTTATTTTCTCTTACGTCCTAGAGGATGCTGGGGACTCCGTAAGGACCATGAGGATTATACCAAAGCTCCCAAATGGGCGAGAGAGTGCGGATGACTCTGCAGCACCGATTGAGCAAACATGAGGTCCTCCTCAGCCAGGGTATCAAACTTATAGAACTTTGCAAATGTATTTGATCCCGACGAAGAAGCAGCTCGGCACAGCTGTAGCGCCGAGACTGCTCGGGCAGCTGCCCAAGAAGAACCCACTTTCCTAGTGGAATGGGCCTTGACCGATTTAGGTAACGGCAATTCTGCTGTAGAATGCGCCTGCTGAATCGTGTTACAGATCCAGCGAGCAATAGTCTGCTTTGAAGCAGGACCACCAAGCTTGTTGGCTGCATACAGGATAAACAGTGCTTCTGTTTTCCTGACTCTAACCGTTCTGGCTACATAAATTTTCAAAGCCCTGACCACATCAAGGGACTCGGAATCCTCCAAGTCACGTGTAGCCACAGGCACCACAATAGGTTGGTTCATATGAAAAGATGAGACCACCTTAGGCAGGAACTGAGAACGGGTCCGCAACTCCGCTCTATCCATATGGAAAACCAGATAGGGGCCTTTATGTGTCAAAGCCGCTAATTCCGACACTCGCCTAGCCGAAGCCAAGGCTAATAACATGACCACTTTCCAGGTGAGGTATTTCAACTCCACCGTCTTAAGTGGTTCAAACCAGTGTGGCTTAAGGAAACTTAACACCACGTTAAGGTCCCAAGGCGCCACCGGAGGTACAAAAGGGGGCTGAATATGCAGTACCCCCTTCAGAAACGTTTGTACTTCAGGGAGAGACGCCAATTCTTTTTGAAAGAAAATGGACAGGGCCGAAATCTGAACCTTAATGGAGCCTAATTTTAGGCCCAAATTCACTCCAGTTTGTAGGAAGTGAAGGAAGCGGCCCAGATGGAATTCCTCCATAGGAGCATTCCTGGCCTCACACCAAGAAACATACTTTCGCCATATGCGGTGATAATGTTTTGACGTTTCGTCCTTCCTAGCCTTTATTAGCGTAGGGATGACCTCCACCGGAATGCCTTTCTCTGCTAGGATCCGGTGTTTAACCGCCATGCCGTCAAACATAGCAGCGGTAAGTCTTGGAACAGACAGGGCCCCTGTTGCAACAGGTCCTTTCTTAGAGGAAGAGGCCACGGATCTTCTGTGAGCATTTCCTGCAGCTCCGGGTACCAGGTCCTTCGTGGCCAATCTGGAACAATGAGGATTGTTCTCACACCTCTTTTTCTTATTTACCTCAACACCTTGGGTGTGAGAGGAAGAGGAGGAAATACATAGACCGACTGGAACACCCACGGTGTCACTAGGGCGTCTACAGCTACTGCCTGAGGGTCTCTTAACTTGGCGCAATACCTCTGTAGCTTTTTGTTGAGGCGGGACGCCATCATGTCTATCTGTGGCAGTTCCCACCGACTCACAATCTGTGCGAAGACTTCTGGATGAAGTCCCCACTCTCCCGGATGTAGGTCATGTCTGCTGAGGAAGTCTGCTTCCCAGTTGTCTACTCCCGGAATGAACACTGCTGACAGTGCGCTTACATGATTCTCTGCCCAGCGAAGAATTCTGGTGGCTTCCGCCATCGCCACTCTGCTACTTGTGCCGCCTTGGCGGTTTACATGAGCCACTGCGGTGACGTCTGACTGAATCAGAACCGGTTGGTTGCGAAGCAAAGTCTCCGCTTGACGTAGGGCGTTGTATATGACTTTTAGTTCCAGGATGTTGATGTGAAGACAAGTCTCTTGACTTGACCAAAGACCTTGGAAACTTCTTCCCTGTGTGACTGCTCCCCAACCTCGGAGGCTTGCATCTGTGGTCACCAGGATCCAGTCCTGAATGCCGAACTTGCGACCCTCGAGCAGGGCTGGCAACAGAAATCTTGGGGCCCCATACAATGATATCCCTGGGGGCCCCCTACACCTTCAACTCCCCCCATCGATATGTACTACATATATAAATATATGTTTGTGTTGGAAATTAATTAACTTAATTAATTTGTGGGTGGCCCGAAGTGCATTCAGCCAGACCCGGACCTAACCAATTTGATGCCCTAGGCAAAATTTTGTCTGGTGCCCGCTATTACCGCCGCTAGTTTCACCTCTGACACAGCACCCCTCTCCAAGCACAGCACCCAGCACACTTTATCCTACACACAGCTCCCCTCCAGCACACTTTATCCTACACACAGCTCCCCCCACACCACACTTTATGCTACACACACCTGTCCCCCCCAGCACACTTTATCGTACACACAGCTCTCACCCCAGCACACTTTATCCTACACACATCTCTCACCCCCACAGCACACTTTATCCTGCACACATCTCTCCCCCTAGCACACTTTATCCTACACACATCTCTCACCCCCACAGCACACTTTATCCTGCACACATCTCTCCCCCTAGCACACTTTATCCTACACACAGCCCTCTCCCCAGCACACTTTATCCTACACACAGCTCTCCCCCCCCAGCACACTTTATCCTACACACACTTCTCCCCCCAGCACATTTTATCCTACACACAGCTCTCCCCCCCCAGCACACTTTATCCTACACACAGCTCTCACCCCAGGACATTTTATCGCTGGCACTGTGCACAACTTCCCTCCCCCCCCCCCCCCCCCCCACCACATGCAGCTCTTAACTCCCTTTTTCTTTTGTTCCCCCATTGATAGTCACTGTCGTCGTGGGTGTCCTCGGGGCTCTCTTTATGTGGCAGGAGAGACGGACATGAGGTGATGGCATCACGTCGTCTCATTCCCGCCGCCGCGGTCAGCACCAGCAGCAGGGGGACTTGCGGAGGCGGGCCAAATGAGTTTGTGCAGCGCTGCTCGCCCGCCCCTTTTTTAATGTGGGAGATAGCAGGAGGGGACAACAGCGCTGTGCAGAGTATAGTGGACGGGCAAAGTGGACAGGAGGTGCGGAGGGGGAGAAAGCATAAGGAGAGGTGCTGAACCAGCTGGAACATCTCCTGTCCTGTTACGTCCCGCAGCCAGCCACAGCATACTGTAATGAGTCAATTTGACTTATTATCAGTACTGCTGACATTGCCGCTTCATCGCACCGCACCTCCGCCACGTATCTCCACTGGATCCAGCAGGGTCCAGCAGCTGTGTTGCTGCCCTGCCCGCTGCATGGATCACACAGCATTCTTATGCGCTGCCTAAACATTTTCTGTGCCCCTGATGCTCGGGGCCCCTCTGATCCTCGGGGCCCCATACGGGTGTCCCCTTTGACCCCCCCTGTCGCCGGGCCTGCCCTCGAGAAGGTGAGCACTCTGCAGCCACCACAGGAGTGACACCCTGGCCCTGGGGTCTCCCAGCGTTAGGGTCTCCTAGTGACCTTAGTGCTTAGAGTCCCACCCACTGCCAGTTAAAGGAGTGAGCCTAGACGGAGGCTGCAAACTGGGGGTAACACTTAATATTTGTGGTTAGCAACTGAAAATGGGTGTTTTCGTGGGATATGCTGCAAATACTGAATGATAATTATTCTCATAGTGTACACTGAGGGTTAGTCAATTCCCTCACAAGGTGCCGGACCTGGGGCGACAGCAGGATTATTCCAAATTTGAATGAAAGGAAACATGGCAGAAACCTCTCAGAGTTATGGATCCATATTGTCAATGAAAACGCTATCACCACCAATACACAGTTCTGCTACTTAATAGCCTTCCTGTCAATACAGTACAGTAAAAGTAACAGGATAGGGGTACATAAGACAGCAGAGGGCCCGTGTTCAGTCTCTATGCGGCCCCTGACCTCTCAAGCTGGCGCTTGCCCCGTATAGACTATGGGGGACAGTAAGCAGTGATAAAAGTGGAGAAGTGAGCCAAGGGAGAAGTTGCCCATGGCAACCAATCAGCATTTAGGTAACATTTAAAATTTGCATACAATAAAAGAATACAGAGCAGCTGATTGGTTGCCATGGGCAACTTCTCCACTGGCTCACTTTTCCACTTTTATCACTGCTTACTACGTTTCCCCCTCACAGTCACTGTGGCGGCCTCCTCTGCATAAGCCTATCTGCAGGAAAACTGTGCCAGCGCCATTTTCCCTGTGATTTCTGTAGCATCTGTGGAGACAGTCTATGGGTGCGGGGCGCCGAATGGTACTAAACCCCCAAGCCAGAGAAAGCTGTTGAGCGGGGACTGTTGCTCCCATTTGCAGCGCAAAGCGGTGTGGCACATAATATTTTTCATTCCGTATCATTGGGACCTGCTATATGTCTTGATGGCCCTTCATGTTTGCAAGGTGAGCAGTTTGGTCCCCCTTGGACCCAGAGACACTTTCACACCGTTATGCCCCCAGAACAGGAGCATCTATTATCTACAGCTGATTATCTCATCGGCAGTAACACGGAGCACCCGTCCCACAACTCACCACCCACCTGCCGCAAACACACCGCAGTGTAAAATGTTCTTTGCCGTTGCATTAATCTTGTGTTATACAAGATTACTTTATCCACTCCAAAACATAATGAAAATAAATGATTGCTGTAAACGTAGTTTTATTAATGAGATATATAAATAATGGTTATCAAACTCGTCTCTGGTGAAGGTTTGCCGAGAATCGATACCTGTCCTGGGTCACACACGTTTTATGGGCGGCCCGACCACAGGTCACGTGATCACTTAATGTTCTGCCTTGTTTGAATGAAGCAAGGCCAAATTATTGTTACCTTGGCTACGAAGTAATATCAGTCATGAAACAGTTACAACATCACAACGAGAACACAACGCGTGGGAGCAACACAAATAAACCGAGGCGCACAACAGGGTTCAGGAATAGTGATATTTACCAAAATGCCAAACGGTGCTGCCGAATCCTCTGAGTCTCCAGCTGGCGCCTGCAATTAGATGAGAGAGTTTATCAAAGTGCTTAAAATTAAATAAAATTAAAGTTTGACACGTGTTTCATAAAGCAATTATAATAACTGCGTAAATGCGCTGTGTTCCCCCCTCCGCAGAATAATCGTACAATAGAGTATAACGCCGCCTTTTAGCTTTTATCGGGCCACTAAACTGCTGGACCTCGGCAATTGGGCTCTCTGTGGTAGGACCTTTGGATGCTCCAGAAATGCACACTGCATCCTGTAGTACCTGTACAGACCCCTGCAACATCCTGTGGATGTTCCGACCAGTGCTGTCCTTCCTGGTGGCCCCGCCCCCTCTGCATGCCATGATGCAAAAGTGCTTAGGAGGCGTGGCCAGCACAGGACGCTGCTTTGTGGGGCCTACCTATCAAATAATAAGCAGGATCTGAATTTGCCGGAGGTGCGGGATGCCAGCCAAACTCTGATGTTTTGTTTAAAGCGACAGTCATTTACAAGGCATTATTTTGCCATTACATCCCGCCTAATGTGTGGCATATTCCCCGAAATCACCCATTTTGGGGGGTACCTACAAATCATCCTTGACTGCTCTCCCGGAACAGACGGAGACTACCGAAAATCGGGTGGTGCACCTGCCCCCCCCCCCTTCCCCCGGGAATTACTCCCAGAGCATAACTGCATCATCATAGCCACCCCTCCCCCCACTGTGCAATGTCCGTTCTCTCAGCATTGTACAGCGTAGGCATGGCTACGATAATGCAAACACTTAGCCATGCCCCCACCCCAACTTCTTGTGCCACGCCCTGCCCCAAACCCCCTATGATAAGCCACACCCCTGCATTGCTCACCGCTGTGCCAACCTGGCTTCATCCTCTTGAAGGGGGCGATCATAAAGTCACCAACTATGCTGCAAATATTAAGGATTCCCCCGAAATGTATGAAGGAGGGACCCCAGCAGATATCTCCATATCAGACGCGGCCCCTCCATTTTTCTGCCAGCAGCCGTATCCCCCATTTGAAGACGGCGTTAGCCGCTGCGGCCTACGGGCTATACTACGCACAGATGACCGGAGAGAAGATGTCCCAGCAGACGGCGCACGCGCACAATGGCCCCGGCTCCCGAAGCAGTAGTGAAATCACCACAAGTGCAATCATTTCACTTCTTACACATCGCACGGACGGGATCCTGAATACAGAGCCTTAATGATACATCTGGGCAACCTATCATTTCTTATTGCCACAAATAGCCCAATAATTAGTGAATACGCGCGTGCGCGCGTGTCACGTTGGATAAAGACCCTGTAAATTGGTCACAGGACGGAAATGGATACAGATGCACACTGTTTTTTTTGGCGACATACGATGTGACGGAGACGCTGCCATGGGTAGCAATTCCCGGAACTTTAAGACTTTTTCCTGAATTTTGCATCTTATGCACATTGTGGCAGCATGCCAAGCTGCTTACAGCGTCCTGGGCACTTAGGATTAGTATTTGTCACAAAGAGATTGGCATAACGTTGCATATCAATGCTGTGTGGTGCGATGTGTGGCACAGCTCACTGGTATCGCTCCTTTTTCCCTATTACCCAGCTTAGCTTTCGAGTGGCACACAGCAGCTGCAGGCAGTGCCAGCGCCCAAGGTACCCGCGGGTTGTACTTCTCATGCGTTAGTGATACAAATAAGACGCACATACAGCACAAAAGTGTGCGGTGGGTGCGTGGCACAGCTTCGTCGCAAAGTCCATGGCGCGCCAAATGGGGCTATTTGGCACAATTTGAGGATAGGTGTATGGGCACACGGGTGTGGTATGGAAGGTAGATAGTAACTAGGTCGACAGTGTCTAGGTCGACCACTATTGGTCGACAGTAACTAGGTCGACAGGGTCTCTAGGTCGACAGGGTCTTTAGGTCAAAAGGTCGACATGAGTTTTTTTGTGTCGTTTTATTTGTAGAGTGACCAGGAACAACCAATTAGTGTGCCGTGTCCCATCACATGGCTCGCTTCGCTCGCCATGCTTCGGGCAAGGTGCCTCGCTTCGCTTAGCACAGATTACCGTTCCAATCATAGTCCACGTGGATCATTAAGTATGAAAAGGTTAAAAAAAAGAAAAAAATTGTGAAAAACTCATGTCGACCTTTTGACCTGTCGACCTAGAACATGTCGACCTAGAAACCCTGTCGACCTAGTTACTATCGACCAATAGTGGTCGACCTAGATAGTGTCGACCTAGAGACCGGATCCCGTGCACACACCTGTATGTCTGGCTCCTGTGTTCTGTCACCAGTCACCAGTCTTTCTGTTAACAAATATCTCCCCCTAGAGGAAGAAGCCTGTAATAATTATTTATTCATTTAATTATTTGTTCATTTATACTTATTAATACAGTGACAGAATACTCTGTAGAACTTAACACTGGGGTACAAATACAGTAATAACAGAAGACTGGGTATTAACAGCCAGACACGGCGGTGCCACAGTGCGATTGCAATGGTAAATAGACATTTAGCAGGTAGCAGTTGTGCATATGGATAGTTATTTATTTTATTTATTTATTAGAAGTTTCTTATATAGCGCAGCATATTCTGTTGCGCTTTACAATTAGAACAACAGTAATAGAACAAAACTGGGTAAAAACAGACAGACAGAGGTAGGAAGGCCCTGCTCGCAAGCTTACAATCTATAGGGAAATAGGCATAGATACACAAGGATAGATGCTATCTATTGCATAATGGTCCACCAGATTGCTAGGTTCTTAATGGGTTGTATGATGATACCCCACAAAGTTGGCCAAGTGTCAGGAGGGTGTGAGACTAAAGAAAGACAAGATATGTGATGTTATGAATACTGTACAGAGGATGTATTTAGATAGGGAAGCACTGAAGGATATGTGGGTGGATCTGGAATTTGATAGGCTTGTCTGAAGAGGTGAGTTTTATATGGATATATGGACGAGACAAAAAGAAAACAACAAATGCACACATATATGCAGGTTTATTAACTCACACAATTCTAAATGTACTGCTATATATTGCAAAATAAGAAATTAATTCCTACTTGTAGAAGGATGGCAGCCATCATCATTAAGGACGTTTGACCCTATAATCGTTAGCCGTTAGGACCAATGATAAAGAGCAATGTGTAATCACTTCCATGTTAAGCTACACTGGTAGATGGTAGCCGTCAGTGACAATAACCTGTGCAATTCTGTAACGTTATGTTACAGCAAAAATAAAGCCAACTGGGCGAGACACATGACCAGTATGGTGGCAAATGGATGGCCCAGTGTAAAGCGATGTCATATGAATTTAACTTAAACTAAATAAAGGGCCAACTGCCGACGCATCCTTCAAGCAACTCGAAAGGGTGACCTCCAACTGCCACTCTTTCCGGGGACAAACAACAGATGGGGACTGCCCACCAATCTACCACAACTTGAAGTGACCAACAGATCCCCAACCAATAGGAAAAGGAGCCCACCTGGACCAGTGGTGCCCCTGTCACCCGTAGGGTAATCTTTGCCTACTCTCCCACTGGCTGGACACCTCACAAACTGGCTGGACACCTCACAAACAACCACCAACAGAATAAAAAAGGCCATCCTATTCACAAAATCCAGCAACCAACAAATGGGATGGTAACGAATCCAAAGGAAGAGACCGCTCTTGTGGCAGTAGGACGAGCCCATCTGAGCTGAATACTTTTTTTGCCAGATGTGGGCACCTTTCCACAATTCAAGCATTGACGCAGCTACATTCTGTCCATTATACTGCATGCTGTGGTTGCAGCTCTAGTAAAAATTAAGCTGGCCTAGGTGTGGGTGAGGCGTTCCGAACAACAGGACCCCCCCCTCCCCGTGTGTGTGGCCATGCATGCCCCTTTAAATGACTAACTATTATAGACTGCAATAAAGCAGAACGCAGAGATCTATAGGTATGGAAATTATTCCTCAGAGGTTTCCTGTAATACTATCCTGCGATGCTGACATAACACAAGTGTTATGAAATAAACATACATTTATGCAACACACCAATGACCTAATCCTGACCCTACACATAACGTATAAACCATATGATAATCCGGGCTGAGTGCACTGTGTGGGAGACATTAGTAAAAGGTCATTCACACCACAGCATTAAATGTATGTATTAACCCCTTCCGGGATGGCAAATGTCCCATTCTGGGGTGACATCTAGGAAAACATTGCAGCAGTCTCACTGTAATATTACATTTCATTATCTATCCCGGTTTAGCTGGGCCAGTCACCCTTAGCAACGATCCTTGTACCCAGGACACTTGTGATTTCAGAATTCAGACTGTTGGGGGTCATTCAGAGTTGATCGCACATAGCAACTTTTTGCAGCCCGTGCGATCAACTAGACGCCGCCTATGGGGGAGTGTATTTTAGCATAGCAGGGCTGCGATTACTTGTGCAGCCCTGCTATGCTAAAAAAGTTTTGTGCAGAACAAGACTAGCCCTGCACCTATTTACTAGAGATGAGCGCCTGAAATTTTTCGGGTTTTGTGTTTTGGTTTTGGGTTCAGTTCCGCGGCCGTGTTTTGGGTTCGAACGCGTTTTGGCAAAACCTCACCGAATTTTTTTTGTCGGATTCGGGTGTGTTTTGGATTCGGGTGTTTTTTTCAAAAAACACTAAAAAACAGCTTAAATCATAGAATTTCGGGGTCATTTTGATCCCATATTATTATTAACCTCAAAAACCCTAATTTCCACTCATTTTCAGTCTATTCTGAATACCTCACACCTCACAATATTATTTTTAGTCCTAAAATTTGCACCGAGGTCGCTGTGTGAGTAAGATAAGCGACCCTAGTGGCCGACACAAACACCGGGCCCATCTAGGAGTGGCACTGCAGTGTCACGCAGGATGTCCCTTCCAAAAAACCCTCCCCAAACAGCACATGACGCAAAGAAAAAAAGAGGCGCAATGAGGTAGCTGTGTGAGTAAGATTAGCGACCCTAGTGGCCGACACAAACACCGGGCCCATCTAGGAGTGGCACTGCAGTGTCACGCAGGATGGCCCTTCCAAAAAACCCTCCCCAAACAGCACATGACGCAAAGAAAAAAAGAGGCGCAATGAGGTAGCTGTGTGAGTAAGATTAGCGACCCTAGTGGCCGACACAAACACCGGGCCCATCTAGGAGTGGCACTGCAGTGTCACGCAGGATGTCCCTTCCAAAAAACCCTCCCCAAACAGCACATGACGCAAAGAAAAAAAGAGGCGCAATGAGGTAGCTGACTGTGTGAGTAAGATTAGCGACCCTAGTGGCCGACACAAACACCGGGCCCATTTAGGAGTGGCACTGCAGTGTCACGCAGGATGTCCCTTCCAAAAAACCCTCCCCAATCAGCACATGATGCAAAGAAAAAGAAAAGAAAAAAGAGGTGCAAGATGGAATTGTCCTTGGGCCCTCCCACCCACCCTTATGTTGTATAAACAAAACAGGACATGCACACTTTAACCAACCCATCATTTCAGTGACAGGGTCTGCCACACGACTGTGACTGATATGACGGGTTGGTTTGGACCCCCCCCAAAAAAGAAGCAATTAATCTCTCCTTGCACAAACTGGCTCTACAGAGGCAAGATGTCCACCTCATCATCACCCTCCGATATATCACCGTGTACATCCCCCTCCTCACAGATTATCAATTCGTCCCCACTGGAATCCACCATCTCAGCTCCCTGTGTACTTTGTGGAGGCAATTGCTGCTGGTCAATGTCTCCGCGGAGGAATTGATTATAATTCATTTTAATGAACATCATCTTCTCCACATTTTCTGGATGTAACCTCGTACGCCGATTGCTGACAAGGTGAGCGGCGGCACTAAACACTCTTTCGGAGTACACACTTGTGGGAGGGCAACTTAGGTAGAATAAAGCCAGTTTGTGCAAGGGCCTCCAAATTGCCTCTTTTTCCTGCCAGTATAAGTACGGACTGTGTGACGTGCCTACTTGGATGCGGTCACTCATATAATCCTCCACCATTCTATCAATGTTGAGAGAATCATATGCAGTGACAGTAGACGACATGTCCGTAATCGTTGTCAGGTCCTTCAGTCCGGACCAGATGTCAGCATCAGCAGTCGCTCCAGACTGCCCTGCATCACCGCCAGCGGGTGGGCTCGGAATTCTGAGCCTTTTCCTCGCACCCCCAGTTGCGGGAGAATGTGAAGGAGGAGATGTTGACAGGTCGCGTTCCGCTTGACTTGACAATTTTGTCACCAGCAGGTCTTTCAACCCCAGCAGACTTGTGTCTGCCGGAAAGAGAGATCCAAGGTAGGCTTTAAATCTAGGATCGAGCACGGTGGCCAAAATGTAGTGCTCTGATTCAACAGATTGACCACCCGTGAATCCTTGTTAAGCGAATTAAGGGCTCCATCCACAAGTCCCACATGCCTAGCGGAATCGCTCCGTGTTAGCTCCTCCTTCAATGTCTCCAGCTTCTTCTGCAAAAGCCTGATGAGGGGAATGACCTGACTCAGGCTGGCAGTGTCTGAACTGACTTCACGTGTGGCAAGTTCAAAGGGCATCAGAACCTTGCACAACGTTGAAATCATTCTCCACTGCGCTTGAGACAGGTGCATTCCACCTACTATATCGTGCTCAATTGTATAGGCTTGAATGGCCTTTTGCTGCTCCTCCAACCTCTGAAGCATATAGAGGGTTGAATTCCACCTCGTTACCACTTCTTGCTTCAGATGATGGCAGGGCAGGTTCAGTAGTTTTTGGTGGTGCTCCAGTCTTCTGTACGTGGTGCCTGTACGCCGAAAGTGTCCCGCAATTCTTCTGGCCACCGACAGCATCTCTTGCACGCCCCTGTCGTTTTTAAAAAAATTCTGCACCACCAAATTCAAGGTATGTGCAAAACATGGGACGTGCTGGAATTTGCCCATATTTAATGCACACACAATATTGCTGGCGTTGTCCGATGCCACAAATCCACAGGAGAGTCCAATTGGGGTAAGCCATTCCGCGATGATCTTCCTCAGTTGCCGTAAGAGGTTTTCAGCTGTGTGCGTATTCTGGAAAGCGGTGATACAAAGCGTAGCCTGCCTAGGAAAGAGTTGGCGTTTGCGAGATGCTGCTACTGGTGCCGCCGCTGCTGTTCTTGCGGCGGGAGTCCATACATCTACCCAGTGGGCTGTCACAGTCATATAGTCCTGACCCTGCCCTGCTCCACTTGTCCACATGTCCGTGGTTAAGTGGACATTGGGTACAACTGCATTTTTTAGGACACTGGTGAGTCTTTTTCTGACGTCCGTGTACATTCTCTGTATCGCCTGCCTAGAGAAGTGGAACCTAGATGGTATTTGGTAACGGGGGCACACTGCCTCAATAAATTGTCTAGTTCCCTGTGAACTAACGGCGGATACCGGACGCACGTCTAACACCAACATAGTTGTCAAGGCCTCAGTTATCCGCTTTGCAGCAGGATGACTGCTGTGATATTTCATCTTCCTCGCAAAGGACTGTTGAACAGTCAATTGCTTACTGGAAGTAGTACAAGTGGGCTTACGACTTCCCCTCTGGGATGACCATCGACTCCCAGCAGCAACAACAGCAGCGCCAGCAGCAGTAGGCGTTACACGCAAGGATGCATCGGAGGAATCCCAGGCAGGAGAGGAATCGTCAGAATTGCCAGTGACATGGCCTGCAGGACTATTGGCATTCCTGGGGAAGGAGGAAATTGACACTGAGGGAGTTGGTGGGGTGGTTTGCGTGAGCTTGGTTACAAGAGGAAGGGATTTACTGGTCAGTGGACTGCTTCCGCTGTCACCCAAAGTTTTTGAACTTGTCACTGACTTATTATGAATGCGCTGCAGGTGACGTATAAGGGAGGATGTTCCGAGGTGGTTAACGTCCTTACCCCTACTTATTACAGCTTGACAAAGGGAACACACGGCTTGACACCTGTTGTCCGCATTTCTGTTGAAATACCTCCACACCGAAGAGCTGATTTTTTTGGTATTTTCACCTGGCATGTCAACGGCCATATTCCTCCCACGGACAACAGGTGTCTCCCCGGGTGCCTGACTTAAACAAACCACCTCACCATCAGAATCCTCCTGGTCAATTTCCTCCCCAGCGCCAGCAACACCCATATCCTCCTCATCCTGGTGTACTTCAACACTGACATCTTCAATCTGACTATCAGGAACTGGACTGCGGGTGCTCCTTCCAGCACTTGCAGGGGGCGTGCAAATGGTGGAAGGCGCATGCTCTTCACGTCCAGTGTTGGGAAGGTCAGGCATCGCAACCGACACAATTGGACTCTCCTTGTGGATTTGGGATTTCGAAGAATGCACAGTTCTTTGCTGTGCTGCTTTTGCCAGCTTTAGTCTTTTCATTTTTCTAGCGAGAGGCTGAGTGCTTCCATCCTCATGTGAAGCTGAACCACTAGCCATGAACATAGGCCAGGGCCTCAGCCGTTCCTTGCCACTCCGTGTCGTAAATGGCATATTGGCAAGTTTACGCTTCTCCTCCGACAATTTTATTTTAGGTTTTGGAGTCCTTTTTTTTCTGATATTTGGTGTTTTGGATTTGACATGCTCTGTACTATGACATTGGGCATCGGCCTTGGCAGACGACGTTGCTGGCATTTCGTCTCGGCCATGACTAGTGGCAGCAGCTTCAGCACGAGGTGGAAGTGGATCTTGATCTTTCCCTAATTTTGGAACCTCAACATTTTTGTTCTCCATATTTTAATAGGCACAACTAAAAGGCACCTCAGGTAAACAATGGAGATGGATACTAGTATACAATTATGGACTGCCTGCCGAGTGCAGACACAGAGGTAGCCACAGCCATGAACTACCGTACTGTACTGTGTCTGCTGCTAATATAGACTGGTTGATAAAGAGATGTCTATGTAACTATGTATGTATAAAGAAGAAAGAAAAAAAAACCACGGTTAGGTGGTATACAATTATGGACGGACTGCCTGCCGAGTGCAGACACAGAGGTAGCCACAGCCGTGAACTACCGTACTGTACTGTGTCTGCTGCTAATAATATAGACTGGTTGATAAAGAGATGTCGTAGTAGTATGTATGTATAAAGAAGAAAAAAAAAACACGGTTAGGTGGTATACAATTATGGACGGACTGCCTGCCGAGTGCAGACACAGAGGTAGCCACAGCCGTGAACTACCGTACTGTACTGTGTCTGCTGCTAATATAGACTGGTTGATAAAGAGATGTCTATGTAACTATGTATGTATAAAGAAGAAAGAAAAAAAAACCACGGTTAGGTGGTATACAATTATGGACGGACTGCCTGCCGAGTGCAGACACAGAGGTAGCCACAGCCGTGAACTACCGTACTGTACTGTGTCTGCTGCTAATAATATAGACTGGTTGATAAAGAGATGTCTATGTAACTATGTATGTATAAAGAAGAAAGAAAAAAAAACCACGGTTAGGTGGTATACAATTATGGACGGACTGCCTGCCGAGTGCAGACACAGAGGTAGCCACAGCCGTGAACTACCGTACTGTACTGTGTCTGCTGCTAATATAGTCTGGTTGATAAAGAGATGTCTATGTAACTATATGTATAAAGAAGAAAGAAAAAAAAACCACGGTTAGGTGGTATACAATTATGGACGGACTGCCTGCCGAGTGCAGACACAGAGGTAGCCACAGCCGTGAACTACCGTACTGTACTGTGTCTGCTGCTAATATAGACTGGTTGATAAAGAGATGTCTATGTAACTATGTATGTATAAAGAAGAAAGAAAAAAAAACCACGGTTAGGTGGTATACAATTATGGACGGACTGCCTGCCGAGTGCAGACACAGAGGTAGCCACAGCCGTGAACTACCGTACTGTACTGTGTCTGCTGCTAATAATATAGACTGGTTGATAAAGAGATGTCTATGTAACTATGTATGTATAAAGAAGAAAGAAAAAAAAACCACGGTTAGGTGGTATACAATTATGGACGGACTGCCTGCCGAGTGCAGACACAGAGGTAGCCACAGCCGTGAACTACCGTACTGTACTGTGTCTGCTGCTAATATAGACTGGTTGATAAAGAGATGTCGTAGTAGTATGTATGTATAAAGAAGAAAAAAAAACCACGGTTAGGTGGTATACAATTATGGACGGACTGCCTGCCGAGTGCAGACACAGAGGTAGCCACAGCCGTGAACTACCGTACTGTGTCTGCTGCGACTGGATGATAAATGATATAAAAAATATATATATATCACTACTGCAGCCGGACAGGTATATATTATATAATGACGGACCTGCTGGACACTGTCTGTCAGCAGAATGAGTTTTATTTTTATAGAATAAAAAAAAAAAACAACACACAAGTGAAGTCACACGACGAGTGTTTAACTTTTTCAGGCAATCACAATATAAGTATACTACTAACTATACTGGTGGTCAGTGTGGTCAGGTCACTGGTCAGTCACACTGGCAGTGGCACTCCTGCAGCAAAAGTGTGCACTGTTTAATTTTAATATAATATTATGTACTCCTGGCTCCTGCTATAACCTATAACTGGCACTGCAGTGCTCCCCAGTCTCCCCCACAATTATAAGCTGTGTGAGCTGAGCAGTCAGACAGATATATAATATATATAGATGATGCAGCACACTGGGCTGAGCCTGAGCAGTGCACACAGATATGGTATGTGACTGAGTCACTGTGTGTATCGCTTTTTTCAGGCAGAGAACGGATATATTAAATAAACTGCACTGTCTGGTGGTCACTCACTAGTAAACTCTCTGCACTCTCTACACTTCTACAGTACTCCTCCTAGTCCTAAGCTCCAGTAAATCTCTCTCTCTTATAATCTAAATGGAGAGGACGCCAGCCACGTCCTCTCCCTATCAATCTCAATGCACGTGTGAAAATGGCGGCGACGCGCGGCTCCTTATATAGAATCCGAGTCTCGCGAGAATCCGACAGCGTCATGATGACGTTCGGGCGCGCTCGGGTTAACCGAGCAAGGCGGGAGGATCCGAGTCTGCTCGGACCCGTGAAAAAAACCATGAAGTTCGGGCGGGTTCGGATTCAGAGAAACCGAACCCGCTCATCTCTACTACTTACCCTGTGCGATAAATCCAGCGATGATGATCCCGGAATTGACGTCAGACAACCGCCCTCCAAATGCCTGGAGACGCCTGCGTTCGGATCTCCACACCCGTAAAACGGTGAGTATCCGCCCCGGAATGCCTCCCCGCTGTCAATCTTCTTGCGATCGCGCTAGCGATCACTTTCTTCTTTCTTCTGGTCGTTGCTCGGCGACGGCTGTTGCTGGGCAATGACGCACGTGCGCATTGCGGGCGCTGCGCATTTCTGACCTGTACGCACCGCAGCGACGAACCGCTGTGTGCGAACGGGTCGGAATGACCCCCATTGTGTAGTTAGTTTAAGATCATTTGTATTTAGTCACTATTTACACAGAGAGCTCATAGATTTCAGCAGTGTGCTCAGAATTATAGCCCTTTTCCACTACTGATGCGGGTCACAGCTGGGAGCCTGACTCGGGAGCTACTCGGCTGCGACCCGCATCAAAGCCCCCTTTCCTACTACACTCACCCAACCCGGCATATTGCTGGGTAGATGACGCGGCAGGGGCGGCACTGGGAGATCACATGATCTGCCAGCGCCGCCCTTCCATACAGTGTAAACGGGAGCCGTGTCGCTTCCGTTTACACTACAACCCTACCCGGATCATTCCCATGTCCTACCCAGGTAGCTACCCGGGTAGGATTCACGTGCCACTTGATCCGGGTTTTTGTGGAGGGACCCTTAGCCACTAGCAAAAAACACGGGTAAATGCGCACCCCCATGCATTTTCCCGTGTTTTTTTAGCTAGTGGAAAAGGGGTATAACGGTGTGCAATCTACCTTACTATCCCATTTGTTCCCATAACCAGACATTAACCACAGCAGCCTATTCTGAATGCAGCGGCTAAGTTCATTTTCTAATCAACACTTTTGTCTACCGACTCTCCCCCACTTCCCTCTGGATGCTTGTATTTTACCAAATGCAATATAAACATACATACTTACTAACATGGAATGCATGTAGCATATTGGAGCAATTCTGGACTGGAGCCCCAAGCAACATTTGTGTAGGGGCCCAGCCACAGGCCTCCTGCTCTGCTTTCAAAAAGGCAGGGCCCCAATGAGTGGTCATATATCACTTTTATTTATTAACAGTTTCTTATATAGTGCAGCAAATTCCGTTGCGCTTTACAATTGGAAACAGCAATGATAAAACAAAACTGGGTAATAACAAACAGTCATACGTTATGGTAAGAACTTACCGTTGATAACGGTATTTCTCCTATGTCCACAGGATAACAATGGGATATACTGGAGCAACAGCGGATTGGCACCAAACGATCACAAACTTTCTGGGCTCCCAGGATGCACCGGGCGCGTCTATATATCCCCGCCCACCGACTGTTTCCAAATCATTTAGGCAGGAGCATCATGTAGAACCCTATTCAGGCAATAAGAACACACATGCAAACCCTTCCACGCAAGAGGGAAGAGGTTAGTGAGTATAAAGATTCTCAAATCAGGTGCGTCAGGGTGGGATCCCTGTGGAAACCTGTGGACATAGGAGAAATACCGTTATCAACGATAAGTTCTTACTATAACGTATATTTCTCCGGCTGGGTCCACAGGTTATCCACAGGATAACAATGGGATTTCCCAAAACAATTTTTTGTGGTGGGGACGCTCCTGATTAGACAGGAGAACCTTTCACCCGAATTCAGCGCCATGAGAGGCAAAAGTATCCAAGGCATAATGTCTAATGAATGTGTTAATGGAAGACCATATGGCTGCCTTACATATCTGTTCTGCTGAAGCACCATGTTGTGCTGCCCATGAAGGACCTACCTTATGAGTAGAGTGAGCAGAGACATTATCCGGAACAGGGAGATCAGTTTGACAGTATGCTTCTGAAATCGTCATTTGAAGCCATCTTGCTAGCGTCTGTTTAGGAGCAGCCCATCGCCTCTTGTGAAATCCGTAGAGAATTAAGAGAGAATCTGTCTTTCTGATGGCACTGGTACACTCTACGTAGATTCTTAATGCACAGACTACGTCCAGCGACGCTTCTCCCGCAGAAAGTCCTTATACCTGAAAAGCCGGGACTACAATTTCTTCATTAAGGTGAAACTTTCAGACCACCTTTGGAAGAAAACCAGACTTAGTTCTGAGAACTGCTTTATCTGGATAGAAATTCAGAAAAGGAGACTTACACGACAGTGCTCCTAAATCTGACACTCTTCTAGCTGATGCCATAGTCAGTAGGAAGAGTACTTTAGCTGTCAACCATTTAAGATCTACTTTCTTAAGTGGCTCAAACGGAGCCCCTTGAAGGGCTTTGAGGACCAGACTTAAATCCCAAGATTCTGCAGAAGAAACAAAAGGTGGTTGAATGCGCAGCATTCCCTGGAAAAAAGTATGCACCTCTTGTAAGGTAGCAATTTTCTTATGAAACCATACAGTCAATGCTGAAACTTGAACTCTCAAGGAAGCCACCTTCAAACCCTTATCCATTCCTGCCTGAAGGAAATCTAAGATTCTGGATACTCTGAAAGATCTTGGATCCATATTCCTTTCACTGCACCAATGAATATTCGGTGATAAATGCGAGCAGAGGAGGGTTTCCTTGCTCTAAGCATAGTTTGAATTACCTGTTGTGAAAAACCTCTTGACTTCCGGATAGAGGTTTCAACAGCCACGCCATCAAAGACAGCCGATCCAGATGTCTGTGATAACAGGGACCCTGCATTTGTAGATCTGGACGTTGAGGGAGCAGAATTGGAGCATCCATCGACATCCTCTGCAGATCTATTTACCAATGCCTTCTGGGCCAAGCCGGAGCTATTAGAATCACGGCACCATTTGCTTGTTTTATTTTCCTCACCACCCTGTGTATCAGGATGATTGGAGGAAACAGATAAGCCAGATTAAATTCCCATTTCACTGACAGAGCGTCCACAAAGATCGCTCCGGGGTCCTTTGTCCTTGACCCGTATACCGGAACTTTGTTGTTCAGACGGGACGCCATGAGATCTATCACTGGCAAACCCCACTTGTCTAGCAGAGTCTGAAATACTTCCGGATGTAGAGCCCATTTGGTTGCTTGAATGGTGTGTTGACTGAGAAAGTCCGCTTCCCAGTTTAGGACTCCTGGGACGAACACTGCAGACAATGCTGGAAGATGGAGTTCTGCCCACTTTAGTATGTGACTTACCTTCTTCATTGCTCTTTGGCTGCGAGTTCCTCCCTGATGGTTGAGGTACGCTACTGCCGTTGCATTGTGCGAGCGGATCTGGACTGGTTTTCCTTGAAGAGTGGCCTTTGTCTGAACCAGTGACATGTATATGGCCCGGAGTTCCAACAGGTTTATTGGCAGGCAACTTTCTTCTGTGGTCCATTTTCCCTGGAACCATGATTTCCCGGACACTGCTCCCCAGCCTTGAAGACTGGCATCCTTTGTCAGGATCTCCCAATCTGATATCCAAAAGGGTCTCCTCTTGTCTAGATGGAATGTCTGTAGCCACCAGGCTAACAACCTTTTTACCTATACTGGAAGTACCATCATTTGTTTCTTTATTGTCTGATGTGCTCCATTCCATTTGGTCAGAATCAAATGTTGTAAAAGTTCTTGAGTGGAATTGTGTATATTCCACCATGTCGAATGTTGACACCATCAATCCCATCAGTCGCATTGCCGTGTGAATTGATATTGTTTGACTGTGCAACAATTCCTGAATCATTAACTGCACCTTGGATATCTTTTCCACAGGTAAAAATATTTTCTGCAGACTTGAATCCAAGACAGCCCCTAAGTGAATCATCCGTTGTGGCGGAATCAGAGACGACTTTGCCCAATTTATGAGCCATCCGTGTTTCTGTAGACAAGTTATTGTCTGTTGGAGATGGCTCAAGATCAATTCCTGGGATTGTGCCAGGATTAAAAGATTGTCAAGGTATGGAAAGATTCTTATCCCCTGCTTGCAGAGATAAGCTGCCATAACTACCATGATTTTGGTAAATACTCTGGGGGCTGTGGCTAACCCAAAGGGTAATGCCTGGAATTAAAAATGTTGCTGGAGGATAGCGAACCTGAGGTAACACTGATGGGACAATGCTATTGGCACATGCAGGTAAGCATCTTGTATATCCAGAGATACCATGTAATCCCCTGTTTCCATGGCCAAAACTATGGAGCGTAATGTCTCCATGTGGAACCTTGGGACCCAAAACTATTTGTTTAACATTTTGAGATTGCGAATGGGCCGAAAGACCCATTCGGCTTCTGGACCAAAAATAGGTTGGAGTAAAAACCCTGCCCCCGTTGAGCAATTTCTGAACTGCTTCTTGCAGGGCCCTGGCCTTCGCCTCTATGTGAGACGGGCTGGTACAAAAAAACCTTCGAGGAGGCTGCTTCTTGAAAGGGAAAACATAACCCAGAGCTACCACTTCTTGCACCCAAGCGTCTGTTGTCGACTGCTGCCATATGTGTGCAAAGAAGACGGCCCCCTACCTTGGAGTCCCCCAAGTGGAGGCCCGCACCATCAGGCTGATGGTTTCTGTTCTGGTTTGGAAGCTGTCCCTCTAGTGGCCCACTGCTTCCTTGCTTTACCAGACTTATTGTACTGGGTCTGTTGTGATTCATTTTTACCTTTTGTTTTACCCTGCCACCGAAATGGCCGAAATCTCGAGCCCTTTGGCTTAGGATTATAGCTGGCAGGAAACCCGACTTTCTTGGATTCAGCTTCTGACTCCAGAATATCTGTCAATTCCTTACCAAAAAGGATGTTCCCAACAAAAGGTAAAGCTTCCAGAACCTTTTTGGATTCTGAATCAGCTTTCTGTTATGCACACCAGTGCCTGCAGGAATGTACTGGTACACAAAGGGGGCGACCCGGCACCGGTCTAAAAATAGTTTTTGATTACAGAAAAACCAAATTTGGACAATTTTCAAGTAAAATCTTTAATATAATGTCCAGTTTGGGGGTGCGCCCAGAGCCAGTGACATATGCATAAACAAAAGGGAGAAAGAAGAAGGCTCTTGTGTGGGCGCACTCATTAATGGTAGTTAAATAACTAGAATGAATAACACTAGGTTGATTAGTCAGCAGATAAAACAAAATTTATTTGGAAATATTAAGAATATAATTGCCCCTGGTTGAGGAGATGTGAATGATCCCAGATAAAAATGTTCTGGTCCTGCCTCAGGAAATGAGATGGAGAGGGGTAGAGACACTGCAAGTCATAAACCCTTTCTCACCCGGCCAGTACAGATGATCTGTGTTAATGAGATCAATTAAGTCAATTGATTTTAGATTCTGTCATAATCCTAATGAAGGAATAACAGCTATTATGGCAATGAGTAATAATAGAAACAAATCAAAGGATATACCAGGGTAAAGAAAGAAAAGGATAGGAACAAATGGTGATGCTGCTGTTGGAGTCACATACCACACATCATATGCAATGATTGATGTTCTACAACACTGAGTATTCCCTGTGAGTCTCCACCTCAGGTACTAACTCAGCCCACACTGTTTCGCTTCCAAGATCGGACGAGATCGGGCATTAGCAGTGTGGTTTGATAGTAGAAGGATTTGGTCAGACGTCCAATGAGAGTGCACCTATATAGGGGGGGATAATTAGCTGGGTCTTATAGATACAGTGTGGATCTGCTTTTTGTGTTAGGCAGGAGACATAAAGTCCCACACCGGTGGTATTGTGTCCCTGGATCACAAATGAGAGTCCACGAAAAAGGAAGATATATAGATTTATGAAAAAAACGAAGATATATAGATTTATGAAAAAAACCCTAAAAAGGAAAATGGAGATCAATTAGGCTGTAGTTATTAGGAACGGGTGATAAAAATTACCCGTCCGTATAGATACAAATGGATAAGGAAACACGGATCAAGAAATTTTTTTATATATATGTGTACATTGGTACTGGTGTAAGGAACAGAAAATATGTCAAAGATAATTGTAGATACAAATAAATAGTACTGGTATATGCAATGAAATAATCACTAGTGACATGGGTGTCATTAGAAACACTTTGTGTGAATTGGAGCTGTTATAATCATTAGGATATAGGGAAATAGACATGAAATTCTCATATAACCCATGCAGCAATATGACAACAGGATCTGCAGGAGGAAAGTCAAAAAAGAATGCAGTATTTCTTTCCTATAAAATGCAGTTTTTAATCCTGATGCAATAAACTAAGATGCATAAGCCTGGAAAAAGGCATAAATGAAGCCACACAAAAAGCAGATAAATAGTACTGGTATATGCAATGAAATAATCACTAGTGACATGGGTGTCATTAGAAACACTTTGTGTGAATTGGAGCTGTTATAATCATTAGGATATAGGGAAATTGACATGAAATTCTCATATAACCCATGCAGCAATATGACAACAGGATCTGCAGGAGGAAAGTCAAAGAAGAATGCAGTATTTCTTTCCAATAAAATGCAGTTTTTAATCCTGATGCAATAAACTAAGATGCATAAGCCTGGAAAAAGGCATAAATGAAGCTGCACGGATATAGATACAATTTCTATGACAGCTGGGCAAAAATTAGCCCAAAATGGCAGGATGGAATGATCTGACCTGAGGCTAGGAGTGAATCACTTGCAGTTGGACAAAACAGGACCCATTGGAATGGAAAACATGTTTCACCCCTGTGGGGCTTGCTCACTTTCTGCTGACTAATCAACCTAGTGTTATTCATTCTAGTTATTTAACTACCATTAATGAGTGCGCCCACACAAGAGCCTTCTTCTTTCTCCCTTTTGTTTAGGAATGTACTGGTGTCTGAACTGTTATGCACACCAGTGCCTGCAGGAATGTACTGGTGTCTGAACTGTTATGCACACCAGTGCCTGCAGGAATGTACTGGTGTCTGAACGGATAGGGATGCAAAACAAATGAACTCACAGACAGACTGGGGAATATGACATTACGTACACAGAAGGTGATAGGGTAACAAAATAAACACAAAGTGAACAGAGAAGCCCAGAGGCTAAGAAACTGGGTGTCTTCCTAGTATTAGTAATGCTCAGATGGAAAAAGCAAGATGTTGTGTTTTAATACGTAGAGAACCCGAAATGCTGTTGCTAAGGGCAACAGCAAAACCCTAAAGGGTTACCAACGGGTGTGGCAGTAAACTCCTTGGTCAGAGATGGAATGATAGACACAAGGAGAGTCTCCACAATCCTAATCCTCACTGGCAATGCGCAGGTTCAGCTTACTGCCACTAAACTGACACCTGAACACCTTGCAGGGTGAGACAGGATTTAGGCAGGCAAGTCTGAGAATACAGCCGCAAACTTGCTAAGTTCACAGAGTAGCAAAAGAACCCCAGCAAGTTAAACGACTGACTCCAGTCTTACTGCTAGGTCTGGATTGGCAGAGTGTAGTACCAAATCCCCAGGCCTATTTGCAGTAAGCAACAACAAATACAAAGCTACACAGTACTGGCTAACTTTCAGGAACTGACTAACCAACAAAGATTCAGCAGCATCTGCTTAACCTGAGAAGAGGCCTTATATAGCAGGTGCTGTCCACGCCCCACTCAGACCTCACAGACTGTGAGCACAAAAACCAGCACAGGATCCCCTGCCGTGCACAGAGCCTGTAACCACTGCACAGCAAAAGACCCGAACCGGAGTATCAGCTGCGCTCAGGTTACTCCGCTAGCACTTGTCTCCCGGTTGCCATGACGACGTGGCAGCACAGGGCAGGAGACCCTAACAGTACCCCCCCTCTGACGAGGGGTCAAAGAACCCCTACCACCGGGTTTATCGGGGAACTGCGAGAAGAAAGAGCGTATCAGTCTGGGGGCATGAAGATCACAACTGCGCACCCACGACCGCTCCTCCGGGCCATACCCCTTCCAGTGCACCAAAAATGACAGCCGACCCCGAACCATCTTGGAGTCAAGAATCCTTTCAACAACAAACTCCCTCTGGCCACGTATCAGAAGAGGGGAAGGTCTTCCACTGGAAGAAGGATTACTAATCGCCCGTTTTAAAAGGGAACAATGAAATGTTTTATTGATACCCAAAGAACGGGGCAGATCTAACTGAAATGCCACCGGATTGATAACCCTGGTGATCTTATAAGGGCCGATAAACCGGGGGCCTAACTTATGAGATGGCTGTCTCAACTTCAAATTCTTGGTAGACAACCAGACGAAGTCTCCTAATTTGAAGCTGCAGGGTCTTTTCCGCTTATCAAAAACCCTTTTGGTCACTAATGACACAGACACAAGGGCTTTCTTCACTTTCCTCCAAATACCTCTAAGGACCGAAACCACAGAGGAACCACCAGGCGTGGAGTCCAGGGGGTCAAAAGAATTGGCCTTAGGATGATGCCCATACACACAAAGGAAGGGAGAGATCCCTGTAGCAGAGTGAGCCGCGTTGTTATAGGCAAACTCCGCCATGGACAGATGAGCAACCCAGTCAGTCTGACACTTGGAGACATAACACCTGAGGAACTGCTCCAAGGACTGGTTCACCCTTTCAGTCTGCCCATTAGACTGCGGATGGTAGCCTGACGACAAGCTGACAGAAATCTGGAGATCGGAACAAAATGCCCTCCAGAATTTGGCCACAAACTGGGATCCGCGGTCAGAGACCACATCAAGTGGCAACCCGTGGACTGGAGACGCACAACATGCAGCATAAATAATTCAGACAGGCGTCTGGCCGATGGCAGCCCAACCAGTGGAACGAAGTGCGCCATCTTCGAAAACCTGTCAACGACAACCCAGATGGCTGTCATCCCCGAGGATTTGGGCAAGTCCACCACAAAATCCATTGAAATGTGGGTCCATGGCTTAGATGGGATAGAGAGTGGATGTAATGGGCCAACAGGAACCCCTCTAGGAGTCTTATTTCGGGCACAGATGTCACATGCCCGAACCCACTGATCCACATCCTTAGCCACCGAGGGCCACCACACCGCCCTAGATAGCAACTCCCGAGTTCTGGCAATACCCGGGTGACCTGCCGACTTCTTGGCATGGAATTCCAGGAACACTCGCTGTCTTAACCTAGGAGGCACAAACAAAAGACCTACCGGAAGGTCTGGAGGAGCCTGCTCCTGTGCTCTAAGGACTAATGATAAGAGGTCCTGGGTAATGCCCACTTTAATACATGATGGGGACACAATGGGCAACGGCTCCTCGGTGGTCTCCTGGATTGGAGCAAAACTCTGCGAGAGCGCATCAGCCTTGATGTTTTTTGACCCAGGGCGATATGTTATCAAAAAATTAAAGCGAGCAAAAAACAAAGCCCATCGTGCCTGCCTGGCATTGAGACGCTTCGCTGACTCTAAATATGCCAGATTCTTATGGTCGGTGAGAATTGAGACCACAAACTTAGCCCCCTCAAGCCAGTGTCTCCACTCCTCGAGTGCATCCTTAATAGCCAACAATTCCCGGTTACCCACGTCATAATTAATCTCGGCAGGCGAAAATTTATGGGAAAAGTAAGCACAGGGATGAAGGCGATTATCAGACACTCCCATCTGAGAGAGCACTGCCCCAATACCCATCTCAGAGGCATCCACCTCCACCACAAAAGGACGCTCTGGATCTGGGTGTCGCAGCACCTTGGCCGATACAAATGCCCTTTTGAGACGGGCAAAAGCCGCTTTAGCCTCATAAGACCAGTGAGCAACATCCGCCCCTTTCTTAGTGAGTGCCACCAAGGGCGCCACTATAGACGAAAATCCAGCGATAAATCGTCTATAAAAATTCGCAAAGCCCAGGAAACGCTGAAGCGCCTTCAAACTAGTGGGCTGCACCCAATCCAGGACTGCCTGTACCTTGGAACCCTCCATTTGGAAACCTTCTGGGGAGATAATATATCCTAGAAATGCGATTTGCTGAACTTCAAATTCGCACTTCTCCAGCTTCGCCCCAAGCCGGTGGTCTCTGAGTTTCTGGAGGACTAAGCGTACATGCTTCCGATGTTCCTCCAAGGAATGGGAGAAGATTAGGATGTCATCTAAGTATACAACTAAGAATCTATCCAAATATTCCCTGAGTACATCATTCATGAAATCCTGGAAGACTGCCGGGGCATTACAGAGCCCAAAAGGCATCACCAAATATTCATAATGCCCTGAGTGGGTATTAAAGGCAGTCTTCCATTCATCCCCCTCTCTTATTCGGATTAGATTGTACGCACCGCGCAGGTCAATCTTAGAAAAAATGGTGGCAGTACGAAGCTGGTCAAACAAGACCCAAATGAGAGGCAGTGGGTATGAGTTTTTAATCGTGATACGGTTCAATTCCCTGAAGTCGATGCAGGGTCGCAACGAACCGTCCTTTTTACCCACGAAGAAGAACCCCGACCCAACTGGAGACTGTGAAGGTCTGATAAATCCCTTAGCCAAGTTCTCCTGAATGTACTCTGCCATAGCCTGAGTCTCAGGACGTGACAGGGAGTACAACCTGCTCTTGGGAAGCTTAGCATTTGGCAACAAATCAATGGCACAGTCATAGGGGCGATGGGGAGGTAGCACCTCTGCAACGTTTTTGGAGAACACGTCCGCAAAATCAGCATAACACCCTGGCAATCCTGGCAAACTTAGCTGCGAGAGCCTGACTGGAAGGCTCAAGCAACTCCTGAAACAATCAGTACCCCAACTAAGAATCTCCCCAGAGACCCAGTCAAATTGAGGATTGTGGGCCCTTAACCAGGGTAACCCCAACACCAATGGGGCAAAAGTACAGACAGTCACATAAAAGGACAATTTTTCAGTGTGTGTGGCTCCAATAAACAAAGAAATCTGGCTAGTGCAAGAGGTCATTTTACCTTGGCATAATGGTTCCCCGTTTAACCCACAAATCTCAATTTCCGATGCCAAGGGTACTAAGGGAACAGAGTGTTTCAGGGCGAATTGGCGGTCCATAAAAACCCCGTCGGCCCCACTGTCCACAAAGGCCTCAGTCTTGACAGTTTGACCGAGGATCTTCAAGGTCACCGGAATGATAAAAGTCTTCTTGGGAAATTCTGACTTCTGGCCTGACAGGATATTTCCCATCACCCTCAGGCCCTGAAGTTTTCCGGCTTTTCTGGGCATGATACTACCACATGACCTTTATTCCCACAGTACAAACACAACCCCTGCTGTCTCCTCCGCGTCTTCTCACGCGAGGAGAGGCGGGTAGCCCCAATCTGCATAGGCTCCTCGGAAAATTCCTCAGAGTCTGAGGTTCCCTTGGGAAAGAAGGAAACCTCGGTCTCCCTTTCAAGCCTACACTCTCTCAGCCGTCTAGGATAACTGCATGAGCTGATCCAAGCTATCAGGCAAGGGATATTGTACCAGTTGGTCTTTTACCTGGTTAGAAAGACCTCTTCGGTACTGGTGTCTCAGGGCTGGGTCATTACACTGGGTATCATGGGCCAACCTCCGAAACTCCGTACAGTAAACCTCAACTGGCCTTCGCCCTTGCTTAAGGATCGAAATCTGAGCCTCGGCTGAGGCCGTCTTGTCAGGGTCATCATACAACATGCCCAGTGCCGTAAAAAAAGCATCAACACTTTTAAGCGACGGACAGTCAGGCTGCAACCCATATGCCCAGACCTGTGGGTCTCCTTGTAGCAAGGAAATCACTATGCCCACCCGCTGAATCTCCGACCCAGAAGACTGAGGCCTAAGCCGGAAGTATAGCTTGCAGCTCTCCTTGAAACAAAAGAACTGCGAGCGATCTCCAGAAAAACGATCCGGGAGATTTACTTTCGGCTCCTTAACCCCTGAAGGTGCTGCTGCTGCGGGAGCTCTGCCAGCGGCCTGGGAGGTGTGCATTTTAATGGACAAATCATTAAATTGTCGAGTCAGGACCTGCACCTGATCGACCACCTGTTGCAACGTATTTTGAGGGGTATGCTCCATATTCCCACAAAATTTCAACAGGAGTATTAGGCTGCTGAATATGTTATGCACACCAGTGCCTGCAGGAATGTACTGGTGTTTGAACTGTTATGCACACCAGTGCCTGCAGGAATGTACTGGTGTCTGAACGGATAGGGATGCAAAACAAATGAACTCACAGACAGACTGGGGAATATGACATTACGTACACAGAAGGTGATAGGGTAACAAATTAACACAAAGTGAACAGAGAAGCCCAGAGGCTAAGAAACTGGGCGTCTCCCTAGTATTAGTAATGCTCAGATGGAAAAAGCAAGATGTTGTGTTTTAATACGTAGAGAACCCGAAATGCTGTTGCTAAGGGCAACAGCAAAACCCTAAAGGGTTACCAACGGGTGTGGCAGTAAACTCCTTGGTCAGAGATGGAATGATAGACACAAGGAGAGTCTCCACAATCCTAATCCTCACTTGCAGTGCACAGGTTCAGCTTACTGCCACTAAACTGACACCTGACACCTTGCACAGTGAGACAGGATTTAGGCAGGCAAGTCTGAGAATACAGCCGCAAACTTGCTAAGTTCACAGAGTAGCAAAAGAACCCCAGCAAGTTAAACGACTGACTCCAGTCTTACTGCTAGGTCTGGATTGGCAGAGTGTAGTACCAAATCCCCAGGCCTATTTGCAGTAAGCAACAACAAATACAAAGCTACACAGTACTGGCTAACTTTCAGGAACTGACTAACCAACAAAGATTCAGCAGCATCTGCTTAACCTGAGAAGAGGCCTTATATAGCAGGTGCTGTCCACGCCCCACTCAGACCTCACAGACTGTGAGCACAAAAACCAGCACCGGATCCCCTGCCGTGCACAGAGCCTGTAACCACTGTACAGCAAAAGACCCGAACCGGAGTATCAGCTGCGCTCAGGTTACTCCGCTAGCACTTGTCTCCCGGTTGCCATGACGACGTGGCAGCACAGGGCAGGAGACCCTAACACTTTCCATGTACGTAGCCAAATTGCTCTGCGAGCAGCTACCGTTAAGGCTGATGCTTTAGAAGCAATCGTACCCATATCCATTGCTGTTTCTTCTAGGAATAGCGCAGCCTGTTTCATATGGGCTATATGGGACTCCTGCTCCCTAGTAAGTGCTGAGAGCCCATTTTCCAATTCTTCAGCCCATTCAACTACCGCTTTTGCCATCCAGGCTGACGCCATAGCAGGCCTTATGACTGCCCCTGACAGAGAAAATATGTTTTTCAAAAAACCATCCACTCTTCTGTCTGTGACATCATTTAATGATGTAGATGGCAAAGGTAAAATAGATTTTCACACTAGTCGAATGACGTGCATATCTACTTTAGGAGGCACTTCTCTTTTTAAACAGTCCCCAGTTGGAAAAGGGTAGTAAGAATTCAATTTTTTGGGAATTCTACATCTCCTATTGGGTGTGGCCCAAGGTTCCTCCATAATTTCCATCAGTTCCTCTGACCCTGGAAACTCAACCCTAACTGTTTTGGGGGACGTTTAAACACCGGTGCTTTACTTTTAACTATTGGCTCAGCTGAATCTTCTAGAAACAGAATAGCCTTCATTGCTCCAATCAATTCAGCTATATCTTCAGAGCTGAAACCCTCCATTTGTTCTTCATATGGTGAAGTAGAGTATATGGAGTCATCATCTGTTACATCATCCTGTGTAGCCTGTGAATTTGATTATATATATTTACACTTGGTTTATCAGCTTGTTGACTTGTAGAAGCTGTTGGGGCTATACCATAAGATGGGAGCTGCATGTATGGGTTAATAGTGTACCCTATTCCTGCGGTTGGAGCTGCCGGGGCCAACCTGTCAGCTATACTAGATAGATCCACCTTGGGCCATATTTGCACAAACTCTATTTGTTGTTGAACAGGAATCTGCCTTGTAATTTGCTGGAATGAAAAACAGTTTGCACATAACCCCTCATTTGCCAAAGATTGAGTTATTAACCCCAACTTGCAGGATAAACATGTTTTGAGTGTTGGTGTTACTGTTAATGTAACCTCGTCACCTTTGCTGCTCTTAGACATGATAAACAATCAGCTTTTCCACAGTACTACACAATCTGTGACTGAAAACACTTTATATGCATAAAAGTGGTATCAATCTGACCCCAACCCAAGCACCAGCATTGAGGTTCAGAAAAAAAACACTGACAAACATATATAAAGTCAGCAATCACACTAGCAGTCAGTCACATGTTATATATTAGTCATATGAGCATGTTATCAACTACAAACACATTTCAAGTATGTAGGTGTACATTTACTGTTTTCTGTATTATACAGTTATTTTAATGTATTCAGACGCATTTGCGGAGAAAATCACAGTATCGTACAAAAACTCATATGCACTAAACTTAACTATTCATACTACCACAGTAGATAGAAATTTAGTGCTGTATACCCCTTACTCGGTAGAGTGGGATACAGGGAGACTCACCCCACTTCCAGGATCGATCAATACGTTTAGCAACCGCTGAGTGGATCCAGACGCTACTAGTGTACACTGCCGCTCCGGTAAATTTTAGTGGACACAAACGCTCAGTGAACGTTAGTGCATGCAGACTCTCATGTCTGCGACCCAGTCTCTTAGCGGTAAACCTTAGTGTATACAGACGCAGCGGCCTATGCTGTGACCGGGTCCCCTCGTGGTAGCGTCTGAGACGGAAGTGAGGCAATCAGTTCATGGCGGGAGACGCACAGAAACTGGTCATGAACTCGGGGGAGGGGCGACCAGGACAGCGTCTGACTCCCCACTGCTGGCATCAACCCTTGGGATCGCAGCCTCAAACTAATCCTGGCGCCTGATGATCCCTAAAGCCTAGCGCTAGAGCACCCGTGGTGGCGGCGCACCAGCTACTGTTTGGTAGTCTCCTCCCAATACAGTGCGGCTGTGTCCGTATTCCCCCTCTAAGCGGAACCGATGCCTTACCTTCTCCCCGTGCTCTGGCTACAGCCTGGTAACGTCTGCTGGACCTGCTAGCAACATCCGACACAGACGCCCGTCGAGACAGCACTTGTACCGTGGGTAAGCGTTGTTGCGACCCGTCAGAGAGTTGTTGGAGCGACTCTTTCCAATATGCGTGTAAGACGCTGTTAGGAAAGATCACTCAAAACATAGTAAGTGTTAGGCGCCGAGGGTCCGCTCGTCAGTGCGGCCCGGCGCCTAGCAACTAGGGACGCCGCATGCGGACAGCCGCCGGCTCCCTAGCAACGCTAGACGCCGGGCGCACGGAGCCGCACAGACTTTAGCAACGGGGACGCCACTGTCGGACCACGTTCCCCGTTGCTGGGTCTAAGTTTATCACCTCACTGGTTCCTGGCCGTGCAGCATGCAGCTGCACGGCATGTTGTAATTAGCCCTGTCTGGCACCTGATTGGAGGGCTTCCATTTAAAAGCACTCTCAGGACTTCTCACAGACGCCGGTTATAGCTTCCTGTTTGCTGTGTCAGTTGCAGAGAGTTTTCCAGTCCTGTTCTATCCGGTCGTTCCTGTCCTCAGTGGTCCAGTACTCGGAAGTTGTCATCTTTTCCTGGAGTCCAGACCGAGCACCTTTAACATCCTGTGGTGTTCGTAAGTCGCGGCTTAGCCGTGTGTTGCGGCTTGACCGCTTACTAATTATCATTTGGTTATTTTGTGTTTCGGAGCTTTTGCGGAGGATTCCGCTCCCACAAATCCACTCTGGTATCCAGCGGTGCTGGATAGGAGTTACGGATCAGTGGATTTTTGGTTGTCCTTTTCCCTGGCGGTTTGACCGCACATACTTCTGGTTTAAGTTAGTTAGCTTGTAGCCCCTGGCTTGGTTGCTTAGTCAGAGGGCCCCTTGTTATCACCCTGTCTCGGATTTCCCTTTGTCTCCCATTAAGACCTGAGGGGGCATCGGAGTTGGGCAGACGTAATCCGCCCTTCAAACGCGGCTGCCATGGGCTCAAGCAACCATAGTCTCGCAGGGGATTTCTGATAACACGGGCGAGACAACGGAGTTAGGGCGCCAGGGGTTACTAGGCTTTCCTGCTCCCGTAACCAGCATTCCCTTCCAGTACTCTGGCCTTTGTCATAAGATCTCCTCAGGTCAGAAGTACTGGAATCATAACATTATAACCGGCCAGACCAAAACTTAAAATTAAACAGGGTTTGATTTTTTCCCTTATTCAGTTTAGAAGGGTTTTCGGCCTCATGAATCCCACTGGTTTAGGGCCAAATCCTGGCCAGCTTCTAGTTAGCCAGATTCAAGAACTTACTCAGATGGTTCAGGATCTTTCCCTTCGGGTGAGGTCACAGGAAGATCTTTTACGGACTTCCCCGAGGGTCGTTCCTGAACCGAAAATGCATTTGCCTGACCGTTTTTCTGGTGATAGGAAGCAGTTTTTTAATTTTAAAGAGTCTTGTAAACTTTATTTTCGTTTAAGACCAGTCTCCTCAGGTACGGAATCTCAGCGGGTCGGAATTATTATTTCTTTACTTCAGGGGGATCCCCAGACCTGGGCTTTTGGTTTAAAAACAGAGGATCCGGCATTGTTGTCTGTAGACGCCTTTCTGGGGTCTTTAGGGCTATTGTATGATGACCCTGATAGAGAGGCATCCGCCGAGAGTCAGTTACGTGCTCTCAGACAGGGTAGGAATCCCGCAGAGATTTATTGTACGGAGTTTCGCCGTTGGTCGAACGACTGTGGATGGAATGACCCAGCCCTGCGCAGTCAGTTTCGCCTCGGCTTATCTGAGTCTATAAAAGACAGTCTCCTTCAGTATCCCGCTCCTGAGACTCTCGATAAACTCATGGAGCTTTCTATTAAGATTGATCGTCGTCTCAGAGAGCGGAGGGCTGAAAAAGAAGCACCTGTCGGGTCTACCCCTTGTGTTTTTTCCATTCCTGTGGACATGGAGGAGCCCATGCAGATGGGTCTCTCCAAGCTGTCTCCTGAAGAAAGAACCAGAAGGCAAAATTCTGGTCTTTGTTTGTACTGTGGGGGTAAAGGACATTTTGCCCGTAATTGTCCGAACAAGTCGGGAAACGCCTCGACCAAGTGAATTGTGAGGGGGTTCACTTTGGTCTGCAGCTTATCTCCTCGAATAATTCCCTGTTAGTCCCAGCTAAAGTTTCCTTTGGCGGCCTCTGTTCTTCGGTGTCGGCTTTCGTTGACAGTGGAGCTGCAGGGAACTTTATGGACTTAACGTGGGCCAAGGCCTTAGGTATTCCTCAGTTAACCTTGGGTAGGCATATCACAATGCATGGTTTGGATGGGAGTCCCTTATCCAATGGGGTTATTTCCCTCTGTACACCCCCTGTTCTACTTTCGGTAGGAGCTCTTCATTCCGAAAAAATTTAATTTTTCCTTACCCATTGCCCAGCAGTTCCAGTGGTTCTGGGTCACCCTTGGCTGGCCTTTCATAATCCCATCATTGATTGGCAGTCGGGGGAGATCTCACAATGGGGTACCATCTGTAATAAGGAATGTATTACGCTTCCCCTCAGAATTGCTGCTGTCATTCCCGCACCCATTCCTGTGGAATACCAGGATTTTGATGTATTTTCCAAGGGCAATGCGGACATTTTGCCTCCCCATCGGCCTTATGATTGTGCTATTGAGCTAATTCCTGGTGCCACATTGCCAAAGGGAAGGTTATATGCTTTGTCCGGACCAGAAACTGTGGCCATGAATGAGTATGTTAAAGAGAGCTTAGGGAAAGGATTTATCAGGCCATCTAAATCCCCTTTAAGTGCAGGCTTCTTCTTTGTGGAGAAGAAAGATGGATCACTCAGACCCTGCATTGACTTTAGAGCCTTGAATAAAATCTCAGTAAAGAATACTTACCCTTTGCCGCTGATTTCTGTCCTCTTTGATCAGCTACGTTCGGCTGTGATTTTTTCTAAGATTGACCTGAGAGGAGCGTATAACCTCATCCGAATCAAGTCAGGGGATGAGTGGAAAACGGCATTCAGTACTCAATCGGGTCACTACGAGTATCTGGTTATGCCATTCGGCCTGTCTAACGCTCCGGCAGTTTTCCAGGATCTCATTAACGATGTGCTCCGTGATTTTCTTGGAAGATTCGTAGTCGTCTACTTAGACGATATCTTGATCTATTCTGACTCTATTGAACAACATGTTACCCAGGTGCGTCAGGTTCTTCAAAAATTACGTGAAAATCACCTATATGCCAAGCTGGAGAAGTGTGAATTTCATGTCACGGAGGTATCCTTTTTAGGGTACATTATTTCCCCTCGGGGATTCTGTATGGAACCAAAGAAGCTCCAAGCCATCCTTAGTTGGGCGCAACCCACCAACTTAAAAGCAATTCAGCGCTTTTTAGGGTTTGCGAATTATTATAGAAGATTTATTCATTCTTTTTCCGACCTGGTTGCTCCCATTGTGGCACTGACTAAGAAGGGAGCGGATCCAACCAACTGGTCACATGAAGCTGAAGTATCTTTTCAGGCCTTGAAACAAGCCTTCATCTCAGCCCCAGTCCTCAGACATCCCAACCCAGAATTGCCTTTCATTGTTGAGGTTGATGCCTCGGAGGTTGGAGTAGGGGCTATCCTGTCTCAGAAGGATCCAGACTCTCTAGAATTACATCCTTGTGCCTTTATGTCCAGGAAATTCTCTTCTGCTGAATCCAACTACGATGTTGGTAACCGGGAATTACTGGCTATTAAATGGGCTTTCGAGGAGTGGAGGCATTGGCTTGAGGGAGCAACACATACCATTTCAGTTTTGACTGATCACAAAAATCTTCAGTACATCGAATCTGCTAAACGGCTGAATGCCCGGCAGGCTCGTTGGGCTTTATTTTTTACTCGTTTCAAGTTTTTTATCACCTTCAGGCCAGGTTCCAAGAATACCAAGGCGGATGCCCTGTCACGCTGTTTTCTTCCAGTTCATGATAACAGTCCTGTTACTCCCATTCTTCCGTCTTCAGTCATTCGGGCAGGTCTCACACAAGATTTATTCACCCAGTTAAAGCAGCTTCAACATCAAGCTCCTGGAAATACTCCTGCTGGTCGTCTTTATGTCCCTAAGTTTTTGAGAGCAACTGTTTTGACTGAGTTTCATGATAGCAAAGTTGCCGGGCATCCGGGGATCTCTAAGACTTTGGAATTAGTCTCCCGCTCAGTATGGTGGCCTGGTCTTTCCAAAGACATTAAGGAGTTTGTTTTTTCTTGTCAAGTCTGTGCACAGCATAAAGTTCCCCGTTCCTTGCCTATCGGTCAACTTATGCCCTTAAATGTTCCTCTCAGGCCATGGTCTCATATTTCCATGGATTTTGTGGTAGACCTCCCTCTGTCAGCCGGATGCCGAGTCATATGGGTAGTAGTGGACCGTTTTAGCAAGATGGCCCATTTCATTGCTCTTCCCCGACTGCCATCTGCCCAGGGATTGGCAGTTTTGTTCCTCCGCCATGTTTTCAGACTCCATGGATTACCCACGGATATTGTTTCTGATCGGGGTCCACAATTCATTGCACAATTTTGGAAGTCTTTTTGTGCCTCATTAAAGATGAAATTGTCGTTAACGTCCGGCTACCATCCCCAATCCAACGGGCAGACTGAGCGAGTTAATCAATCATTAAAACAGTATTTGCGTTTGTACTCGGCCAAACTCCAAAATGATTGGTCCGAGTTTCTTCCTTTGGCGGAGTTTGCTTACAACAATGCCTGTCATTTCTCCACCAATGTGTCTCCATTTTTTACAGTTTTCGGTTTTCACCCCAGGGCTAATTCCTTTTTTCAACATTCCTCTGTCTCCTCGCTGACCTTGACCTCTCATCTCAGACTCATTTGGAGAAAAGTGCACCTTGCTCTCAGAAAAGCGGCATTTCGGGAGAAAAAAATTTCTGACAGGCTCCGGCGGCCTTGCACTTTTAAAGTAGGAGACAGGGTATGGTTATCGACTCGCAACATTAAACTTCGACAAACCTCAGCCAGATTGGGCCCCAAATTTATTGGACCTTTTCATATTATAAAAAAAAATCAATCCAGTTGCTTTCCGGTTACGTTTACCAAAAACTCTCCGGATCGGAAATACGTTCCATTGCTCCTTGTTGAAACCATACGTTTCTTCCAGTAGATTTCCTCGAAAAGTCTCTCAGGGGAAATCACCAGTAGATGTACAAGGTCAGCAGGAGTTTTTGGTGGAGAAGGTTCTCGATTCCAAGTTGTCCCGGGGTCGGCTTTATTTTCTGGTACATTGGAGAGGTTATGGTCCAGAAGAAATGTCTTGGGTCCTGGATAAGGATCTCCATGCCCCGAGGCTCAAGAGGGCATTTTTTAGAGAATTTCCTCAGAAACCTGGCCTTAGGGGTTCCTTGACCCCTCCTCAAGGGGGGGGTACTGTTAGGCGCCGAGGGTCCGCTCGTCAGTGCGGCCCGGCGCCTAGCAACTAGGGACGCCGCATGCGGACAGCCGCCGGCTCCCTAGCAACGCTAGACGCCGGGCGCACGGAGCCGCACAGACCTTAGCAACGGGGACGCCACTGTCGGACCACGTTCCCCGTTGCTGGGTCTAAGTTTATCACCTCACTGGTTCCTGGCCGTGCAGCATGCAGCTGCACGGCATGTTGTAATTAGCCCTGTCTGGCACATGATTGGAGGGCTTCCATTTAAAAGCACTCTCAGGACTTCTCACAGACGCCGGTTATAGCTTCCTGTTTGCTGTGTCAGTTGCAGAGAGTTTTCCAGTCCTGTTCTATCCGGTCGTTCCTGTCCTCAGTGGTCCAGTACTCGGAAGTTGTCATCTTTTCCTGGAGTCCAGACCGAGCACCTTTAACATCCTGTGGTGTTCGTAAGTCGCGGCTTAGCCGTGTGTTGCGGCTTGACCGCTTACTAATTATCATTTGGTTATTTTGTGTTTCGGAGCTTTTGCGGAGGATTCCGCTCCCACAAATCCACTCTGGTATCCAGCGGTGCTGGATAGGAGTTACGGATCAGTGGATTTTTGGTTGTCCTTTTCCCTGGCGGTTTGACCGCACATACTTCTGGTTTAAGTTAGTTAGCTTGTAGCCCATGGCTTGGTTGCTTAGTCAGAGGGCCCCTTGTTATCACCCTGTCTCGGATTTCCCTTTGTCTCCCATTAAGACCTGAGGGGGCATCGGAGTTGGGCAGACGTAATCCGCCCTTCAAACGCGGCTGCCATGGGCTCAAGCAACCATAGTCTCGCAGGGGATTTCTGATAACACGGGCGAGACAACGGAGTTAGGGCGCCAGGGGTTACTAGGCTTTCCTGCTCCCGTAACCAGCATTCCCTTCCAGTACTCTGGCCTTTGTCATAAGATCTCCTCAGGTCAGAAGTACTGGAATCATAACATTATAACCGGCCAGACCAAAACTTAAAATTAAACAGGGTTTGATTTTTTCCCTTATTCAGTTTAGAAGGGTTTTCGGCCTCATGAATCCCACTGGTTTAGGGCCAAATCCTGGCCAGCTTCTAGTTAGCCAGATTCAAGAACTTACTCAGATGGTTCAGGATCTTTCCCTTCGGGTGAGGTCACAGGAAGATCTTTTACGGACTTCCCCGAGGGTCGTTCCTGAACCGAAAATGCATTTGCCTGACCGTTTTTCTGGTGATAGGAAGCAGTTTTTTAATTTTAAAGAGTCTTGTAAACTTTATTTTCGTTTAAGACCAGTCTCCTCAGGTACGGAATCTCAGCGGGTCGGAATTATTATTTCTTTACTTCAGGGGGATCCCCAGACCTGGGCTTTTGGTTTAAAAACAGAGGATCCGGCATTGTTGTCTGTAGACGCCTTTCTGGGGTCTTTAGGGCTATTGTATGATGACCCTGATAGAGAGGCATCCGCCGAGAGTCAGTTACGTGCTCTCAGACAGGGTAGGAATCCCGCAGAGATTTATTGTACGGAGTTTCGCCGTTGGTCGAACGACTGTGGATGGAATGACCCAGCCCTGCGCAGTCAGTTTCGCCTCGGCTTATCTGAGTCTATAAAAGACAGTCTCCTTCAGTATCCCGCTCCTGAGACTCTCGATAAACTCATGGAGCTTTCTATTAAGATTGATCGTCGTCTCAGAGAGCGGAGGGCTGAAAAAGGAGCACCTGTCGGGTCTACCCCTTGTGTTTTTTCCATTCCTGTGGACATGGAGGAGCCCATGCAGATGGGTCTCTCCAAGCTGTCTCCTGAAGAAAGAACCAGAAGGCAAAATTCTGGTCTTTGTTTGTACTGTGGGGGTAAAGGACATTTTGCCCGTAATTGTCCGAACAAGTCGGGAAACGCCTCGACCAAGTGAATTGTGAGGGGGTTCACTTTGGTCTGCAGCTTATCTCCTCGAATAATTCCCTGTTAGTCCCAGCTAAAGTTTCCTTTGGCGGCCTCTGTTCTTCGGTGTCGGCTTTCGTTGACAGTGGAGCTGCAGGGAACTTTATGGACTTAACGTGGGCCAAGGCCTTAGGTATTCCTCAGTTAACCTTGGGTAGGCATATCACAATGCATGGTTTGGATGGGAGTCCCTTATCCAATGGGGTTATTTCCCTCTGTACACCCCCTGTTCTACTTTCGGTAGGAGCTCTTCATTCCGAAAAAATTTAATTTTTCCTTACCCATTGCCCAGCAGTTCCAGTGGTTCTGGGTCACCCTTGGCTGGCCTTTCATAATCCCATCATTGATTGGCAGTCGGGGGAGATCTCACAATGGGGTACCATCTGTAATAAGGAATGTATTACGCTTCCCCTCAGAATTGCTGCTGTCATTCCCGCACCCATTCCTGTGGAATACCAGGATTTTGATGTATTTTCCAAGGGCAATGCGGACATTTTGCCTCCCCATCGGCCTTATGATTGTGCTATTGAGCTAATTCCTGGTGCCACATTGCCAAAGGGAAGGTTATATGCTTTGTCCGGACCAGAAACTGTGGCCATGAATGAGTATGTTAAAGAGAGCTTAGGGAAAGGATTTATCAGGCCATCTAAATCCCCTTTAAGTGCAGGCTTCTTCTTTGTGGAGAAGAAAGATGGATCACTCAGACCCTGCATTGACTTTAGAGCCTTGAATAAAATCTCAGTAAAGAATACTTACCCTTTGCCGCTGATTTCTGTCCTCTTTGATCAGCTACGTTCGGCTGTGATTTTTTCTAAGATTGACCTGAGAGGAGCGTATAACCTCATCCGAATCAAGTCAGGGGATGAGTGGAAAACGGCATTCAGTACTCAATCGGGTCACTACGAGTATCTGGTTATGCCATTCGGCCTGTCTAACGCTCCGGCAGTTTTCCAGGATCTCATTAACGATGTGCTCCGTGATTTTCTTGGAAGATTCGTAGTCGTCTACTTAGACGATATCTTGATCTATTCTGACTCTATTGAACAACATGTTACCCAGGTGCGTCAGGTTCTTCAAAAATTACGTGAAAATCACCTATATGCCAAGCTGGAGAAGTGTGAATTTCATGTCACGGAGGTATCCTTTTTAGGGTACATTATTTCCCCTCGGGGATTCTGTATGGAACCAAAGAAGCTCCAAGCCATCCTTAGTTGGGCGCAACCCACCAACTTAAAAGCAATTCAGCGCTTTTTAGGGTTTGCGAATTATTATAGAAGATTTATTCATTCTTTTTCCGACCTGGTTGCTCCCATTGTGGCACTGACTAAGAAGGGAGCGGATCCAACCAACTGGTCACGTGAAGCTGAAGTATCTTTTCAGGCCTTGAAACAAGCCTTCATCTCAGCCCCAGTCCTCAGACATCCCAACCCAGAATTGCCTTTCATTGTTGGTTGATGCCTCGGAGGTTGGAGTAGGGGCTATCCTGTCTCAGAAGGATCCAGACTCTCTAGAATTACATCCTTGTGCCTTTATGTCCAGGAAATTCTCTTCTGCTGAATCCAACTACGATGTTGGTAACCGGGAATTACTGGCTATTAAATGGGCTTTCGAGGAGTGGAGGCATTGGCTTGAGGGAGCAACACATACCATTTCAGTTTTGACTGATCACAAAAATCTTCAGTACATCGAATCTGCTAAACGGCTGAATGCCCGGCAGGCTCGTTGGGCTTTATTTTTTACTCGTTTCAAGTTTTTTATCACCTTCAGGCCAGGTTCCAAGAATACCAAGGCGGATGCCCTGTCACGCTGTTTTCTTCCAGTTCATGATAACAGTCCTGTTACTCCCATTCTTCCGTCTTCAGTCATTCGGGCAGGTCTCACACAAGATTTATTCACCCAGTTAAAGCAGCTTCAACATCAAGCTCCTGGAAATACTCCTGCTGGTCGTCTTTATGTCCCTAAGTTTTTGAGAGCAACTGTTTTGACTGAGTTTCATGATAGCAAAGTTGCCGGGCATCCGGGGATCTCTAAGACTTTGGAATTAGTCTCCCGCTCAGTATGGTGGCCTGGTCTTTCCAAAGACATTAAGGAGTTTGTTTTTTCTTGTCAAGTCTGTGCACAGCATAAAGTTCCCCGTTCCTTGCCTATCGGTCAACTTATGCCCTTAAATGTTCCTCTCAGGCCATGGTCTCATATTTCCATGGATTTTGTGGTAGACCTCCCTCTGTCAGCCGGATGCCGAGTCATATGGGTAGTAGTGGACCGTTTTAGCAAGATGGCCCATTTCATTGCTCTTCCCCGACTGCCATCTGCCCAGGGATTGGCAGTTTTGTTCCTCCGCCATGTTTTCAGACTCCATGGATTACCCACGGATATTGTTTCTGATCGGGGTCCACAATTCATTGCACAATTTTGGAAGTCTTTTTGTGCCTCATTAAAGATGAAATTGTCGTTAACGTCCGGCTACCATCCCCAATCCAACGGGCAGACTGAGCGAGTTAATCAATCATTAAAACAGTATTTGCGTTTGTACTCGGCCAAACTCCAAAATGATTGGTCCGAGTTTCTTCCTTTGGCGGAGTTTGCTTACAACAATGCCTGTCATTTCTCCACCAATGTGTCTCCATTTTTTACAGTTTTCGGTTTTCACCCCAGGGCTAATTCCTTTTTTCAACATTCCTCTGTCTCCTCGCTGACCTTGACCTCTCATCTCAGACTCATTTGGAGAAAAGTGCACCTTGCTCTCAGAAAAGCGGCATTTCGGGAGAAAAAAATTTCTGACAGGCTCCGGCGGCCTTGCACTTTTAAAGTAGGAGACAGGGTATGGTTATCGACTCGCAACATTAAACTTCGACAAACCTCAGCCAGATTGGGCCCCAAATTTATTGGACCTTTTCATATTATAAAAAAAAATCAATCCAGTTGCTTTCCGGTTACGTTTACCAAAAACTCTCCGGATCGGAAATACGTTCCATTGCTCCTTGTTGAAACCATACGTTTCTTCCAGTAGATTTCCTCGAAAAGTCTCTCAGGGGAAATCACCAGTAGATGTACAAGGTCAGCAGGAGTTTTTGGTGGAGAAGGTTCTCGATTCCAAGTTGTCCCGGGGTCGGCTTTATTTTCTGGTACATTGGAGAGGTTATGGTCCAGAAGAAATGTCTTGGGTCCTGGATAAGGATCTCCATGCCCCGAGGCTCAAGAGGGCATTTTTTAGAGAATTTCCTCAGAAACCTGGCCTTAGGGGTTCCTTGACCCCTCCTCAAGGGGGGGGTACTGTTAGGCGCCGAGGGTCCGCTCGTCAGTGCGGCCCGGCGCCTAGCAACTAGGGACGCCGCATGCGGACAGCCGCCGGCTCCCTAGCAACGCTAGACGCCGGGCGCACGGAGCCGCACAGACCTTAGCAACGGGGACGCCACTGTCGGACCACGTTCCCCGTTGCTGGGTCTAAGTTTATCACCTCACTGGTTCCTGGCCGTGCAGCATGCAGCTGCACGGCATGTTGTAATTAGCCCTGTCTGGCACATGATTGGAGGGCTTCCATTTAAAAGCACTCTCAGGACTTCTCACAGACGCCGGTTATAGCTTCCTGTTTGCTGTGTCAGTTGCAGAGAGTTTTCCAGTCCTGTTCTATCCGGTCGTTCCTGTCCTCAGTGGTCCAGTACTCGGAAGTTGTCATCTTTTCCTGGAGTCCAGACCGAGCACCTTTAACATCCTGTGGTGTTCGTGAGTCGCGGCTTAGCCGTGTGTTGCGGCTTGACCGCTTACTAATTATCATTTGGTTATTTTGTGTTTCGGAGCTTTTGCGGAGGATTCCGCTCCCACAAATCCACTCTGGTATCCAGCGGTGCTGGATAGGAGTTACGGATCAGTGGATTTTTGGTTGTCCTTTTCCCTGGCGGTTTGTCCGCACATACTTCTGGTTTAAGTTAGTTAGCTTGTAGCCCATGGCTTGGTTGCTTAGTCAGAGGGCCCCTTGTTATCACCCTGTCTCGGATTTCCCTTTGTCTCCCATTAAGACCTGAGGGGGCATCGGAGTTGGGCAGACGTAATCCGCCCTTCAAACGCGGCTGCCATGGGCTCAAGCAACCATAGTCTCGCAGGGGATTTCTGATAACACGGGCGAGACAACGGAGTTAGGGCGCCAGGGGTTACTAGGCTTTCCTGCTCCCGTAACCAGCATTCCCTTCCAGTACTCTGGCCTTTGTCATAAGATCTCCTCAGGTCAGAAGTACTGGAATCATAACAGTAAGACTATAAAAATAAATTAAATAAAGCTCAGGACTGCCAAACACAGCATCCCTGTGACCATGGTCCGGTTCTTGCCGCACCAAACAAAAAACTGATTTGACTGAGTCGGTGCGCGGGATTATATGGATGAGCCAGGTGTATCCTGGGAGGCCAGAAAGCTCGTGATCGTTTGGTGCCAATCCGCTGTCGCTTCAGCATATCCCATTGTTATCCTGTGGATAACCTGTGGACCCAGCCGGAGAAATGAATATTAAATCCCATGAACGGGTAATAGAATGTGGGATCATCCAATACAGCATTGCTGATCTAGGACATGATAGGAGCAGGGGCGTAGCCAGAACTTTGTGGGCCCCATAGCAACATTTTGAAGGGGCCCCTGTCCCAGTGCTTCTAGAGAGACACTTCTCTGCAGCAGTTGTTCATTTTATGCCCTATAATAGTGCCCCAGATAATTTTCTGAACCATAGCAGAGCCTTATTTAATGTTATGCCCCATAGCAGTGCCCTAGTTTCTTTTATGAATCGCAGTAATGCTTAAGTTCCCCCTATGTCACATGTCAGAGCTGCCAGTACACATTATGCCGCACAGTACCCCCAATTCACATCATGATATATAGTACTCCCCATTCATATTGTGCCTCATTACAGAGCCCCGGTTCATATTATATAACATTATAATGCCCTCCAGTTCATTTTATACCACACTACAATGAGCAGGTCCAGCTGCATAACTCGATATATTGCAAGGGTGGTATTCATGTGACCGACGGTCACATGACCTCCCCCAAAATTCCACCCCCTCACTATCCTGACGCTCGGCATGCCGACCAACAGGGACTATTTCCACTCATGGTGTCCACGACACCCATAGAGTGGGAATAGAACCCGCGGTCGCCACTGAGCCCGCAAGGGGCTTGCTGCACTGGCCCCTCCCCGCCGGGATCCCGGCGTCGGTATGCTGCTGGGATCCCGGCGTCGGTATGCTGACCTGCGGTCAGCCATTCTACACCCATAATGTAGGCCCCAAGGAAAAAGTTTGTAAGGACCCCTATGTACCACTCAATGGCGAAAAATGTATATAACACATGTAACAGTGACAGGGGAAGGTGGCCCCTCTCAGCTCTGGGCCCCATAGCAGCTGCACTCCCTGCACCTATGGTAGCTACACCCTGTATATATTATAACACATGTAACTGTGACAGGGAAGGTGGCCCCTCTCACCTCAGGGCCCCATATCAGCTGCACTCCCTGCACCTATGGTAGCTACACCCTGTATATAACACATGTAACTGTGACAGGGAAGGTGGCCCCTCTCAGCTCTGGGCCCCATAGTAGCTGCACTGCCTGCACCTATGGTAGCTACACCCTGTATATAACACATGTAACTGTGACAGGGAAGGTGGCCCCTCTCAGCTCTGGGCCCCATAGTAGCTGCACTGCCTGCACCTATGGTAGCTACACCCTGTATATAACACATGTAACTGTGACAGTGAAGGTGGCCCCTCTCAGCTCTGGGCCCCAAAGCAGCTGCACTCCCTGCACCTATGGTAGCTACACCCTGTATATAACACATGTAACTGTGACAGGGAAGGTGGTCCCTCTCAGCTCTGGGCCCCATATCAGCTGCACTCCCTGCACCTATGGTAGCTACACCCTTGTATATAACACATGTAACTGTGACAGGGAAGGTGGCCCCTCTCAGCTCTGGGCCCCATAGCAGCTGCACTGCCTGCACCTATGGTAGCTACACCCTTGGACAGGAGTACAATCACTGTATTCCACTGCATTTATTTTTTAGGATAATTCTGGAAAACTGCGTCACAGGAACAGAGAACAAACCTCGCACCATACAAGCAGCTGGTTACATCACGCTACAAAGAATTTGCAATATTCTAAATTCAGGGGCTTTATTCAAAATAGGTTGCAAAGCACTGAAAGCCCTGTACGTAAGCTACTCAGGCTAAGCCCAGAATAGGTGTATACAGACGGAAGGCACGGAATAATCCTCTCTAATATATGCGAATGAGAGTAGATTACATGACACCGAGAATAAACGGGTAAATTGCATATTGCATGAGGACAGAGGAACTCCGCAGGGCCGTTATGGTGGTTGATAATCCATAAATTGGAATTATTGCACATTCACACAGACCCTTGTGTTGTCAGTGCCCAATAAGGACTGGTACACACGGTTCTTCATGGGTTACCAATGTCTATCCCATGACACAGGTAGATGGGCTACTGAACCAACTGAAAAGAGCATGCTATGCCCCACCTAACCTTAGATCTCCATAAGAGGTACTGGCAGATATCTCTTACCTAGGCTCAGGTGATTGGCATCTGCCAGTACATGCCTGAAGCACACATTCTGAATTGCACTAAAGAAGCCTCCCACCGATATTCACACCACTCTTTACGAATCCTAAATTCACTTGGTGGAGCGTTGGGTGGTCAGAGAAATAATAATGCCATTTCATCATCACATTTGTTTTTGTACTACTTACAATGCACTGAGGGCCCGATTCAGACCTGACCGTTGCTGTGTGTTTTTGCAGAGTTCTGCCATCAGATAGCCGCCGCCCATGGAGAGTGAAAACCCGCCCCTTGCAAGTGTACGCTGTGCGAAAATTCCGCCAGACAGCGGACAGCTGCAAATCCGTTCACAAGTCGCTCACCATCCAATGATTTTTCCAGTCAGTGCAGTGTGTGCGCAGCCCAGTACTTACTCCTACAGTGCCATACAAACAGGCTGATAGGGGCCGAAGCTGACGTCACACACCCGCCTTGAAAACGTTTGGGAACGCCTGCGTTTTTCCTGACACTCCCAGAAAACGGACAGTTACCACCCGCAAACGTCCTCTTCCTGCCAATCAGCCTGCGATTGCCCATGCGATTTTCTCACCATCCTGTCGCTGTTTGGCGACGCACCTGTGCATTGCGGCACATATGCATGTCCAGTCATTCGATAATCACCCGCTGTATGATTTCGCACAACAGTGATCAAGTCTGAATCAGGCCCTGAACCCAATGTATTCCGTACAATGTAAAATAAAGAAACGAGAGCGGTTACCGCAAACGGAATATATTACCAGGGGTCGGACTCAAGTGTAAATATTTTTGGTCTCTGCAGAGGCCGTGGGTGACATTTTCCTAAAGCCTCATCATAATAATACATTGTGAAATCCCCGGAAAGTTATTTATACTGTATACAAAACCGGACTGATGTAACGAATGACTCAATGTAGACTGTAACGGTCACTGTGTGGGTGGGACACTGGAGCGAAAGTATAGACCTTTACTGTACTTTGAACACTATATACCGTATATACTCGAGTATAAGTCAACCCGAATATAAGCCGAGGCACCTAATTTTACCACAAAAACCTCGGAAAACTCATTGACTCGAGTATAAGCCTAGGGTGGGAAATGCAGCTCTAGACGTACATAGCCCTCAGTGCCAGATATGCCCTCATACTGCCAGATATGCCCTCATACTGCCAGGTATGCCCCCACAGTGCCAGATATGCCCTCATGCTGCCAGATATGCCACACAGTGCCAGATATGCCCCCTCAGTGCCAGATATTCCCCCTCAGTGCCAGATATGCCCTCATGCTGCCAGATATGCCCCACAGTGCCAGATATGCCCCCTCAGTGCCAGATATGCCCTCATAGTGCCAGATATGCCCTCATAGTGCCAGATATGACCTCATGCTGCCAGATATGCCACACAGTGCCAGATATGCCGTCATGCTGCCAGATATGCCCCAGAGTGCCAGATATGCCCTCATGCTGCCAGATGTGCCCCACAGTGCCAGATATGCCCTCATGCTGCCAGATATGCCCCACAGTGCCAGATATGCCCTCATGCTGCCAGATGTGCCCCACAGTGCCAGATATGCCCTCATGCTGCCAGATGTGCCCCACAGTGCCAGATATGCCCTCATGCTGCCAGATATGCCCCACAGTGCCAGATATGCCCGATATACCCCACAGTGCAAGATATGCCCCACAGTGCCCGATATGCCCTCATGCTGCCAGATATGCCCCACAGTGCCAGTTACGGTACTTACCCTCCATCGCTCCCGTGCTCTCTTCTGAAGGAGGGACACGGAGGGCACAGCGCGCGCCTCTCCTGTGTCCCTCCTCCGTCTCCGGCGGCGTGTGTGTGTGTTAAATGAAGTGCCGGTTCGTGAGCCAATCAGAGCTCATGAACAGGCAGTTCATTTAACACACACACGCCGCCGGAGACGCAGGAGGGACACAGGAGAGCTGCGCGCTGTGCCCTTCCGTGTCCCTCCTTCCACTGACTCGAGTATAAGGCGAGGGGGCTTTTTCAGCACAAAAAAACATGCTGAAAACGGCTTATACTCGAGTATATACGGTAAGTAGACGCGTCATCTGTATAAGTTCATACGGGGGTGCAAGTCAATCGCATAATGTTTGGAACAAATCATTTTCAATCGTCATCACAACGACAGATTGGAATATTTTGAAATCTGTAGTGGTTCTTCCATTTGGAACCTCACAATCAACTCCCATAGGGTTCTATGGTGGTCATTGCAAGCTGATCGCTCGCTAGTAGTTTTTAGCAGCCGTGCAAACGCTAAGCCTCCTCCCACTGGGAGTGTATTTTAGCTTAGCAGAAGTGCGAACGAAAGGATCATAGAGCGGCGGCAAAGTTTTTTTGGGCAGTTTCAGAGTAGCTCAAAACCTACACTTCAGACTGTTCAGTTCCTGATTTGACGTTCGCCCAGCCACGCCTGCGTTTTTTTCTGGCACGCCTGCATTTTTTTTCCGAACACTCCCTGAAAACGGTCAGTTGCCACCCAGAAACTCCCACTTCATGTCAATCACTCTGCGGCCCGCAGTGTGACTGAAAAGCTTCGCTAGACCTTGTGTGAAACTACATAGTTCGTTGTAATAGTACGTCGCGCGTGCGCATTGTGCCGCATACACATGCGCAGAAGTGACTTTTTTTGCCTCACCGCTGCACAGCGAACAAATGCAGCTAGGGATCAACTCGGAATGACCACCTATGGGGACTGCTTAAAAAGGGTATTTTCTAAGCTTCTATGGGCTAAATTCCACCAAAGTTTCCAGAAGAATTAGGAGGAGCTGGGATCCCAAAACAGAAAGTAAACGGAAAAGTAAAGTGATTGGGTCTTCACTGAAATCCCCTGCTCAGCTGACAGCACCGAAGCGGAACACAGTCCCCAAACACTAATTACCTCATTCTACAAGCTGCAGTTACACTCCACCTCCGGCATCAGACTGGATTCTGGCTAGATTGTTTATTTTGTTTTGTTTGTTTGTTTTTTTGCTTGGCCACAAGCTGTGTAACTAGGGGGGAATGTAGGCGGCCATTCAAAGTTGATCGCTCGCTAGCAGTTTTTAGCAGCCGTGCAAACGCATAGTCCCCGCCCACGGGGGAGTGTATTTTCACTTTGCAGGAGTGCGAACTCCTGTGTAGCAGAGCACCTGCAAACATATTTTGTGCAGAACACCAGCCCTGTAGTTACTTATCCTGTGCGATGATTGCTGCGACGAGTGACACGGTAATGACGTCAGATACCCGCCCAGCTAACTTTTTCCAAACACTCCCAAAAAATGGTCAATTGACACCCAGAAACGCCCTCTTTCTGTCAATCTACTTGTCATCGGCTGTGCGTTTGGAATCGTCGCTAGAACCAGTGCAAAACCACAAAGGACTTTGTACCCTCGATGCTGAGGACACAGAACTCTACCTCTCCTCTCCTGATCTGTCCTCCTCTGTCCTCTCTCAGGTTTCCAGCTGCCTCTCCGCAATCTCCTCCTGGATGTCTGAGCACTCTCTGAAGCTCAACACGGACAAAACTGAACTCATCATCTTCCCCCCATCCAGAGCAAAACCCCCGACCAATATCTCTATCATTGTTGACAGCACCACCATCTCCCCCGTTCCCCAACTCCGCTGCTTGGGCGTCACTCTTGACTTCTCCCTCTCCTTTGCACTCCACATCCAAGCTCTGGCACAATCCTGTCGTTTCCAGCTACGCAACATTGCTCGTATCAGGCCATATCTCTCCCAGAGTGCAACTAAACTCATCATCCACTCACTGGTCATCTCACGGCTTGACTACTACAATGTTCTCCTCACTGGCCTCACTTGCTCCCATCTCGCTCCCCTCCAATCTGTCCTGAACTCCGCAGATAGGCTTATCTTCCTCTCCCGCCGCTCCACATCTGCCACTCCCCTTCAACAAAATCTACACTGGCTCCCATTCCCCTACAGAATCCTCTTCAAACTCCTCACCCTCACATACAAGGCCATCTCTAATTCCACTGCTCCCTACATCTCCAACCTCTTCTCCCTTCATACTCCCTCCCGCCCCCTACGGTCGGACAATGACCATCGCCTCTCCACCGCCCTGGTCACTGCTTACCATGCTCGAGTTCAAGATTTTGCACCCATTCAGTGGAACACACTCCCCCGCTCCATTAGACTCTCCCCGACCATGCAAAGCTTCAAACAGGCACTAAATACCCACCTATTCATCAAAGCATACCCTTCCGATGCATAATTCAGTCCTGAGGCCACACCTCCACCCCCCTGCCTCATGCCGTGAACATCTCAGCTTTGCTTGCATACTGCCATCAGGCTACCTCCAGCTTGCTTGCACCTCTTGTCATCTGTCTGTCGCCCCTTCCCACTAGATTGTTAGCTCCTCAGAGCCGGGCCCTCTTTCCTCTTGTTATCTAAGCCCTCTTCTCGACACATTTCACTCGCAGCTCTCCCCTACTCAACGACCATCTTTACCCTGCTGGTAAAGGCTCATCTCCATCTATGGCCACCAGCCTCTAGTAGTACGATGATCACTCCCTCAATACTTACATCTTAGCTGCATTATGTCTTGAGAATTGTGGTGCTTTGTTGCCTGTACTCTATTTCTGTTATTTATTTACTGTAATGCTGTTTTGTATAATAATAATACCCATACGATGCGCTTGCGCATTGCGGTGCATACGCATGCGCAGATTAGCCGTTTTTTTCACTGATCGCTACGCAGCGAACAACGGCAGCTAGCGATCAACTCAGAGTGACCCCTGTAATAGGCTGTGAGAATCAGAAAGTGAGAGATTTTGTGTTCTCCTTTTGGTCAACAGTGACTAGGTCGACACCTGAAATAGGTTGACATGAAGTTGTTGTTTTTTTAAATGGTGTCGTTTTCTTTGTAAAGTGAGCGGGAAGCCCAATTAGTGCAACGTATCCGCTCGCCATGCTTCGGGCAAGGTGCTTCGTTCCGCTACCGCTGCATTCGGCACAGGTTACTGAAAGGATATCAGCCTAGTACTTCATCTAGGGGTGGTGATTTCACACAGTTCCCAACAAACTATGGGTGGAGCTATATTCATTTTATGCAATGCAAGCTAAATCCAAGGCAAAAGAAAAAGAAACAATATTTACACAATGCACAATGACAGAGGAGATTTAACCCTTCAATCCCCTCTTAGAATCATGATTGTTATACGACATGATTCTTCTGTAGAGCCCCCTTTTTGTTTCTCCAATTTTTTAGATATTGAACATAATCATCGGGGCCTTTGCTATCAGAGGAGGTGATGGGGCTAGTGGTAACATCATAATACATCAAGACTGTGTCAATACCTTTAGATGTGAGTTTCTTTCCACAGGGAATCACACAATAAACTATGAGACCTATAAAGATTAAAGTTATTATTATGAATATACTTATTTGCACAAGAGCCTGTTTCCAATTTTCAATCCACCCAAAATATTGGCTCCATGGGTTATCAACACCTGAATTTTTCTTAAGTTCTATGGATAAGGTTTCTAATTTGTTTATGGCTAAAGTAACCTTACCATTGGGACCAGTGTTGTCAGGAATATATGTACAACAGCCTTCCACCTTACTAATGTAAACACATGTACCGCCTTTTTCTGCTAGAATCATGTCAAGAGCCATTCTATTTTGGAAGGTCATTTGGGAAGTGGCTTCTAGCTGTTCAGCTATACCTTTAAGAGCATCTTTGGTATCATTAACAAATCTTTGTTGGTTATAATATATATAATTAATCCAGGCTACGTTTTTATTTACAGTTACTATAGGGAACAATGATTCAAAACCCGCAGCCACTTCATCTCTAGCTTTGAACTCATTTGGAACACCTCTTGGGACCCCTATAGCATCAATGTATACGTGGGGGTCAAAGCTACCTCCTGGGAGTGCTCTTTTCTTTCGATTAGCAGGAGTATTAGAGGGAGGAGTGGGGTCATCGGTGATCATTAGGAGTGGCATTATGACTTTGGCCAGGGCACACTCACCATACCATGGTGTGTCTAATTTACTTCTAAGTTTCATATCCCCACATATGTAATAAATGTCGCCTAATGATCTAGTTTGGTTGACTAAAACAGTTGTTCTTTTATTTGCACAATACCCTGGTGGGAAGGTTTTTAAATTTCTCCCTGTGGTGGTGTTAGATGTATAACAGGTATAGTTTCCAGGATATATGGTTATGGTGCTTCCTGGGTTGGGATTTTTTGACAATATGGGATATTCCCTTTTCCACATTTCGCACTGACTGTCATTTGTTTTGGTGTCATTAAAAAGGCTGAAAAAACAATTTTCCTGTTCTAGGGGTATATTAAGGGGCACTGTACCTAGGTGGGGCCTAGATTTGCCACAGACATAACAGTTACTTTTATTATGTTTGCTAGCACTATACTTCATCCATTCTAACCAGAAATTGATGTCAGAGAAACCAGTTTCAATAGCTAGGGTGTCTTTAAAGGTGGGATTGTTAACGGCCATCATATCCTTGAAGGTGGTTATATGAGGTTTCAAGAGGTTGGGGCGTGGTTTAGGGGGCTTGAGCTGGGCATACTTTTCATTGTTAAACATATCCTGTAACAAGAATGGTGTAAGGGATGGGTTTAAAAAAAAAGATTCACCTAGGACATAGGTGCCTGCATCAGTAGACTGGGGATGTTTTATGCTTAATATGAATTTACTATCACATCTGTTTTGTCTATGAAGGGTAAGACGGGTAAGCAGGGACTCACCATATTTGTCTTTTCTTGAGAGAGCCTCTTTGGGCTGGTATCCATAACTATGGCCAGAATTCCATCCCACTGATCCCCAATACGCACATTTATTTCCCCAATATTTACTAGTAACACAAATATAGGCTTCAGTGGGGGTATTACGTGTACCATACTGATCACACTGCCAGGCATAATGTTTGTTAAGACAGGGAGCAATGGTACAGAAATCTATTTTATAGGCGGCAACCTCAGTATTGGAGGAGTTATACCAAAATGTGTAGGTGCCGGATTTTTGTGTAATGTCTACTTCAGCTGTAGCTTGGCAAGTGAGGACCATTAGGATTATCAACATAGTCCCCAGGATAGAGGTAGGGGACAGGTTCCTCATCCTCCTCTGTTCTTCTGTCTTCGCTAGGTGGGAGGTCAGGGCTGTCTGCCCCCGTTTGTACCTCGCTGGAATCACTTGCTTCCCTCTCTAGGTCTGGTCTAGGAACCTTTTTCACTCGGGATGCATGGATCCAGGTGGGGCTTTCCTCTGTCAGGACTGCTGTTCTGGTTACTGCTACGACCTCTGTCTCTGGACCGTAGGTAAAGTCTCCTGGGCTCTTGTTCCTGGGGAGCACCTTCACCACGACTCTGTCTCCGACTTTAAAGGGGTGTGTAGGTTCCTGTGGATTCAAAGGGTTTTTACAAACAACCTCATGTTCAATTTCATTCAGTTTTATTATCAGGGACCTGACATACTCTTCTCTGATAAGTTCTAGATCTCCCTCCTGTATTACTAATGGTTTCTTAGCCCAAGGTGTAGGGAAGGGCCTACCCATTAATATTTCAAAGGGGGAGTAACCCAAAGTCTTTTGTGGTGTCATTCTGATCTCTGCTAGGATAATAGGAAGGACCTTCTTCCATTTATGGAAGGTACCCCCTGTGGCCTTCCTAAGCTTGTCTTTGAGGGTCCTATTCATGCGTTCTACGACCCCTGAACTCTGCGGGTGATACGGGATGTGGAATTTCCATTCCACCTGCAGGGTCTTTACCAGAGCCTGTGTAATTTTTGCTGTAAAGGCGGAGCCTTTATCACTATTGATTTGCAATGGGCACCCCCATCTGGGGATGATTTCCTGAGTTAGGATCCTAGCAACTGTCTTTGCATCCTCAGATTTAGTGGGGAATACCTCTGGCCATCGAGAGAACATGTCTACAATGACCAGGGCATATTCCTGTTTACCAGTACCTGGGATATGGGTGAAGTCAATTTGCAGGTGTGTAAAGGGTGTGGTGGGGTATTCAAGATGCTGATGTTTTGCCTTGTCAGGGTTGTTGGGGTTGTTTCGCAGGCAAGTGATGCATCTACTGACATACTGATCTACTAATGACTTGGCATCCGTGACATAGAAATCATTACGTAAGAGTAAGGTAGTTGTTGCCTTACTGTGGTGTCCTATGCCATGGTAGTGGGCAATAAACAAGGGTGCACTGGACTGGGGTATACAAGGTTTCCCCTCTTTGCAGATTAATCCTGTTTTAGGATTCTTCTGCAAAACTGGGTAAGTCCAGTCAGCTAGGTCGGCATTGGAGGCTGAGGCCTGTAACTGGGTGATCAGGTAATGGTTGTCGAGAGCTGGGGGGGTCATGATGGTCATGTGGGCCTGAGTGATGGGCTGTGAGGCTGCATGTTTGGCAGCAGAGTCAGCAAGGGCATTTCCAAGGGAGACTGCATCCTTCCCCCCGGTGTGTGCCCTGCAATGGAGGATTGCAATGTCAGAGGGTAAGGTTATGGCATGCAGAAGGTCAGAGATGAGTTGGGCATGTGATATGCCTTTTCCATCAGCTCCAAGGAAACCACGGCGTTGCCAAATGACCCCATGGTCATGCACGACGCCGTACCCGTATTTGGAGTCAGTGTAGATGGTGACTGGTTTATTCCGGTAAAGGTGACAAGCCCTTGTGAGAGCAATGAGCTCTGCAGCCTGTGCTGACTGGTAAGGAATGGGCTGTGCTTCCAGAATAATGTCAGGGAGAGTGACAATAGCATAACCCGCTTGGTACGTGGTGTCATTGGGTCTGCTACAGGAACCATCTACAAAAATGACATCCGCGTCGGGGACAGGGACAGGGGACATGTCCAGTCTGGGGGATGTTTCTGACTCAATGGAAGCTGAGCAGTCATGGGGTTCAGGAGGGTGGTCTTCAGGACCTTTGAGCCCCAGGAGAGCGTTGAGAATGGGTGCAGGACCTGAAGAGTTGGTGGCATACTTAATGGTGAGTGAGGGGTTGTTTAAAAGGAGAACCTCATATCCACTAAGGCGCTGAGCTGACATGTGTTGTGTGTGTAACCCTTTTAAAATGGTTAGAACATCATGAGTGGTGTGAAGTATTGTTGTGTGGCCTAGGGTGAGTGTGGTGGCCATTTCAGTTACCATTGCACAGGCTGCAAGTGCCCTGAGGCAAGCAGGCATACCTTGCACAGTGACAGGCATTACTTTGGAAAAAAATGCCACTGGGCGCAACTTTCCTCCATGAAACTGTGTGAGCACCCCCGCCATGGTTTTACAATTGTCCCTTGCAAACAAATGAAAAGGTAGTACATAGTTGGGGAGGCCAAGTGCCGGACTTTTCATTAACATACACTTTAAGCTTTCATATGCAGTTAACATTTCTTGTGACCATTGTACAATATTAGGTTTGTCTTTCAGTGTGGCTTGTCTCAAAATGTTATCATAATAGGAACAATCAGATATCCACTGTCTGCAGTAATTTACCATACCCAGAAAAGACAGCAGTTCTCTCTGGGTAGTTGGGGTGACCAGGCCCAATACAGACTGAATGCGCTGTGGACTGACTTTCCTTTCCCCCTGAGTGAGCACAAAACCTAAGTAATCCACATGCTTCTTACACCATTGCATTTTTGTTTTGGACACCTTGTGTCCACATTCACAGAGCCAGTTTAACAGTGATATACCATCCTCCCGGCAGGCCTCCTCAGTTTGACTACAGAGCAGCAGATCATCTGCATACTGTAGCAGGACTGAACCATGGTGAGGTTGCCAGGGCCCCAATGTGGCCTGGAGTACAATGCTATAGACAACGGGTGCGTCAATATAGCCCTGGGGTAAACGACACCAGGTGAGTTGCTTGCCCTCAAAAGAAAATGCAAAAAGTAACTGTGTCTGTGCATCCACTGGAATGCTAAAAAATGCATTTTTTAAATCAATCACAGAAAAAATTGCAGCATCTGCAGGGATAGCTGAAATGAGTGAGTTAATGTCAGGTACAATGGGTGCTATGGGCACAATGAGTTGGTTAATTGCCCTGAGGTCTTGTACAAACCTTACACTACCATCTGACTTAGCAACAGGGTTGACTGGTGTGCAGTAAGGTGAGATTATGTGTCTGAGAATGCCTTGTTGGAGAAACTGTTGTATCATTGGTCTAAGACCTTCAACCTTCTCTTGTGACAAGGGGTATTGCTTTTGATAGACAGGTTGTGTGTCAGGTTTCAGGGTTGCTCTATATGGTGTGCAAGGAATGAGGCCAGTGTCATAGGGACCCTCCGACCATAGAGCAGGGTTCACTTTGTCAAAATCAGGTGTAATGTCTGTTGCCTCCCACACCGGTAGGTGTGGGGACTCGACCTCCAGGCCACTGCTAGTGGGTGAAGGGAGAATGGAGATTTCGAGTTTGCTAAGAAGATCCCTTCCCAGAAGATTAATTGGACATTCAGGTATTACAGTGAAATTGTGTTTACCCATATACGTGCCTCCCGTGGTTCTGACACTAAGGGCATCTGTCAGGTAAGCATCTGTGGGTATCCCATTGATTCCCATTGAAGGAGCAGTCTTTTCCAAATGACCATCGTACAGGTCGACACACAAAACACTAGTAGTTGCCCCGCTATCTACCAGGAAAGGGATTGCTCTCTTTCCTATAATCAAGGTTAGTAGCGGTGGGTCCTTCCAGTGTCTGGTGAGTTGGGCAAAGGCTGGGATACCCTCCTCCGGGCCCCGTCAGTGGGAGGGGTCCTGCCAGTCAACTCGGAATCGGACATGATCCTGAAAGGGGTTGTTGTGTGACTGTCGGGGATGATCCCGGGAGGGAGCCGGAGCTTGGGGCTGTCGGTGGTTTTGTGGGGGACAAGGGCAATCCCTTGCCCAGTGATCGTCCCTTCCACAGTTGAAGCAGGAGGTTTGTTTCCTGCTGGCAGAGTCAGGGGGGTGGGGTGGCCTGGCTTGTGGGTTTTGATATCGGGCTGGATTGCGGGGTGGGCCAGTGGAGTGCTGCTGGCGTCTATCTCCCCGACCTCTCTGATTTTGGTAATTATGAGTTGGGGCATTCTGCAAGGGTTTTTTAACATCAAAGCATCCTGCAGCTTCCTTTTCATATAAGTGCTTTTCAAATTCCTTAATATTATCAGAGGTCCAGGAAGAAACACCTTGCTTAACTGGGACCATAACAGATGGCAACAAGTTATTTACAAAGGTAGAAATTAGTAAATGGTCTGTATCTACAAGAGTGAGACCTGCATCTTCAGACCAACACTTTTTAAACCTCTTCCAAAACTCAGTGACAGTTTCAGTGGGCTTTCGTTTACATGCTACGGCAATAGGAAGAGAAGCTCGGGTTTTAAAAATCTCTTTCATATGGGTCTCAATTTCCTTCCACATCTCCGTTACACCGTCCCCAGTATTGAGAGGGTAGCGAACGGCATCGTTAAGGGTGGTAGGAGTGTTTATGGTGGGAATCTTTTTCCAATCCCACCCGTTGTAATGGTCTATAACCCCATCTATGATCAGCTTCATATCTTCTTGAGTATAGCTGCGTCCTGTGCAAGCCTTTTTCAAGTAAGCTATGCAGCCGTCAGGTGCAACAGTGGGTTTGGGACAGTTCTTAACAATTCTGTCTAAATCCTCTATTTCAATGGGTTTCTTTAACAACTGATCCCCTACTGTCATGAAGGGCAGGTGGGTGGCGACACCGAGGAAACCAGTGCCGGATCGCGTTGTGGAGGGGGTGAGAGGGTTGTCAGTAGCAATAGTTAAGTCAGCGTTGCGGCGGGAGGCGGTTTGTCTGTTAGGAGTAGGGGCACTAGGGGCGGGGGTGGTTACGTCTATGTGGAGGGTACTGTCAGGGGGGGCTATTCCTCCTGAGCCTCCTTCTCCTTCCCCTTCCCCTCCTCCCCCTCCCCTTTGCATCGGCATTCGTGACAAAGCAACTGAGCCTCCTTCTCCTTCCCCTTCCCCTCCTCCCCCTCCCCTTTGCATCGGAATTCGTGACAAAGCAACTGCAGCTAACAGATCTGTGTCTTTTAAGGAGGGGTATAGGGGACTGTAGGGCGGAGGAGAAGAGTTTTTTAGAAACTTGTTGCTTCTAAATTCCTCAGCTTTGTGTAGTCGGGAAGTTACAGATTTTATTCTACGCTGTTTCTGCTTGATATTTTTGTCATACCAATGAGGTGCTATCGTGAGCCATTGCTCTCCTCCAGCGCGCATATATGTCATGTCCCATTGTGGGTCATGATCATACCACGGCCAGGCTTCCTTGTCTCCCAGACAAAGCCCTTTGATCATGTCCATATAAAATGGATAATTAATACCATCACGGGGGAATGGGCTGGGGCTGCCAACTTTCTCTGTCCACCCCGCTAAGTTATCTACCCAAGGGTTAACTAAATAATAATCTGTGGTGGAGTTACGGGCAACATATTCCTTACATGTTTCTCCTGGTAAAGGTGGAGGATAAATGACTGTCTTACTCTGACCCCCTCCCATAGTAAAGAATACAATCTACACCAGCTTTCTACGCAATTTCTACAACAACTTATAACAACTGTCTATGCAATATCACAACAAAAATGCAGTTTAAAAAAAAACCTTCTATACAATTTCACAACAAAAAGACTTTCTATGCATGCATTAGCTAACACCAGTTAATTAGTCATTGACAATATCACAATATTATCTGTATAATGAGAACATGAAATCTTTTGACGGGTACGCTTACCTTCGTACAAGATGTCAGAAAAAATACAGCGTTTTAAACAGGAAGCAAGAAAAGTGTTTGAGTAAGATATCTGGCAGACGAAAACTTACCAGCCGTCTGAACCAAATATAAGAACTTATCACACTACAAACATACAAGAATATATAGGCGATCAAATCGGGGTATTTTCTACGTTACGTATAGACCCCAGGTCTATTTTTTTTAAGTATCCCAGATACTAACGTCTTTGGAGAATTGCGCTTTTCTCAGACGTATCTTTAAGTCCCAGACATTAAAGATTATATGGTATCCCTGATACCTGTTTTATGGCTTTACATAAAACTACGTAATATTAAGTCCCGGACTTAAATATTACCTTGTCACGTGTTCCCGGAACACGGAGCGAGTTCAAATTCAGTGTTTGAACGCAATCCCTTACGGAAAAGACAGACAATGAATTCTCTATCTTACCGATTCGGGGGCGATCAACTGAATCCAGGACTGAGCCCCCACTTGAAAGGATATCAGCCTAGTACTTCATCTAGGGGTGGTGATTTCACACAGTTCCCAACAAACTATGGGTGGAGCTATATTCATTTTATGCAATGCAAGCTAAATCCAAGGCAAAAGAAAAAGAAACAATATTTACACAATGCACAATGACAGAGGAGATTTAACCCTTCAGTTACCGTTCCCAATCGTGGATCGTAAAGTATGAAAAGGTTAAAAAAAATCATTTAAAAAACCCAAAATTCATGTCGACCTTTTCATGTGTCAACCTTTGCCATGTCGATCTAATGGCCATGTCGACCTAATGCATGTTAGCCAATAGTATTCGACCTGAGTGTCGACTTAAAGACCGGATACCGGCAAAACCAGGTTGACTCTGCTATGTAAATGATCGCCACTTCAAAAAAAAACTCACAAAGGGCGGGATGTACTAAGGGAAAAATGTACTAAGACTCAATCGCCGGTTTTTCGCCGCCCAGGGTATCGCCATCTCTGGATGGCGATACCCTATCCTATAGAAGCCTATGCGCTTCTTATCGCCGGTCTGGAGGCGCTGGGGACAGCCTGCTGCCTTGTTCCCGGCAGCTGAGGAGAGGGAGAGCCCCAGGAAGTGACGGAGACCCCCCGCACACCACCTAACAGGTATCGCGGGGGGCCTCCGTCATCACATTGCGATCTTGATGTACATATGCGATCAACAACACTGCGAGGGGCGGCGATGTATGTTAATACATCCCGCCCCAAAATCTCTTGCTTTCCGATTCTCACACCCTATTACATTCCCCCTAGGACTGCACATGTATGTCCAGTATACGATGATAGACCCTATCTATCATAAGTTCCCATTTATTTCCTCTGGACAGTTATCCAGTCATAAAGCCCCCACGGAACAGTAATCACATCAACGTGGTGAGGGAGGCAACCGAACATGTGAGGGAGAGAGGGAGAGCATAGGGTTGCCCTGAAACCCCCTTCCCAGCAGCCACTACATGCAGTATAAAGTGTGAAATGGAGCTGCTGCACATGCCCAGTGAGAGGAGATTTTCCTACCATGTCCACACCTCCCAACTGTCCCGATTTTGGCGAAACAGTCCCATTTTTCTGGGACTGTCCCTCTGTCCCACCCGTGGGTCACAGTATCTCGCAGTGGGGGGGGGGGGGGGGGGGGGGGCAGTTGCTCTACTAAGAAGAGCATCTGTGAATAGACGCAAGGATACGCCCCCCGCGCCTGTGTCCCTCTTCCCAACTTTCTACAGTTGGAAGGTGTGCCATGTCTACTGTGTGTGTCTGTGGATCTGAGCGCTCAGTCGTCGCACCAGAGAGAGAATCTGGTAAGTGGCTTGCATGGATCACTGGGCCTGTATATGTCTGACGTACTGTATTACATACACTGCACTGTGTTTGGGACAGACTATAGCTTGTTAATTGCTAATTATATATACTTCATGGGCTGACGACAATTGCTCTAAAATCAAATATTTGGAAACCCCCCTCCAGAAATCCTGCATTTGACCCTGGAGAGAGAGAGTAGAGAGAGTGAGGGGAGAGAGAGGAGGGACAGGAGAGGGGGGGGGGGGGGGGGGGGGGAGTAGGGAGATGAGAGAGGAGCGAAAATAAATAGGGGGCAGATGTATTAAGCCTGGAGAAGTGATAAAGCGGTGATAAATGCAAGGTGATAACGCACCAGCCAATCAGCTCTTAACTGTAAATTTACATATTGCAGGTGATTGGCTGATGCGATATCACCTTAAACTTATCACTGCTTTATCACTTCTCCAAGTTTAATACATCTGCCCCTAGGTGAGAGGAGAGAGACAGAGAGGAGAGAGAGGGGAAATGGGAGATGAAAGATAGTGGTGGGGGGGGGGGGGGGGGGGGGGGGGGAGAGAGAGCATAGGCAAACGCAGAGGGGCTGCCAGGAAACCCCGTTACGAGCAGCCACTGCATGCAGGATAATAGGTGAAGTGAAAGAGAGAAGAGAGGGAAGGTGAGAGAGAGAAAAAAGTGTGGGAGAGAGAAGTGAGAGGAGAGAGAAAGAGGGGTGAGAGGAGAAAAGGAGATAGAAAAGAGATGAGAGGAGAGAAAGAGATGAGAGGAGAGAGAGGTGAGAGGAGAGAAGAGGACAACAAGGAGGGAGAGAGAGAGAGATGAGATACAGGAGAGATTTTTTTTTTTTGTGGGGGGGGGGGCGAGGGGGGTGTATATACAGACTGCAGATTCCTGCCACCACTGAGGGTTTTCCTATAAGCAGGATCCTCTACACAGGTAGCACTTACCTTCCTGATGGATGGGATCCCGGTGGTCGATATACCGACGCCGGGATCCTGAAGGAGGAAGCAATCCCGGCGTCTACATACCGACGCTGCACAGGATATCGGCATCACAATACTGACAGCTGGCATCCTGATTGAGCAAAGAAATCTACCAAACGAATGGAAGATCGGGCGCTTTCAGGTGCTGTGTCTCTAATGCTGCTGCTATAACAACTTGGGGGTAGTCACGCCCCAAACCATACATCAAAAGAAACAAGGGAATAAAAATAGCAGCGCTAGTGGAAATATTATGAAGTAATTCTAATATTTCCACTAGCGCTGCTATTTTTATTCCCTTGTTTCTTTTGAGGCATCCTGATTGTCCTGACAGCGGGACGCGCTGGTGTCCTGCCGTGAGGGGGGGGGAATGGAGGTTAGGTTTAGGCAGGAGAATGGGGGTTATGGTTAGGGTGCAGGCCCGGGAAGGATAGGGGCCGGGGAGGGAGGTTTTATCACCCAGGAGGATTAGGTTGAGGCACCCACAAGGGAGGGCTAAGATTAGGGTAGGGGGCAGAGGACGGTTAGGGTGCTTTAGAGGGGTCTGTGGAGATTCTGATGGATGGGATGCCACTGTTGGTATTCGGACCGCCAGCATCCCGTCTATCGGGAAATCATACTGAACCCCTTTACACAAACTGCAAATCATATATTGTGTATGGACTGCGTGCGCTTCACAGGGTAACTTTTGTAAATGAAACATGATCAGATGTATCCGTATGTTTTTTCATGTGTGTGGGGGTGTATTCTGGGAATTCTAGGACAGCTTAAAAACACGTTATTTGCAGCTGAGATAATCAGTTTGTCCACTAGATGGTGCTGTGAGCAAACAAACCGTATTCCTATACCTACAACATGTGATTGTACAGTTCTAGAGAGAGCAGGAGATAAATGACATATACTATTGTGCTAATTAAATAATGAAATGTCCTGCACTGAGTTTGTCTCTCCATATTGCTACATTCTCCCTTCTGCCTATAGTCACCATCACATCTCCTGGCTCCTGCATCAGAAGCCTCTGTGTGGTGTGTAGGCATTTATACCAGCCCAATCCTGAGCACTGTCTATAACAGGCTGACCCTATATCACAGGAAGGGTGTGGATCATTAGATCAACAGTGTCTAGGTCGACAATGTTTAGGTCGACAAGGTTTCTAGGTCGACATGAGTTTTTCATGTTTTTTTGTGTCGTTTTCTCCGTACAGTTCCCGGGAAGCCCAATTAGTGCACTGTGTCCGCTCGCCATGCTTCGGGAAAGGTTACCGTTCCCAATCGTAGTCCACGTGGATCGTTAAGTATGAAAAAGTTCAAAAAAAGACCATTTAAAAAAAAAAAACCTCATGTTGACCTTTTGACCTGCCAACCTAGAACAAGTCGACCTAGAAACTCTGTCGACCTTGAAAACATGTCGACCTAGTAACGGTCGACCTAAACGCTGTAGATCTTCAGACCGGATCCCCACGGGACAACTCTCTCACCGATGCTCCTAGACTGCATTTAAATATCTGACCTTACCTTGATTATGAGAGATCTCTCATCTGTGGTTAATATTCCCACATATTGATAAATTAATAACTGATCGAGAAACCTTCCGATAGTCGGCAGAAGGCGGCATCACATCTCTAGATGGAGACTTTGTACCTTCGCCGTCATCTATTGCTTGTACAATTCTCTAGGACAGTGCTTCTCAGCTCCAGTCATCTACAGGCCATGTTTTCTGATTCCTTTAGTCATGCGCAGATGAGTTGATATGTTTTGCTGGGTCTGTAATTATCCCAACTGTTTCCACAGACAGAAATCTGAGAACATGACCTGTCCGGGTCACTTGAGGCCTGGAGCGGAGAGCCACTGCTATAGGAGGTGCCCTGGGCACATAGGATACTACAATTACAGAATGCTAGAAGTATTTGTTCTGTAAATATAATGATCGAGCTGGTAGAATGTTGTCATTCCTCACTACAGAACGCCTGCTGGAGGTGTAGAGCGCCGGTTTATCGGTAACAGCACCATGCAGCGGTAACTCAGGAGCAGTTATCACTGGTAACACAGTGATGTCTGTGGTCAGGGTTAGACTGTTCCACTGGGGTCACCCAGAACCGCCCCTAGGCATAGGCAAACAAGGCAAATGCCCAGGGGCACAAGCAGCTTCTGCGGATTAAAATTATATGCCGCATGCCTATATTCTGTGGGTCACTGAACATGTATCTGCATACGAAATCAGGATTTTGGTACTTACCGATAAATCCCTTTCTCCGATTCCACAGGGGCCACTGGAGCGTAGTTACAATGGGGAAATAGTAGGCAGTAATTGGGAGCTGGCACTTTAAAATTCTCACACTGTGGCTACCTCCTCCCCTACTATCTCCCCTCCAAGCCAGTCTACGTAAAACTGTGCCCGAGGAGAGCTGGAATAAACAAACCGTAAGGTAGAGGAGGTTAATGAAGCCCTGTAAACCAGGATAAACCAAACTAAACCTGGAACAGAACCTGACAAAAACCAGGCTAGCCTGAACTCAACAAGCAGTCATATATTGATCTGCAAACCTTTAAGCAAAAAACAAGGAGGAACAGCGCTGGGCGGGTGTCCAGTGGCCCCTGTGGAATCGGAGAAAGGGATTTATCGGTAAGTACCAAAATCCTGATTTCTCCTTCATCCACTAGGGGCCACTGGAGCGTAGTTACAATGGGGACGTCCCAGAGCTCCCAAAAACGGGTGGGAGAGCGCTGAGAGTCCTGTAAAAACTGCTCGGCCACACTGTGATGCAGAGGCCGCAAAAGTGTCAAACTTGTAGAATTTGACAAAACGAATGTCGGTCCGACCAAGTAGCCGCCCGACAAACCATTTATGGAGACCCCACGGGCAGCCGCCCCCGAAGGTCTTACAACGCGCATAAAGTGCGCTGAAATGGAAAACGGAGGCTTCCTAGCAACCGCCAAGAAGACTGTCTGATGGTCAGATGTATCCAACGTCCCAGCGTATGCTGGGACCCCGGCTATTTAGCACGGGAGCATCGTACAGCACAAAGAAGAAAAACACTTCGTCGAATAGCCGAAGACCTCTGTAGAGAGTCGGCGAGCCATGACAACATTCATAGAGGACCAAAAAACACTAGTGTCAGATTTATCTGAAAAATGGACATTCCCTCTGGAAGAAACGACCGCCGAGACCGAAGCTCAGCCGGGGGAGTTGCCAATAGAGTACTCCCTGAAAAAGAGGCCGAACTGACGGCCGCTAGGCTAATCTCTTTTGGAAGAAAACCGAAAAAGGCAGATACCTAAAATTCAGGTCAGTGTGGTTTGAAGCGCAGCTGAGCAAAACCTCCCAGAGAAACCAAAGATGACGGCTGAATGGTAACTGAAAAAAGGAGAAAACCCCTTTTATGCTTATTATGTCCCATACAGTTTTCCAAAAGTGGCAAAAGCGAGAAGAGATAACAGACTTCTGAAATCGAGGCCCAGTAGGCCTAACCGAACTAGGGAACTCCTCCCTTCTGAGGTCTCGAGAACAGTCACACGGTTAAACGAGACCAGTGTAAGATTGAACAAAGAAAAAATAAGAATTTACTTACCGATAATTCTATTTCTCATAGTCCGTAGTGGATGCTGGGGACTCCGTAAGGACCATGGGGAATAGCGGCTCCGCAGGAGACTGGGCACATCTAAAGAAAGCTTTAGGACTAACTGGTGTGCACTGGCTCCTCCCCCTATGACCCTCCTCCAAGCCTCAGTTAGGATACTGTGCCCGGACGAGCGTACACAATAAGGAAGGATTTTGAATCCCGGGTAAGACTCATACCAGCCACACCAATCACACCGTATAACTTGTGATCTGAACCCAGTTAACAGTATGATAAAAGAGGAGCCTCTGAAAAGATGGCTCCCAACAATAATAACCCGATTTTTGTAACAATAACTATGTACAAGTATTGCAGACAATCCGCACTTGGGATGGGCGCCCAGCATCCACTACGGACTATGAGAAATAGAATTATCGGTAAGTAAATTCTTATTTTCTCTAACGTCCTAAGTGGATGCTGGGGACTCCGTAAGGACCATGGGGATTATACCAAAGCTCCCAAACGGGCGGGAGAGTGCGGATGACTCTGCAGCACCGAATGAGAGAACTCCAGGTCCTCCTCAGCCAGGGTATCAAATTTGTAGAATTTAGCAAACGTGTTTGCCCCTGACCAAGTAGCTGCTCGGCAAAGTTGTAAAGCCGAGACCCCTCGGGCAGCCGCCCAAGATGAGCCCCTTTCCTTGTGGAACGGGCTTTTACAGATTTTAGCTGTGGCAGGCCTGCCACAGAATGTGCAAGCTGAATTGTACTACAAATCCAACGAGCAATAGTCTGCTTAGAAGCAGGAGCACCCAGCTTGTTGGGTGCATACAGGATAAACAGCGAGTCAGATTTCCTGACTCCAGCCGTCCTGGAAACATATTTTCAGGGCCCTGACAACATCCAGCAACTTGGATTCCTCCAAGTCCCTAGTAGCCGCAGGCACCACAATAAGTTGGTTCAGGTGAAAACGCTGGAACCACCTTAGGGAGAAACTGAGGACGAGTCCTCAATTCCGCCCTGTCCGAATGGAAAATCAGATAAGGGCTTTTACAGGATAAAGCCGCCAATTCTGACACGCGCCTGGCCCAGGCCAGGGCCAACAGCATGACCACTTTCCATGTGAGATATTTTAACTCCACAGATTTAAGTGGTTCAAACCAATGTGACGTTTGGAACCCAAACTACATTGAGATCCCAAATTGCCACTGGAGGCACAAAAGGAGGCTGTATATGCAGTACCCCTTTTACAAACGTCTAAACTTCAGGGACTGAAGCTAGTTCTTTTTTGGAAGAAAATTGACAGGGCCGAAATCTGAACCTTAATGGACCCCAATTTCAGGCCCATAGACACTCCTGTTTTCAGGAAATGTAGGAATCGACCCAGTTGAATTTCCTCCGTCGGGCCTTACTGGCCTCGCACTACGCAACATATTTTTGCCAATTGCGGTGATAATGTTTTTGCGGTTACATCCTTCCTGGCTTTAGATCAGGATAGGGATGACTTCATCCGGAATGCCTTTTTTCCTTCAGGATCCGGTGTTCAACCGCCATGCCGTCAAACGCAGCCGCGGTAAGTCTTGGAACAGACAGGGTCCTTGCTGGAGCAGGTCCCTTCTTAGAGGTAGAGGCCACGGATCCTCCGTGAGCATCTCTTGAAGTTCCGGTTACCAAGTCCTTCTTGGCCAATCCGGAGCCACGAATATAGTGCTTTCTCCTCCCCATCTTATCAATCTCAGTACCTTGGGTATGAGAGGCAGAGGAGGGAACACATACACTGACCGGTACACCCACGGTGTTACCAGAGCGTCTACAACTATTGCCTGAGGGTCTCTTGACCTGGCGCAATACCTGTCGAGTTTTTTAATCATGTGGACGACTTCTGGGTGAAGTCCCCACTCTCCTGGGTGGAGGTCGTGCTGAGGAAGTCTGCTTCCCAGTTGTCCACTCCCGGAATGAATACTGTTGACAGTGCTATCACATGATTTTCCGCCCAGCGAAGAATCCTTGCAGCTTCTGCCATTGCCCTCCTGCTTCTCATGATGTTGTCCGACTGGATCAACACCGGCTGACCTTGAAGCAGAGGTCTTGCTAAGCTTAGAGCATTGTAAATGGCCCTTAGCTTCAGGATATTTATGTGAAGTGATGTATCCAGGCTTGACCCTAAGCCCTGGATATTCCTTCCCTGTGTGACTGCTCCCCAGCCTCGCAGGCTGGCATCCGTGGTCACCAGGACCCAGTCCTGAATGCCGAATCTGCGGCCCTCTAGAAGATGAGCATTCTGCAACCACCACAGGATGGATACCCTTGTCCTTGGTGACAGGGTTATCCGCTGATGCATCTGAAAATGCGACCCGGACCATTTGTCCAGTAGGTTCCACTGGAAAGTTCTTGCGTGGAATCTAACGAATGGGATTGCTTCGTAGGAAGCCACCATTTTTACCCAGAACCCTTGTGCATTGATGCACTGAGACTTGGTTCGGTTTTAGGAGGTTCCTGACTAGCTCGGATAACTCCCAGGCTCTCTCTTCCGGGAGAAACACCTTTTTTTTTTTTTTTTTGGACTGTGTCCAGGATCATCCCTAGGAAAAAGAAGACAAGTCGTCGGAACCAGCTGCGATTTTGGAATATTGAGAATCCAATCGTGCTGCCGCAACACTACCTGAGATAGTGCTACAACGACTTTCAACTGTTCCCTGGATCTTACCCTTATCAGGGAATCGTCCAAGTAAGGGATAACTAAAATTCCCTTCCTTCGAAGGGATATCATTTCGGCCATTACCATGGTAAAGACCCGGGGTGCCGTGGACCATCCCTACAGCAGCGTCTGAACTGATAGTGACAGTTCTGTACCATAACCTGAGGTACCCTTGGTGAGAAGGGTAAATTTTTACATGAAGGTAAACATCCTTGATGTCCCGAGACATCATGTAGTCCCCTTCTTCCAGGTTCGCAATCACTGCTCTGAGTGACTCAATCTTGAATTTGAACCTCTGTATGTAAGTGTTCAAAGATTTTAGATTTTAGATTTAGAATCGGTCTCACCGATCCGTCTGGCTTCGGTACCACAATAGTGTGGAATAATACCCCGTTCCCTGTTGCAGGAGGGGTACCTTGATTATCACCTGCTGGGAATACAGCTTGTGAATGGCTTCCAAAACTGCCTCCCTGTCAGAGGGAGACGTCGGTAAAGCCGACTTTTGGAAACGGCGAGGGGTAGACGTCTCGAATTCCAATATGTACCCCTGAGATATTACCTGAAGGATCCAGGGGTCTACTTGCGAGTGAGCCCACTGCGCACTGAAATTCATTGAGAACGGGTCCCCACCGTGCCTGAGCTTGTAAAGCCCTAGCGTCATACTGAGGGCTTGGCAGAGGCGGGAAAGGGTTTCTGTTCCTGGGAACTGGCTAATCTCTGCAGCCTTTTTCCTCTCCCTCTGTCACGAGCAGAAAAGAGGAACCTTTTGTCCGCTTGCCAACAAAGGACTGCGCCTGATAATACGGCGTCTTATTTTGAGAGGCGACCTGGGGTACAAACTTGGATTTCCCAGTTGTTGCCGTGGCCACCAGGTCTAAAAGACCGACCCCAAATGTCCCCTTTTTAAAGGCAATACTTCCAAATGCCGTTTGGAATCCGCATCACCTGACCATTTTACTGGTAGAATTAGACAACGCACTTATACTTGATGCCAGTCGGAAAATCTTCCGCTGTGCATCATGCATATATAGAAATGCATCTTTTAAATGATCTATCGGCAATAATATACTATCCTTATCTAGGATATCAATATTTCCAGTCAGGGAATCCGACCATGCCAACCCAGCACTGCACCTCCAGGCTGAGGCGATTGCTGGTCGCAGTATAACACCAGTATGTGTGTAAATACATTTTTGGATACCCTCCTGCTTTCTATCAGCAGGATCCTTAAGGGCGGCCATCTCATGAGAGGGTAGAGCCCTTGTTCTTACAAGCGTGTGAGCGCCTTATCCCCCCTAGGGGGTGTTTCCCAACGCACCCTAACCTCTGGCGGGAAAGGGAATACAGCCAATACTTTTTAAGAAATTATCAATTATCGGGGGGAAACCCACGCATTATCACACACCTCATTTTATTTCTCAGATTCAGGAAAACTACAGGTAGTTTTTCCCTCACCGAACATAATACCCCTTTTTGGTGGTACTCGTATTATCAGAAATGTATAACACATTTTCCATTGTCACAATCATGTAACGTGTGGCCCTACTGGAAATCACGGTTGTCTCTTCACCGTCGACACAGGAGTCAGTATCCGTGTCGGCGTCTGTATCTGCCATCTGAGGTAACGGGCGCTTTAGAGCCCCTGACGGCCTATGAGACGTCTGGACAGGCACAAGCTGAGTAGCCGGCTGTCTCATGTCAACCACTGTTTTTTATACAGAGCTGACACTGTCACGTAATTTTCAACAGTACATCCACTCAGGTGTCGACCCCCTAGGGGGTGACATCACTGTTACAGACACACTGTTCCGTCTCCACATAATTTTTCTCCTCATACATGTCGACACAAACGTACCGACACATAGCACACACACAGGGAATGCTCTGATAGAGGACAGGACCCCACTAGCCCTTTGGGGAGACAGAGGGAGAGTTTGCCAGCACACACCAGAGCGCTATATATATATACAGGGATAACCTTATATAAGTGTTTTTCCCCTTATAGCTGCTGTATTGTTAATACTGCGCCTAATTAGTGCCCCCCTCTCTTTTTTAACCCTTTCTGTAGTGTAGTGACTGCAGGGGAGAGCCAGGGGAGCTTCCCTCCAACTGAGCTGTGAGGGAAAATGGCGCCAGTGTGCTGAGGAGATAGGCTCCGCCCCCTTTTCGGCGGCCTTATCTCCCGGTTTTTTGTACATTCTGGCAGGGGTTAAATGCATCCATATAGCCCAGGAGCTATATGTGTGATGTATTTTTTGCCATGTAAGGTATTTTAATCGTGTTTTATTGAGTCTCAGGGCGCCCCCCCCAGCGCCCTGCACCCTCAGTGACCGGAGTATGAAGTGTGCTGAGAGCAATGGCGCACAGCTGCAGTGCTGTGCGCTACCTTATTGAAGACAGGAACGTCTTTCTGCCGCCGCTTTTTCCGGACCTCTTCGCTCTTCTGGCTCTGTAAGGGGGCCGGCGGCGCGGCTCCGGGACCCATCCATGCTGAACCTGTGATCGTCCCTCTGGAGCTAATGTCCAGTAGCCAAGAAGCCCAATCCACTCTGCAGTCAGGTGAGTTCGCTTCTTCTCCCCTTAGTCCCTCGATGCAGTGAGCCTGTTGCCAGCAGGTCTCACTGAAAATAAAAAACCTAAACTAAAACTTTCACTAAGAAGCTCAGGAGAGCCCCTAGTGTGCACCCTTCTCGTCGGGCACAGAAATCTAACTGAGGCTTGGAGGAGGGTCATAGGGGGAGGAGCCAGTGCACACCAGTTAGTCCTAAAGCTTTCTTTAGATGTGCCCAGTCTCCTGCGGAGCCGCTATTCCCCATGGTCCTTACGGAGTCCCCAGCATCCACTTAGGACGTTAGAGAAAGGACCCTGTTGAAGTAGACAGTCCAGTCGAGGTAGGAGCCAAGGCTCCTCTACTGACAACAGGTGTATCTGTATCTTCAAGTCATGCGTGGCCCAACCAGAGCCACCGAGAGGGCTAGCACACATAATCCCCTCCTGTGTTACCGAACATGAGGTAGAAATCAAAAAGGGAGGCAGGATAGAATAACCAGAAAACTCCCCGGAGCCCTGAGGGCCTCCTCGGCTACTGCCGCCCGAGCTCACGTCCGAGAGTAGTAAAGGGTTAAGAGTCAGTCAGAACGCCCTGAGGTAGATCCGAAATCTCCGCCCACAGCGGACCAGCTGACAAAACTCCGGGGAATGTTTCCTCACCCGGGAGTCTGACCTGGTGGCTTGACCTTTTTGGAAAGAAGATTGTTGTCCCCCGCTCAGAGAGGAATGTTGTCCCCCGCTCAGAGAGGAATGTAGGCGACCACTCATTGCGTCGCAACTTGACAGAAGGAATAGAGTACCTGGTGCCGAGGAAGGAAAAAAAAATCCTCTGACGGACCGTGTTGAGAAACGTCTACGAGGAGCATAAATTGGATCTGTGTTGAACCAGAAGCTCCTGGATCCTCCGGATATTCAGAAGCCACCTAATGTACAGAGTGGGAAAGTAGCAGTAGATTGTCCCATTAGGGAACCAACGTCACCTACTGCCCTTGAAAAAGAGTTATTCTGTGATCTTCCTGAACTCTGTGGGAGCGGAAGAGAGACCGAAAGGAAAGGACTGACAGTGAAAATGAGAATCCTGTAATGCGAATCTGAGAAAAGCCCGTCCAGCGGAAATGAGTAAACAGGCATCTCTGAAGACAAGGGACGCGTAAAACTCCCTTTCTTGTTCAAACTAGCAATCACAGACTGAAAGGATTCTAAGGCCAGAATAGGCCTGGCCGAGCCAACTGGCTTCGGAACGTGAGAAGAAAACAAAGGCCTGAGAACTGTCCCGATTCAAATGATATGTGAAAAACAAGGATCAACACCCTTTGCGGTTAGAAGCATATGGAGCGCCGCCTGCAGTATGACTCTGTCATCGTAAATCGGCCGACCCCTGCCGAGGGACTCCTGAGATGGTTGTACTCCAAAATCTAGTTTGTAACCGCCCAAGCCTTCTCAGTTCTTCCCGCAGGACCACCGACCTGCGCCTACCCTGGGACCCTCCAGGTGGTAGGAAAGTCTGACCTGTAGTGGGTTTATAGGATGACCTAAAATCAGACTGGACCGAGGATGCTGAACCTCTGCTTCAGCCTTTTACCTTGAGATCCCCTGGCGACTGAGATATCGCCCGTGTGGAGTCGAAAGTTTGAAGGGGCACGGAAAAATCTAAAGGAAAGACCGGTAAAGGTCTGTCTTGGAACTGGGGCAGTATTAGGAGAAAGCAAAGTGGACTTACCTCCCATGGTTCAAGAAATCCTGCAGAAAGATCCTTCCCCTGAACCATCTGCCCCGTAGGATTACATGTTCACCTGTCACTGTCGCAGACCCAGAGGTCGTCGGGTTAAGACAGCCCAAGCGAAAAATGCAGGGTCCGAGTCTGCAGACGTGGAGACCTCCAAAGATCATAAAGCAGAATCCTGATTCGGACCTGTACCAAAGTATCAGTTTATCCTGATGCGACTTATCCCGTAACCTAGAGGACAATTGTTCCACAACCTACCTGCTCCGGACAAGATAGAACCGCGCTGCTGTATATGTCTTTGATGGATCCCTGAGCAAGGCTGCCTCAGGAAAACAGCAGCTTGTTGGACCGGCGATACATCGAGGGGTATACCCTAGAGAGGTTCTGATACCATCTCCTGCCGTCTGCAGGGAAAGGATAGGAAAAACAAACATTGTTTGATACCTGATATTGTGTATTCGGGTGTCTGCCGGCCGCCTACCGGAGCCTGCCCAGCTCATCCGAGACTGGACCAGTCGCTGTCATTTCGTCATTGGCGTCGAACCCCGATGGACTTGACGTGTCCGCCTCCTTTACCTGCAGTACCAGACGAACTGCTGTATAATGCACCTGGATATTCTGAGACACTGGTTCAGACTCCACAGAAAACAGACATCATCAGTATTGTAACCTGGAAGGTTAGTTAGCAAGGTTCCTTTAGAAACCTGGAGAGGTGAAATGACGTACAAGGTCTCTGGTTAATAGTGACATTACCTGTATAATCTGAGCTGTTCAAACAGGAGTGTTCTGCAGGTGCGTGGAGGGCTAAGCAGATGGCTCCACCGCATACTTCACACCTAAGAGGGAATTCTTTGACTATCCCAGGTGAGACCAACGAAAGGAGAAAAGGTGGGTTAAATAAACACAGCCCTATGTAAGGTCTGCACTATAATGTGTAGTGACCAACACGATTCAAATAAACTTTCTGGAGCAGCGGAGACCTGAACCAGTAGCGCTGCGCTGTGGGACAGGAGTCTTAGCCCTAGGCTATAGGAGCTCCCCTTAAAGTTTTTCAAACCCTGGTCCCCCTGTACAGATACCCGCTACTAGCATACTGAGCAGCAGCGCTATTTGTCTGATGCCTTACACACATTTCTCAAATTACAAATAGCATTAGTAACTAGTGACACCAAGGAATAATAAAGGGAAGGCAACACCCCGCCCTGTATGTAGTGTACCGCTAATTTAGGTGCACCAGATGTTTCTCGGAGGTTCCGCTGGCTTTTCAAAATGGTGACCAGACTGCGAGAAAAGATGGGGGAAAATGTTATGTGGTAAGAAGGTATTTTGTTATTAGAAAACATTGCGGAAATGGTTTGTTTTATCCTAAGGATGTATGTGGACACATCTGTACAAACTACACACAGCTAGGGCCACGGTGGGAACCAAACCCACGACCTCCAATGCCGCGAGGCAGCAATGCCAACCACTACACCATCCGCACTGCCCTATATACGGTATTGTATGCATATATCTATATACATACCTCCACACATATACATATTCATACATACATATCTATATATCTATCTATATCTATATATATCTATATATATATATATATATACACACCCACAGTGAATCCAACCGTGTATGTGAACCCACTAGGGTAGATAAATACTGTGCCTGTGTAAATACTGTCTATTTGAACCTAATAGTATTTGTAGGGTAAAGCACAGTAGATTTTTAATCAGTAATGAGATGAGCCCCAGCTCCTGTAATAGAGCAGGCTCCATGTATGAAATGTCTGGCAGAGGACTCTCCTGCCGGGAGGAATGGCTGACAAAGTCAGATATTACCAATATGTCAGCAACTCCCTGCACAGAAACACTAAAAAAACCCCTGAAAACAGGATTTGTGCCTAGAGGCAGTGAACGCTGCGATCCGCCGCCGGGAGCCCGCTGAGCAAAGTGGGAATAGCCTTCACCCCCACATCCTACCTTTATCCTCCCTGAACAGCCCGGAGAGGGAAGGGAGCTTGCAGCGGCCGGGGAGCGGTATGACAGTGAAGCGGCGGTCCTGTAGCGGCCGGGGGACGGAGAGCGCTTAACCCGCCGAACAGAGCGGGAGTTAGCTCCGCCCCCCCCGCTTCGGCGCCAAATTCAAACCTGCTCTACAGTAAGCGGGAAGCGCCCTGTATCTCCCCGTCCGCTTGTATGCTGCGGCCGGGGAGCGGACAGTCCATTACACAACACTGACATAAGATAAAGGCGGCAACTATAAAAGGCAACCAGCCTTGTAACTTACATTTCACTGTTCTGTATCCCCCGGCTGCCTTCTGCTGCAGCCAGGTAGTGAAGAGCGCTGAGTCCGTCTACAGAGCGGGCTGAAGCTCCGCCCCCCATATAATGGCGCCAAGTTCAAATTAGTAAGCGCCTTTGATGCACTCCAGCCTTCTATGACTGGAGATACATATGTTGAAAACTGAATCTGTAAAAGCATACATCAGTCTGGAGGGGGGGATGTTTGTACTCACCACTTTAGGCGTACTCTGTTCGACCCCGCGGCCCCGACACGCAGCGGTGTCCGGCCGGAATCCTTTGTGATGGAGTGGCCCCGAAACGCGCCGCACGCAGCGGTGTCCGGCCACATTTGATACTCACCGCTGCCGGAATCTTCTGCTGGATGGAGTGGCCGCGACACGCGCCGCACGCAGCGGTGTCCGCCAACTCAGGAGAGCTCAGTGTCTCCCTCAGCCGGGGCCCATCCCGAGCCGCACGCAGCTGCGATGGGACCCCGCCGGCAGCTCCCGCGGTGCAGACTGGCAGTGGCAGAGCTGCCAGTCTGTGTGTGTAAGTAAGAAAAAATAAAATAATAAAGAAAAAAGAAAAATTCTTCAGCTAAACCCAAGTGAACCAGCTCACATCGGGCACTAACTAAGACTGGCTTGGAGGGGAGATAGTAGGGGAGGAGCTAGCCACAGTGTGAGAATTTTAAAGTGCCAGCTCCCAATTACTGCCTACTATTTCCCCATTGTAACTACGCTCCAGTGGCCCCTAGTGGATGAAGGAGAAATGCTACATTACAGTGTATTCCTGGAAATCACTGTAACGTAGCACTTCGTATGCAGATACAGCCACAGTCGCACACAGAATATAAGCATGCCGCATATCATTTTAATCAGCAGAAGCTGTTTATGCATCCTAGCCACATAGTAGTGCAAATAAGATGCATTTTTGGCAAAAAAAAAAAAGTGCCTGACATTAGCAGAGATGACCAGGAGCTGCCAGTTGACTCACAAAAGGCATCTCCATATTGAGTCAAGATGTAGGAGGACAAATTTGTATCCAATCAAAGGCAAGGCCACAGTGTTAGTGGCCGTGTGCGTGCTGTGTACAGGTGGGTTGGTTGTGCAATAGTGTTTGGTATATGTATAAGGGGCATTATGTGTGTCGTGTATAAATGCATTAATGTGCGGCATATGTGTAAGGGGCACTATGTGTATAAGGGCATTAATAAAGGTGGCATAATGTGTAAGGCGCAATATGTTTATAAGGACATTTATAATGTGTGTCATATGTGTAAGGGGCATTACTGTGTGGTATCATGTGTATAAATGCATTACTAATGTGTGTCATTATGTGTATAAGGTGCTCTACTGTGTGGCGTAACGTACAGAAAGGGCATTACTGTGTGGTCTAATGTGAATAAAGAGCAATATGATGTGGTGTAATGTGCATAAGGAGCAATATGGCATGGTGTAATGAGAATAAAGAGCAATATGGTGTGGTGTAATGTGAATAAGGAGCAATATGGCATGGTGTAATGAGAATAAAGAGCAATAGGGTGTGGTGTAATGTGAATAAGGAGCAATTCAGTATGATGTAATGTGAATGAGGGGCACTACTGTGAGGAGTAACGTTTATAAGGTAAATTCAGGCCCGGCGCTACCCGCTCAGCAAAGGGATGCAGTGTAGGTAGGCGCCGGACTGGAGAGGCACTCTACCTGCTCTGCATCCCCGCTGCTGCCCCTGTCTCTTTCGCTGCTGCGTCTGTCGATGTGACAGGCCACGGCAGCTTGAAGCCGGAATCTGCATGGCAGCCTTTACCCTGCAGCAGAACAAATCATCCACACTTCCTGACCGGAGCTTTCAGGCTTCTTTGCGGTATTTCTCTGCCGGCAACCTCGCCGCTCCGACCTGCGGATGCTGTGCAGCTGGAATGACTTTAAGGAGGAGCAGATCTGATTGGTGCGCGCTCACGTCCGCTGCTCCTGTCCACCCAGCACCCGTGCTGCCCTCACCTATGCCGTTCTGATGGAAGACATGATTATCTGGACATCACCAGACCAGCTAAGCTGGACGCAGGCAGAGGGCGTCGTGGGTGCCGGCTGTTTGCCGTGGATGAACCCCCTGTAGGCGGACTCCCCCTCCGAGATCCTGCCCGCCTCCAGCCTCAGGAACATCTTCTTCCTTCTATCTCGGTGCCCGAGCTGCCGGCGCTGACATCAGTCTCCAGCAGCTGAAAGATAAGCTCCTGCCCAGCGGCTGCAGATCATCGTCAGCAACAGGGTGACGGGTGTACTGGCTGGACACGGCTGACTGCGACTGGCCCTAGGTCTGTATAAGCAGCGTTGCTGGGCACTAGCTAGAGGAGGCTTAGGGCAGTATTCCATTTTGAAAGTATTGGTGCCCCCTAGTTTTTTTACCAACTGATGTGGGTATCAGAGGGATATCATTAAAGTGGCCAGGTAGTATGGTTATTGTGTGGGATAAAAATCATCTCATTATATTAATAGGTACAGTAAGAAGGGGAAAGGTAGGAGACTGGGGAAGGTTTACATTTGAAATGGGGGTACTATTGTGTGGCCACACCCATTCCTTGTGAGACAACACCCCTTTTTTCGACACGCACTGTCCCTTTATAAAATATGTGAGGGCGCAAATTTAGAATTTGCAGGGGGGCGCTGAACACCCTAGCACCGGCCCTGGGTAAATTGGTACTACTATGTGATGTAACATGAATAAGGGACACTATCACAAGATATAATGTGAATAAAGTTGCGGTACTGTGTGGCCTAATTTGAATTGGGGGTACTATTGTGTGGCCATGCCCCTTCCCAGCAAGAACACACCCCTTTTTGGGCTCTGCAACGAATGTGTGCACTGTTCCTATTTTAAAATATAGGGGGTAGAAGAACCAAAATGAGGACTGTTATGGGGGAGGGGTGATGGTGCTGGGAGAGGGGTGCAGGGTCAGAGGCGGAACCAGCGGCAGTGCTAGGAGGCATCAACCAAAATCCTGCCTAGGGCATCATATTGTTAGGGCCGACGCCGGGATCCCGTTTGTTAGGTTGCTGGTGGGGTGGGGGAACACAACGAAGCCCCTTGCAGGCTCGGTGACTTGTTGTGCTCGCCACAGGTTCTACTCCCACTCTATGGGTGTCATGGACACCCACGAGTGGGAGTAGTGCCTGCTGGTTGGCATGCCGACTGGCGGGCTGTTAAGTGTTCGGGATCCCGGCGTCAGTATAGTGAACGGCGTTCTCCCGACCACCAGTCACATAACCGCAACCCATATACGGAACAACACCTGAGAGGAACTGAGAGCCCGATTCTGATTTGTAAGTAAAGCACACAAAAAAGCAAGTAACTGGGGCAGATGTAACATGTGCAGAGAGAGTTAGATTTGAGTGGGGGGTGTTCAAACTGAAATCTAAATTGCAGTGTTCAAATAAAGCTGTCTAACACTTGTGGGCTACAGGCAAAAGCAGCCACTATTTACCCAGCACAGAAATAATATAAATGTATTTGCCGCCCCCCACCCGTGTGGCAACTTGGTTTGTTCCAGCCGCACAGTTAAGTGTATTTTTTGCTTCACTTACAAATCAGAATCAGGTCCTAAATGCTGCGGCACTCGACACAGTGGCGCACACCAGGCTACGCATATGTCACCGGGCCGCACAGTGCGCCTCCCGCCGGGTCCTAATGCTCAGAGTGTACGGTGATATCTTCAGGAAGATGGCGCCGAACTGTGCCAGTCTTTAATCTCTAGTGGCCAGCGTCATCTTCTCAAATATCCAGTGGACAAGGAGGCGATTCGCACTGAATCGCATCATCATAGCCACGCCCCCTCCCTGCTACACAATGTCTGTAATCTCTGCATTGTATAGCAGGGGACGTGGCTACGATAAAGTAAACACGGCTACCGTGTCTCATGCCACCTCTTATGCCTTGCCACCCTACACTGCCTCCCTGTTGTGCCGACCTGACTGCCCTCTCGGGAATCATGACTATAGGTAATTTAAAACAACTTGTTCATGGCCATAAATCAAACCAGTTTACAGTAAACCAGATCTAGGATCATATCAAGCATAACAGGGTCAAAGCCCGTCCGGACATTGGGCCTGATTCAGATGTATAGGCTTTACATACAACTCCGATGGTGGGGGCACTCTGCACAGCCCAGGACTTACTCAGCCGCTGCGATCACATCAGACTGTCCAGGACCGGAGCTGACGTCAGACACCCTCCCTTAAAACGCTTGATCCCGCCTGCGTTTTTCCGGACACTCCCTGAAAACGGTCAGTTGCCACCCACAAACGCCTTCATCCCGTCAATCTCCTATCAAACGCCCGTGCAAATGGATCCTTCGCACTATCCCGTTGCAAGGAGCCGATGCCCGGGGCAACCGTGCGACGGGCTGGTGCATTGCGATGCATACACATGCGCAGTTCGGATCTGATCGCCAGCTGCGCGAAAACGCACAGCAGCGATCGGTTCTGGATTAGGCCCAATGAGCGGTGTTGGATGTTGGTGCACAAGTGTAGTCAGGTCTGTGCACTTTAAGTAGTACAAGGTCTGAAAACTTTGCTTATATCCGGATGCATTTATTTTTTTCACTATACTGCAGATATTGGGGGTCATTCTGACCTGATCGCACACTGCAGTTTATCGCAGAGGTGCGATCGGGTCAGAACTGCGCATGCGCTGGCGCCAAAGTGTGCTGCTGCATTCCAGACAGCCAGAGGCAGAGACGGTCGCTGGGCAGGGTGAAACGGTGGCGTTTGGCTGCCGTTTCATGGGCGCGGTCCGGCCAACTCAGGCGTGGCCGGACCGAACGGGGGGCGGGCCGCAGCGGCTGCGTGACGTCACACGTAGCCGCTGCGGGCCGGGGAGCGATGAGTAGCTCCCGGCCAGTACGCTAAAGCTGCGCTGGCCGGGAGCTACTCTTGAAGTGCAAAGGCATCGCCGCTGTGCGATGCCTTTGCACTTCTGCAGGGGGGGGGAGGGGGCAGCACTGACATGCGGGGTGGGCTAGCCCCGTGCTGGGCATCCCCCCGCATGTCAGTGTGAATGATCGTAGCTGTGCTAAATTTAGCACAGCTACGATCATCTCTGAATGACCCCCCCTGTCCTCTTGAGTGCAAGAGGCTTCACAAGATCGCCTATGGGTCACGGAAGCAGGAACTCATTGTTAAGCTGCCAACAAGGAAAGAGAAAACTCTCACTTGGATAAAATCAAGACTTTCACGGTGTTTCAAGAGGAGCCTCAGATTGCTAAATAGCGACACAACTTTACCTGTGTTGACGGGAAAAATGGTGAAACACATTTGCAGTTCATGCTGGTCTTACATAAATAGACACCCCCCCCCCCCCACCCCCCCACACACACACTCACTCGTGTCTTATTCTTGTGCACTGGTGCCCTGTTATAAAGCAACACACAGCATGCTGGCGTTATTATAACAAATTACAATAAAGTTGCAAGATAACTGCAACCTGATAAATGCGACGTGTATAAGTGACTCTCAGGCGCGTCAAGTCCCCTTGAATGTGCAAAAATGGCGATGCTTATACTAAGAACGTGATCAACGGTTTAAAAAACAAGATATCAGCTACTGAAATATCGTGTGGATTTCCCATTGTGCGCATATCAGGCCTGGCGCGTTTTCATACACACAAGTAAAACATCTACGTGACCGTTCAAGGACTTCTCATAAGAATCTCGTGCAAAATGGTTATTGTTTAATGTAAGTCACCAGAGATGAAAAATAAAAAAAAAGGAGGAATGTACCGTCACGGGCACTGATAGATGCAGGGCACACTGCCAGCTCCCTGTGAGGTACCTGATGGATGACGCACTGTGTAGCGGCACGATCTCCCACGCTTCATTCTCCTCCAGGTTCCACTTCCCACCTTCTGTCACCCAGTTACTCAGCTACAGAGCTCAGAATCATTTTAACTCTTTTCACTTCAAGCACAAGCGTTTAGACGGCAGACCGGAGGAAAATGGAGACGTTTTCTTGGGGGTATACTACACTTGCCAGGCTGTTGGAATCCTGACCGCTGGAATGGCAGGGCGAGCACAAAAGAGCCCCTTGCGGGCTCGCTGCACTCGCCACGCTGCGGGCTCGGTGGCGCGCTATTTATTCTCCCTCCAGGGTTGTCGTGGACACCCCAAGAGGGAAAATAGTTGTCAGGATCCCAGCGCTGGTAGATTTCTGGAGAAGACCCGATATACTGAAGGGAACAAACATTGTCAAACATTAAACCCTAACAGCACTATAACAAAGCAGATATTTAGGTTCTTAATCAGGGCTGGATGTATTAAAATACACCGCCGCCTACCTCAGCGATGCTAATTAACATCGCAGTGCGGTGACCGAGACCTGTCAGGAAGAGTGCGGGGTCTCTGTGGGTTCCATCACCTCACAGACTCGGGAGGTGACGTGTGCAGGGAGTCCCCAGGCTCTTCCTCCTCCCCCTGCAGCCGGAAGGACAAAATGGCTGTGCTGCAGGGCAGAGAAGGAGAGGGCCGCACCAGCATCACAGAGGCAGCGGCTTACTACACACAGGTATGCTGGGGGGCAGGTCATCGTGAGCGGCAGTAAGAAGCCCGTAGGCTTCTACATGGTATCGCCATCAAAAGATGGCGAACGGGAATTAGTACATATGAAAATGCGGTAAATCCTCCCAAAAATGGAGGTTTTACCGCATTTTCCCTTTAGCACATCCCACCCCCATTATTAGCACCCTATGGCCCATTGTGATTTATGTGCAGATCAGTTTTGTTCCAATGCCGGTACAACGGCTCGAGAGCAACTGTCCTCCGGGATCCTGTCCCCAACGCCCGTGGGTCAGAATACAGACGCCGGGATCCCAGCCGCCAGAATGCCAGCAGGGGGCGAGCCCAACAAAGACCCTTGGGGGCTCGCCACAGGTTCTATTCCAACTCTATGGTATTACTTTTTCTTTTATTACTCAGTGATCAGCCTGTGTATCTATCAGACAGGGGCCAGTTCCCAGCACAGGCCTCACTGCCAGCAGGCTGTGCAGAGGTACTGGAGCCAGAGGGAACCCAAATAAAGCTATCTCAAGATCGTGTTATTGGTATCTCTGGTTGGTATTTCTTTACAATTACAAGTATGGGAAATGCAAATTTAAGGGCTTGTAGTAAAATAAAAATTGTGATAATGATAAATATGCCCGTCAGGAATAAAAACACTATGCCAGTTGGTGTGTGGGAAGGAAGGTGTAGTCATTAGAATTTTCCAATGCCTGCATCTGGTGTGCATATAAATAAAATATAAGGGAGAGTTTTTTGCTTTTACAATTCCATACTTGTGAAGTGAGTGGACATGTATATTATAAAAGCGCTCAAGATACTCTCTCAAAAAACAGTACTTGTGCACATCCTTAAAGGTTGCTCACCACGTGCTGCCAGATTACTATAAAAGTCCATCACACATTACAATTTGCTACCCCCTTCCCCCGCACACGCTGGTTTAATGCTTCCAGATCCTATACTGTATACCCACGCGTGCGTATGAAAATCTAAAAAATTAAGCACACCAAAACAGGACATAAAAAGGACATAACAAGGACAAGAATGAGGTATATTCTGGGGATGCCCAATGCGTTTCATCCTGTGGACTTCATCAAGTGATGACGTCTACAGTACGAAACGCGTTTGACACTCCCAGAATATACCTGATTCTGGTCCCTTTTAGGTCATGTTTTGATGTGCTTAGTTTTTATGATTTTCATCCTAGATTTACCCCCTTTGTGACTTTTTTTTTTATCAACTTGTTATTATAAATATTAATTCTTATACCTTTAAAACAAAAAATAAGTTTTTACTCTTTAAGTCTATTTATAAGTACTTATACTGACAGCAGTGTTCACTGGTAATATCCTATTCCTGTTACCACAAGTGTGTAAATATTTGACTGGCAGCCACACTTCGCACACTGCAGAGAGATTTTAAAAAGGAGATAGCGATGGTTAGTACAACATCTAAGAAAATAACAAATGCTTAAAAAAAAAAATAAGATTTTAAACCTACCGGTAAATCTTTTTCTCGTAGTCCGTAGAGGATGCTGGGGACTCCGTAAGGACCATGGGGATAGACGGGCTCTGCAGGAGACATGGGCACTTTAAGAAAGAATTTAGTTCTGGGTGTGCACTGGCTCCTCCCTCTATGCCCCTCCTCCAGACCTCAGTTAGAGAAACTGTGCCCAGAGGAGACGGACAGTACGAGGAAAGGATTTTGTTAATCCAGGGCAAGATTCATACCAGCCACACCAATCACATCGTATAACTCGTGATAACAACCCAGTTAACAGTATTAAAACAACATAGCATCAGTTCAGGACTGATGCAACTATAACATAACCCTTATCGAAGCAATAACTATATACAAGTATTGCAGAAGTAGTCCGCACTTGGGACGGGCGCCCAGCATCCTCTACGGACTACGAGAAAGATTTACCGGTAGGTTTAAAATCTTATTTTCTCTAACGTCCTAGAGGGGGCACCAATCTTGTTGGTTGCATACAGTACAAACAGCGTTTCAGTTTTCCTGACTCAAGCCGTTCTGGCCACGTAAATTTTCAAAGCCCTGACCACATCAAGTAACTCGGAATCCTCCAAGTCACGTGTAGCCACAGGCACCACAATAGGCTGGTTCATATGAAAAGATGAGACCACTTTTGGCAGAAATTGAGGACGGGTCCGCAATTCCGCTCTATCCATATGGAAAACCAGATAGGGGCTTTTATGAGACAACGCCGCTAATTCAGACACTCGCCTAGCCGAAGCCAAGGCTAATAACATGACCACCTTCCACGTGAGATATTTCAACTCCACCGTTTTAAGTGGTTCAAACCAGTGTGACTTTAGGAAACTTAACACCACGTTAAGGTGCCAAGGTGCCACCGGAGGCACAAAAGGAGGCTGAATATGCAGCACTCCCTTTACAAAAGTCTGAACTTTTGGGAGAGAAGCCAATTCTTTTTGAAAGAAAATGGATAGGGCCGAAATCTGGACCTTAATGGAGCCTAATTTAAGGCCCAAATTCACTCCAGTTTGTAGGAAGTGAAGGAAACGGCCCAGATGGAATTCTTCCGTAGGAGCATTCCTTGCCTCACACCAAGAAACATATTTTCGCCACATACGGTGATAATGTTTTGACGTTCCGTCCTTCCTAGCCTTTATCAGCGTAGGGATAATCTCAACCGTAATGCCTTTCTCTGCTAGGATCCAGCGTTCAACCGCCATGCCGTCAAACGCAGCAGCGGTAAGTCTTGGAACAGACAGGGCCCCTGCTGCAACAGGTCCTGTCTTAGAGGAAGAGGCCACGGATCTTCAGTGAGCATTTCCTGCAGATCTGGATACCAGGTCCGTCGTGGCCAATCTGGAACAATGAGGATTGTTCTCACTCCTCTTCTTCTTATTATCCTCAACACCTTGGGTATGAGAGGAAGAGGAGGAAATACATAGACTGACTGGAACACCCACGGTGTCACTAGGGCGTCTACAGCTACTACCTGATGGTCTCTTGACCTGGCGCAATATCTCTGTAGCTTTTTGTTGAGGCGGGACGCCATCATGTCTACCTGTAGCAGTTCCCACCGACTTCCTGATGAAGTCCCCACTCTCCCGGGTGTAGGTCGTGTCTGCTGAGGAAGTCTGCTTCCCAGTTGTCCACTCCCGGAATGAACACTGCTGACAGTGCGCTTACATGATTCTCCGCCCAGCGAAGAATTCTGGTGGCTTCCGCCATCGCCACTCTGCTCCTTGTGCCGCTTTGGCGGTTTACATGCGCCACTGCGGTGATGTTGTCTGACTGGATCAGAACCGGTTGGTCGTGAAGAAAGGTCTCCGCTTGACGCAGGGTGTTGTATATGGCCCTTAGCTCCAGGATGTTGATGTGAAGACAAGTCTCTTGACTTGACCAAAGACCTTGGAAATTTCTTCCCTGTGTGACTGCTCCCCAACCTCGGAGGCTTGCGTCCGTGGTCACCAGGATCCAGTCCTGAATGCCGAATCTGCGGCCCTCGAGAAGGTGAGCACTCTGCAGCCACCACAGGAGTGACACCCTGGCCCTGGGGGACAGGGTGATCAACCAATGCATCTGTAGATGTGACCCGGACCCACTTGTCCAGTAGGTCCCATTGGAAAGTCCTCGCATGGAACCTGCCAAAGGGAATGGCCTCGTATGATGCCACCATCTTTCCCAGGACTCGAGTGCAGTGATGCACTGACACCTGTTTTGGTTTCAATAGGTTCCTGACCAGAGTCATGAGTTCCTGGCCTTTTCTATCGGGAGATAAACCCTCTTCTGGTCCGTGTCCAGAATCATGCCCAAGAAAGGCAGATGAGTCGTAGGAACCAACTGCGACTTTGGAATATTGAGAATCCAGCCGTGTTGCTGTAACACTTCCAGTGAAAGTGATACGCTGTTCAGCAACTGCTCTCTTGATCTCGCTTTTATGAGGAGATCGTCCAAGTACGGGATAATTGTGACACCTTGCTTCCGCAGGAGCACCATTATTTCCGCCATTACCTTGGTGAAAACCCTCGGGGCCGTGGAAAGACCAAACGGCAACGTCTGAAATTGGTAATGACAATCCTGTACCGCAAATCTGAGGTAGGCCTGATGAGGTGGATAAATGGGGACATGAAGGAATGCATCCTTTATGTCCAGAGACACCATAAAATCTCCCCCTTCCAGGCTTGCAATAACCGCTCTTAGCGATTGCATCTTGAACTTGAACCTTGTCAAGTATTGGTTCAGGGATTTTACATTTAATATGGGTCTGACCGAACCGTCCGGTTTCGGGACTACAAACATGGTCGAGTAATAACCCCTTCCTTGTTGAAGGAGGGGAACCTTGACCACCACCTGTTGGAGATACAAGTTTTGTATTGCATTTAACACTATCTCCCTCTCTTGGGGAGAAGCTGGTAGGGCCGATTTGAAAAATCGTCGAGGTGGCACCTCTCCGAATTCCAGCTTGCAACCCTGAGAAACAAACAATTTCTATTGCCCAGGGATCCACCTGGGAGTGAACCCAGATGTGGCTGAAATTCCGAAGACGTGCCCCCACAGGGCCCGGCTCTGCCAGTGGAGCCCCAGCGTCATGCGGTGGATTTTGTAGAGGCCGGGGAGGACTTCTGTTCCTGGGAACTAGCTGTGTTGTGCCGCTTCTTTCCTCTACCCCTACCTCTGGCAAGAAAGGACGCACCTCGCACTTTCTTGTTTCTTTGTGATCGAAAGGACTGCATTTGATAATGCGGTGCTCTCTTAGGCTGTGAGGGAATATAAGGCAAAAAATTTGATTTACCTGCCGTAGCTGTGGAGATTAGGTCCGAGAGACCTTCCCCGAACAATTCCTCACCCCTGTAAGGTAAAACCTCCATATGCCTTTTTGAGTCGGCATCGCCTGTCCACTGCCGTGTCCATAGGACTCTTCTGGCAGAAATCGACATAGCGTTTATTCTAGAACCCAGAAGACTAATGTCTCTTTGAGCATCTCTCATATATAGGACAGCATCTTTAATATGCCCCAGGGTCAATAAAATAGTATCCTTATCTAGGGTACTAATCTCCTCAGATAAGGTATCCGTCCATGCCGCTACAGCACTACACACCCAGGCCGACGCAATTGCCGGTCTTAGTAAGGTACCTGAATGTGTATAAATGGACTTCAGGGTAACCTCCTGTTTGCGGTCAGCAGCATCTTTGAGGGCAGCCGTATCCTGGGACGGCAGGGCTAGCTTCTTGGATAAGCGTGTTAATGCTTTGTCCACCCTAGGGGATGATTCCCATCGTAACCTGTCCATTGACGGGAAAGGATACGCCATAAGAATCCTTTTGGAAATCTGCAAGTCTTTTATCTGGAGATTCCCAAGAGGGGGTTCCTCTGTGATGTGCAAAACATCTTTTATTGCCATAATCATATATCGAATGGATTTAGCCAATTTTGGCTGTAACTTTGCATCATCGTAATCGACACTGGAGTCAGAATCCGTGTCGGTATCTGTGTCAACAATTTGTGATAGTGGGCGCTTATGAGACCCTGACGGTCCCTGCGACATAGGATCAGGGATGGGTTGAGACCCTGACTGTCCCAAGGCCTCAGCCTTGTCTAATCTTTTGTGCAATGAGTTTACACTAGCATTTAAAACATTCCACAAATCCATCCAGTCAGGTGTCGGCGGACACACCACATTCATTTGCTCCCGCTCCTCTCTAACATAGCCTTCTTCCTCAGACATGTCGACACACGCGTACCGACACACCACACACACAGGGAAAGGTCTTACTGAAGACAGTTCCCCCACAAGGCCCTTTGGAGAGACAGAGAGAGAGTATGCCAGCACACACCCCAGCGCTATATAACCCAGAAATAACACAGTAACTTAATGTTAACCCAGTAGCGCTGCTGTATGTAATTTCGCGCCGAATTATGTGCCCCCCCTCTCTTTCAACCCTCTTGTCTACCGTGTAAAAGCAGGGGATAGTCCGGTGAGCTTCCTCTCAGCGGTGCTGTGGAGATAAAATGGCGCTGGCGAGTGCTGAGGGAGAAGCCCCGCCCCCTCGGTGGCGGGCTTATGTCCTGCTTAAACTGTAAAATTTGGCGGGGGCTCATACATATATACAGTGCCCAGCTGCGCCCTGCACCCTTACAGTGACCGGAGTATGTGAGGTGTGTGGGAGCAATGGTGCACAGCTGCAGTGCTGTGCGTTACCTCAGTGAAGATCATGAAGTCTTCTGCCGCCTCTGAAGTCTTCTTTTCTTCTCATACTCACCCGGCTTCTATCTTCCGGCTCTGCGAGGGGGACGGCGGCGCGGCTCTGGGATGGACGGCTAGGGTGAGCCAGGACTGAGGGGAGAGAAGCAGCCCTACTCCGAGTGCAAGGTCCTGCTTCTTAGGCTACTGGAGCTAATGGTGTCCAGTAGCCTAAGAAGCAGGACCTTGCACTCAGAGAGTAGGGCTGCTTCTCTCCCCTCAGTCCCTCGATGCAGGTCTGTTGCCAGCAGAGCTCCCTGAAAATAAAAAACCTAACAAAATACTTTCTCTCAGAAAGCTCAGGAGAGCTCCTGAAAAGCACCCAGTCTCCACTGGGCACAGTATCAAACTGAGGTCTGGAGGAGGGGCATAGAGGGAGGAGCCAGTGCACACCCAGAACTAAATTCTTTCTTAAAGTGCCCATGTCTCCTGCGGAGTCCGTCTATCCCCATGGTCCTTATGGAGTCCCCAGCATCCACTAGGACTTTAGAGAAAACATGTTGGATTTCTGCTTTAAGAGAGTATTAGACTTGGAATAGCAGTGACTGTATATAGACTATACTCCAGCCTCTATAATGGACACAATACATATGAATTTATCTGTAACGGGGAAGATGGGGATATCCAACAACATAAAAGACATGACTTTTGCTGAAAGGGTTAAGGCTGCGGAGCTAGAGGCAGTGCATTCTGCTATCACCCGGGCATGTCTGAACAAACACTTCTTCCAATTATATTTTCTCATGAGCAGCGGTCCAGGTGAGTAGGCAGCAGGACCTGTGTACACAAAGCTGCTAGACACAATATATCCAGCTTCCTTTTCCTAGGCCCCGGCTACAGCTGCTTCTGAGTCATCTCTTCACACCTAGAGACAAAAGGACACACAGGGTTGTGTTAATGTGTAAACACAACAGCACAAGCAGAAGCTAGATCTTTCCAGAATCTTGCGATCTGCATGTGTGCTACAGAGGCATAGTTGCAGCACTGACAGACGCATGCAGTGACAGCATTACTTAGGTCTGTGCATTGTAGACACTTAAACCATGAATATCTCAGTATTTCCTAAGTAATGAAGTGGTTAAGAGTGGACATGTTGCCCAAACACAATGCACAGGGCTAAGGCGGCCATTTTTTCAGAGACTGAAGCCTATCAATTTTCTGCTTGAAGACTGTGTATACTGTATTAGCATAGAAAACCAAACACATTCATGTATACTGCATGTTATAGTACAATGTGACATCAGCCACAAGACATCACCATGTATGGCACGATTCACACGCAATATAAGCAGGACATTTCTTACATAGGTCGATGGGTGTGACAGAGGAATCACAGGCCCAAAGATGTAATAAAAGCCACAAGCATGTATGAGGGAAGATGGAGGAGAGGTGAATTCAGTCTTGTGTGCCAGGAGATCCTCAATGGCATAACACAGCTATGCTGCTAATTAAAATGTCCTCTACTGGTTCCAGTAGTATGAAGGTCCTGAGGAGCAAACCCTCCTGGCAGTATCTGTGTCTGCTAAGCCTTCCAGAGGCCACATTTTCCCAGTCTTCACTGTGGCAGCTGGGAGTCTTGGATTAAACTCCATTGTATGTCTGGTGAGCTTGTGGATAGTATTTGGTTTCCACAAATCAGGTAGGACTTCATTCCAGGTGGTGCGCCATCACTAACATGCCTACGTCCAGGTAACACCAGGGAGTGTCCCATCTGAGCCATTTTATAGGAGGTAGGGGGAAGGAATGTCACATGGAGATGCGTGCATGGCCATTGTACTTCTCACAGCAAGGTGGGGTGGTCTGGCATGTCTCTCTGCTATCATGGAGCTCAGCGGTCACTGTAACTAATTACTAGAGAGAATGTGGACTCTGTACCACCAGACAGGAGCAGTTTGAGAGAGGACAGGGCTCTTGTACAGTCTCCACCCGGGCCACCACCTCCCTCCCTGCCCATACACATAGTAGAAATCCAGAAAAACAGCGTAGAAGCCATTCTTCCACAGCTTGGGAGCCATTCTACTCTGCACATCAGCTGTGAGGGAGGGGGTGGCCTCCATGGAGATTTCACCACTGTGTATGTCCTGGCCTTCATGAAAATGGTGGCAGCGCCATTTTCCCAGTGATTACAGGTGGTGTTGGTGGAGAGGAAAGCTATGCACCCCATTATAGAGTCACCTAGGTCACTAGGTGACACAGATTGCTACCATGGACACTCACGGAGACACAGGAAATTGTGCAGAGGTGAAGGTACAACCATTTGCAAAGCGCGTTGTGTGGTTTTGCACTGCGCATTTCGGAACTGTGCGCAGACAGGTACAGACAATGATGCAGGCAAATACATTCAACTCTAGCTAACCAATTCATTGCTTATCCTATGATTTCTGTAGGCCAAAATGGCCATCCATAACGAACGGATGGGAACCAATCTAGTGTGTGTGAAGCAATCGCTTGTTTTTGCCTGAAAATCTGATAAAAAATTATTACGTCTAATTCCCTGATCACCGGTAATATTCCCCAGATCCACCGCCCTGGACGAGACCCCCTGGACTGGCGGCCTGGACAGAGTCCCAGTGGCGGCATACAAAGACGCAGCGGGGGGTTGCAGATCAGTTGATTATAGAACTACTGTGTAGTCCTATGGCCGCACAGCTGAGACACACCGCAAAAACAGTCACAACACGCCCACGTTTTTGCTGCCACTCCCCGTAACCGCCCCCCAAACGGTGCCAGACTGTCATTCACTTTACAAGGAAAAATCCTTTCTGCAGCCACCATTGCGGTACATGCGCAGTGCGTAAAAATAAGAATTTACTCACCGGTAATTCTATTTCTCGTAGTCCGTAGTGGATGCTGGGAACTCCGTAAGGACCATGGGGAATAGACGGGCTCCGCAGGAGACTGGGCACTCTAAAAGAAAGATTAGGTACTATCTGGTGTGCACTGGCTCCTCCCTCTATGCCCCTCCTCCAGACCTCAGTTAGGGAAACTGTGCCCGGAAGAGCTGACACAACAAGGAAAGGATTTGGAATCCAGGGTAAGACTCATACCAGCCACACCAATCACACTGTACAACTTGTGATAACCATACTCAGTTAACAGTATGAACAACAACTGAGCCTCATTTAACGGATGGCTCATAATAACCCTTTAGTTAAGCAATAACTATATACATGTATTGCAGAGAGTCCGCACTTGGGACGGGCGCCCAGCATCCACTACGGACTACGAGAAATAGAATTACCGGTGAGTAAATTCTTATTTTCTCTGACGTCCTAGTGGATGCTGGGAACTCCGTAAGGACCATGGGGATTATACCAAAGCTCCCAAACGGGCGGGAGAGTGCGGATGACTCTGCAGCACCGCATGAGCAAACTCAAGGTCCTCCTCAGCCAGGGTATCAAACTTGTAGAACTTAGCAAACTTATTTGACCCCGACCAAGTAGCAGCTCGGAAAAGCTGTAAAGCCGAGACCCCTCGGGCAGCCGCGCAAGAAGAGCCCACCTTCCTTGTGGAATGGGCTTTCACCGATTTTGGATGCGGCAATCCAGCCGCAGAGTGAACCCGCTGAATCGTGCTATAGATCCAGCGAGCAATAGTCTGCTTCGAAGCAGGAGCGCCAACCTTGTTGGCTGCATACAGAATAAACAGCGAGTCAGACTTTCTGACTCCCACCGTTCTGGAAACATAAATTTTCAAAGCCCGGACTACGTCAAGCAACTTGGAATCCTCCAAGTCCCTAGTAGCCGCAGGCACCACAATAGGCTGGTTCAAATGAAACGATGATACCACCCTAGGGAGAAATTGGGGACGAGTCCTCAATTCTGCCCTGTCCATATGGAAGATCAGATAAGGGCTTTTACATGACAAAACCGCCAATTCTGACACACGCCTAGCCGAAGCTAAGGCCAATAGCATGACCACTTTCCACGCGAGATATTTTAGCTCCACGGTCTTAAGTGGCTCAACCAGTGGGATTTCAGGAAATCCAACACACAACGTTAAGATCCCAAGGTGCCACCGGTGGCACAAAAGGAGGCTGAATATGCAGCACCCCCGGAACAACGTCTGAACTTCAGGCAGTGAAGCCAGTTCTTTTTGAGAGAAAATGGATAGGGCCGAAATCTTGACCTTTATGGATCCTAATTTTAGGCCCATAGTCACTCCTGACTGTAGGAAGTGCAGGAATCGACCCCGCTGGAATTCCTCTGTAGGGCCTTCCCGGCCTCACACCAAGAAACCTATTTTCGCTATATACAGTGAAAAAGTCTTGCTGTCACGTCTTTCCTAGCCTTTATCAGCGTAGGAATAACTGCATCCGGAATGCCCTTTTCCGCTATGATCCGGCGTTCAACCGCCATGCCGTCAAATGCAGCCGCGGTAAGTCTTGGAACAGACAGGGCCCCTGTTGCAACATGTCCTGTCGGAGAGGCAGAAGCCCTGAGTCCTCTGAGAGCATTTCTTGCAGCTCCGGGTACAGAGTCCTTCTTGGTCCATTCGGAGCAAAAAATATTGTTCTCACTCCTCCTTTTATTACAATTCTCAGCCCTTGGGTATGAGAGGAAGAGGAGGGAATACATAGACCGACTGGAACACCCACGGTGTTACTAGTGCGACCACAGCTATCACCTGAGGGTCCCTTGACCCGGCTTAAAACCTTTTTTAGCTTTTTATTGAGGTGGGATGCCATCTAGTCCACCTGAGGCAGTTCCCATCAATTTGCAAACTGCGTGAAGACTTCCTGATGAAGTCCCCACTTTCCCGGGTGGAGGTCGTGCCTGCTGAGGAAGTCTGCTTCCCAGTTGTCCACTCCCGGAATGAACACTGCTGACAGTGCGCTTACTTGATTCTCCGCCCAGCGAAGAATTCTGGTGGCTTCTACCCTCGCCACCCTGCTCCTTGTGCCACCTTGGCGGTTTACATGAACCCCTGCGGTCTGACTGGATCAGAACCGGTTGGTCGCGAAGCAGGATCTCCGCTTGACTTAGGGCGTTGTATATGGTCCTTAGTTCCAGGATATTGATGTGAAGGCAAGTCTGTTGACTTGACCACAGACCTTGGAAATTTCTTCCCTGTGTAACTGCCCCCCACCCTCGGAGGCTTGCATCCGTGGTCACCAGGATCCAGTCCTGAATGCCGAATCTGCGGCCCTCGAGAAGGTGAGCACTCTGCAGCCACCACAGGAGAGACACCCTGACCCTGGGGGATAGGGTGATTAACCGATGCATCTGAAGAGGTGATCCGGACCACTTGTCCACTAAGTCCCATTGGAAGGTCCTCTCATGGAACCTGCCTAAGGGGATGGCCTCGTATGATGTCACCATCCTTCCCAGGACTCGAGTGCAGTGATGCACTGACACCTGTTTTGGTTTTAATAGATTCCTGACCAGTGTCATGAGCTCCTGAGCTCTCTCTATCGGGAGATAAACCCTTTTCTGGTCTGTGTCTAGGATCGTGCCTAGGAGAGGCAGATGAGCTGTAGGAACCAACTGCGACTTTGGAATAAATAGAATCCAGCCGTGTTGCCGTTACACTTCCAGAGAAAGTGATACGCTGTTCAGCAACTGCTCTCTTGATCTCGCTTGTATGAGGAGATCGTCCAAGTACGTGATAATAGTGACACCTTGCTTCCGCAGGAGCACAATCATATCCGCCATTACCTTGGTTATGACAATCCCGTACCGCAATTCTGAGGTACGCCTAATGAGGTGGATAAATGGGGACATGAAGGTATGCATCCCTTATGACCCGATTCACAATAAAGTCTCCCTCTTTTTAGGCTTGCCCTGACCGCTCTTAGCGATTCCATCTTGAACTTGAACCTTCTCAGGTATATGTTCAGGGATTTTTAATTCAATATGGGTCTGACCGAAACGTCTGGTTTCGGGATTACAACATGGTCGAATAATAACACCCTCTTGTTGAAGGAGGGGACCCTTGACCACCACCTGTTAAAGATACAATTTGTGAATTGCAGTTAACACTGGCTCCCCCTCTTGGGGGGGAAGCCCGCAGGGCCGTCGGTGAGGGGGCATCTTCTCACAGTCCAGCTTGTATCCCTGAGACACAATATCTATTGCCCAGGGACCTAACAGGGAGTGAACCCACTTGTGGCTGAACTTACGAAGGCGTGTCCCCACGCATAGGTGGATTTTTGTAGGGGCCGGGGAGGACTTCTGTTCCTGGGAACTAGCTGTGATGATCCCGGCTCTGACAAGAAAGGACGCACCTCAGACTTTCTTGTTTCTTTATTCGAAAGGCTGCATTTAATAATGTCGTGCTTTCTTAGGCTGTGCAGGAATATAAGGCAAACTAGCAGAATCACCAGCTATAGCTGTGGAGACCAGGCCCGAGAACCCTTCTCCACACAATCCTCAGCCTTCCATATGCCTCTTAAGTCGGCATCATCTGTCCAATGCATATTCTACAGGACACGTCAAGCAGAGATCGACATAGCTTTGACTCTAGGACCAAGTATACTCATGTCTCTTTGGGCATGCTTTATAACTATATATCTATCACTTAAGACAGCATCTTTAATATATTTACTAGGGTCTCAATCTCTGCTGATAAGGTACCTGTCCACGCTGCCACAGCGCTATAAACCCATGCCGACACAATCGCCGGTCTGGGTAGTATACTAGAATGTGCACGCTGTCTGCAGGATCCCTGAGAATAGCAAGTGCTACCGTCTGTGCAAACAGGACACCCTAGGGGAAGATTCTCAACACATCCTGGCCCTAGTGGGGAAAGGATACAGCCTGAGAATTCTCTTGTGGGAAGCTGCCGTCTCTTGTCTGGAGATTCCCGCTCTTTTCTCATGAGAGGAGGGAAATTTACCTCAGCATTCTTCCCCTTAAACATGTGTACTCTCGTGTCAGGAACAGATGAGTCAGTGATATGCAAATCATCTTTTATTTCAATATCATATATTGAATACCTTCTAGCCATCTTGGCTGTAACTTTGCATTATCGTAGTCGACAGTGGAGTTAAACACCGTGTCGATACCAGTGTTTATTATTTTGGATAGTGAGCATTGTGAGACTCTGAAGGTCTCTGTGACATAGGGACAGACATGGGTAGATTTCCTGTCTGTTCCCTAACCATTTGTGCAATAAATTCACCTTAGCACTTACACATATCCAAACAGGTGTCGGCGTTGTTGACGGAGACACCCTCTCACATACATATCCGCTCTATCACCTCCTTAGAGGAGCCTTTTACCTCAGACATGTCGACACACGCGTACCAACACCACACACACAGGGGATGCTCTATTTGAAGACAGTTCCCCCACAAGGCCCTTTGGAGAGACAGAGAGAGAGTATGCCAGCACACACTCCAGCGCTATATAACCCAGGGATTACACTACAACTCAGTGTTTACCCAGTAGCTGCTGTATATACAATTTTTGCGCCTAAATTTATGTGCCCCCCCCTCTCTTTTCACCCTTTGTGTACCAGGATACTGCAGGGGAGAGCCTGGGGAGCTTCCTTCCAGCGGAGCTGTGAAGAGAAAATGGCGCTGGTGTGCTGAGGAAGAAGGCCCCGCCCCCTCAGCGGCGGGCTTCTGTCCTGTTTCTGACTAAAAATGGCGGGGGTTTTACACATATACAGTCACAGACTGTATTATGTGTATTTTTATGCCAAAGGTATTTTTATTGCTGCCCAAGGCGCCCCCCCCCCCAGCGCTCTGCACCCTACAGTGACCGGAGTGTGTGGTGTGCTGTGGGAGCAATGGCGCACAGCTGCGGTGCTGTGCGCTACCTTAATGAAGACAGGAGTCTTCTGCCGCCGATTTCATCGCTTCTCTTCTGTCTTAAGGCTCTGCAAGGGGGACGGCGGCGCGGCTCCGGGAACGGACGATCGAGCTCAGGCCCTGTGTTCGAACCCTCTGGAGCTAATGGTGTCCAGTAGCCTAAGAAGCACAAGCTAGCTGCAAGCAGGTAGGTTTGCTTCTCTCCCCTCAGTCCCACGTAGCAGTGAGTCTGTTGCCAGCAGATCTCACTGAAAATAAAAAACCTAACAAATACTTTCTTTCTAGCAAGCTCAGGAGAGCCCACTAGGAGCACCCAGCTCTGGCCGGGCACAGATTCTAACTAAGGTCTGGAGGAGGGGCATAGAGGGAGGAGCCAGTGCACACCAGATAGTACCTAATCTTTCTTTTAGAGTGCCCAGTCTCCTGCGGAGCCCGTCTATTACCCATGGTCCTTACGGAGTTCCCAGCATCCACTAGGACGTCAGAGAAAATTGGGTTTGCGCACATCTGTGAAACAGGCCCCGTGCCCACGGTCACAGTCTGTGAATAAACAGCATACGGAACTATAACTTATTATTAAGTACGGAAATTATTATACCCCATACTGTACATTCTGCTTATTTCAGAAAAGGGTCAGATACACAAACACAAGTTCACTACCGAGAAGAATTAGGATTGTTCGGATTTGTGCAGGAACGGACGCCTTACTCTGCCTGTTGGCAAAAGACGGATCTGCCCTCATACGGAGTCTGGAGGCCTCATCACACACCCGATAAAGTCCTGAGTACATAAGCCATAAAAATATCTACACATAGGGCGGTATTCAATTCTTTTCACCCCCTTCCACACCCGTTCTGTTTCTGCTGACGGGTGTGGTATAATCATTTCAGCACGCTACCCCCGGGGTAGTGAGGGCACCCAACCCGTTACGCAGCTAAACCCGATTAATATGGGTGCGATATGCACTATAACGGGGATCACTTTAGAAAGGAGTTTGGGCGTGATATATCACTTGAATACCGCCCATAATTTTCCTTTCTGCGTCAATAGTAGACTGGCTGGTGACCGCAATACCCAGCAACCACCCCAATCATCCACTCACACCCCTCTCCCAGAATTTCACTCCTAGGGGTCAATTAATTTACAGGCGTCACCAGCCATTTCGTACGCGCCGATGCCATATGTACAGTAGCACAGAGATTGTTTTGTTTATTTTAATATGCACCCCTATGGGGCTGAGAACTAAAACACAAGATTTGGCGGCAATTTGTGCACATTCAAACCTTCAAGCGTTCCCTGAAAACTCTCCTATTCAGACAAGCTTATCAAATTCCAGAACCGCTCACATTACCTTCATAGCTTTCCTATCCAATTATATCCCCACGTTACAGTTCACACATCCCCCACATATAGTTAATTCTTCACTCTCCCTTCCTCCTGACCCTGGTTCATCACTGCTGTGATGTGATATCATGCAGCCCACCTAGAACCCTTGCAATCTGGTAGACAACTATGCAATAGATAGGCATTGGTACATAAGGATAGGCACTATTTCCCCATAGATTGTAAGCTTGCGAGCAGGGCCTTCCTACCTCTATGACTGTTTGTTATTACCCAGTTTTGTTTTATCATTGTGTCCAGTTGTAAAGCGCAGCAGAGTTTGCTGCGCTATATAAGAAACAGTTAATAAATAAATAAATTCTAATACTACTGTAAAGGCAGATAGGGAACAATTCAATTATCGGTGATTCCTGCTTCGTCACGTTTCAGTTTACACTTTTGGGTTGCACCCCATCACCCCTATAAGATGAATGGCTGACGTCTTGCACAAAGTGACTTAGGAGAACAGGTTCTTGTATGAGCATGCACCTCTTTCTGTTTCCATTAAGTAATTACATTGTCTGACTTTTTTTAATTGTGATAATTGGAAGGAGTTCCAATGTATAGATCCCCATATGGCCAACATGAATTAAATCAAGATGGTCAAAAGGTTGACAGGTTCAAAAGGCAGCTTGCTGGAAGTGTAGGTATAGGTTTGCAATAATTGTGATGTAATATAGAAAACGACACCCCAAAAAAATTTGTGTCGACCTTTACTACTGTCTACCTTTTTCCATGTTGACCCTGTCGACCACATGGGGTCGACCTAATAACGGTCTCTCTAATTAGTGTAGATCTTCTATAACCACACCCAATTGGACAGTGTAATCCACTGCCGGAACCATACTCGGCCGGCGCGTCCCTTTCTGCACCCCAACCCTCTCTCTCGTCTACCATAGTCACCAGACTATGGGGTCTATTTACTAAGCCTTGGATGGATATAAAGTGGACAGAGATGAAGTACCAGCCAATCAGCTCCTAACTGTCATTTTTCAAACCCAGCCTGTAACATGGCAGGTAGGAAATGATTTGCTGGCACTTTATCTCCATCCAAGGCTTAGTAAATAGATCCCTATATTACAGAATATAATATAAGTGAGAGGAGTCTCTCTCTCAATGGGGCAGATGTATTAACCTGGAGAAGGCATAAGGAAATGATAAACCAGTGATGAGTGCAAGGTGATAAACGCACCAGCCAATCAGCGCCAATATGTAAACTAACAGTTAGTCGCTGATTGGCTGGTGCGTTATCACCTTGCACTTATCACTGGTTTATCACTTCCTTATGCCGTCTCCAGCCTTAATACATCTGCCCCAATATTTCTTGGCTTGCAGGAGACAGAGCCCCAGCAACCCCCCCTAAACACCCTGCTAAATAATTATGAAGGAGACTTACTGACCGGATTAATGAGCCTCAAGCAATGATCCGCTAATTCCAGAACTGACCGCGGCTTGGAGATGTCTGGGGTCTATACTGCTTCGTACAGAGAAATGCATTTGAAGAATATGAGAACAAGTTGGTTTCATTTATTTGGATCATCAATAGTCAAAGCTCCAAATTGTAACAATGAAAAAGAAAAAAAAAAAAAGTACAGTTAAAAGACTTTTACAAAACCCTGTGTTTGTCACATATAAAACAGTGTTCACAGTTCTCTCTGTAAGTGTCCAGAGAAGGCCCCGCGGGGCCCGCTAAGAGCAGTGTGCGCTTGTATTGCTCACTCCCGGGGTCCAGCAGCTTCATGACCCGGGAGACGGCGGCTGAACAAGAGCACGGGCCAGGAGTCCGCAAAATGAAGATTCAGGCTTCATCATCGGTTAGCGGGTGCTCTTCGTGGCTTCCTTAGCAGCCAGTATCAGAGGCGTCAGGCTAGACAGGGGTTTGGCGATCTTCAGGAACGGGTGCTGCAGGGGAAAAGGAAATCAGGAGAGACGCATTAGAATGTAGCGGAGTACTAGGCTACATCTGGAAGTTATGCTATGTACATGAGCAAATACACAACGTATATTATACTACAAAAAGATCCCGAAAAGGCACGTCACTTTATAGGAACGATTAAAGGGTATATATCACCCCGCAATACTATGAGCAACACCTCACAACAGAGACCTGCAGGCTATAACCCACATATTACTCCCTGGCAGGTTTCTGCTATATGCTCAACAGGCAAATCCTACAACCATGGACTGCAAGCAGTATAGAAAGGAATATCTGGGGGTATTGGTTGGACACTTTAAAACACAAATTAATATCCGGAAATCATCTTAAGTGAACATTAAAATAGAGATAATGGGCGATATTCAATTGATTTACTGTGTAATGTGACGAAAGGAACGGAGCTAGAATTGAATAGATCCGTTTGGGCACCATCTACTGGCTGCTGGCCGAAAAACAATTGAATTCCGCCCTATGTATTAGTATCAGGACTTCTGCCCTCTCCATGCTGGATGCCAGAAATCCATCAGAAACGGGTGCCCCATCTCCGCCCGCTATGAACGAGCAAGGCTTGCATGCTCGCAAGACGGAAAAGTTCTGCGCGATTCCATGGTGTCGGTCCATTTACTGCCCACAAACGTCTATTTCACCGCAAGAGTGATCCATCACCGGAGAGAACATTGCGTCAGTTCGTTCTATGCCCAATCGTATGTATAGGCATGATGGGATCCGGATTGAAAGTCGACAGTAACTAGGTCGACAATGTCTAGGTCGACCACTGTTGGTCGACAGTCACTAGGTCGACAGGGTGTCTAGGTCAACAGGTCAAAAGGTCGACAGGGTGTCTAGGTCGACAGGGTCTTTAGGTCGATATGTTCTAGGTCGACAGGTCAAAAGGTCGACATGAGTTTTTCACAATTTTTTTCTTTTTTTGAACCTTTTCATACTTAACGATCCACGTGGACTACGATTGGAACGGTAATCTGTGCCGAGCGAAGGCACTATGACCGATGCATGGCGAGCGAAGCGAGCCATGCGAGGGGATGCGGTGCACTAATTGGGGTTCCCGGTCACTCTACGAGGAAAACTACACCAAAATAACATTAAAAACTCATGTCGACCTTTTGACCTGTCGACCTAGAACATGTTGACCTAGACACCCTGTCTACCTAGTTACTGTCGACTTTCAATACCACACCCAAGCATGATACAGGCGGCTTTCTACACCGCACGCCTCGTTTGCAGATATCAGAATCACGCCACACTATTGTCTGTACTATTGCAAGCCGTTCCTGGTTACTTATTGTGACCTTGGCGGAGATGCATGAAAGTGCGGAGAGAGATAAACTACCAACCAGTCTGCGCCGGTCATTTTTCAGACACAGGGCCATATGCAATTGCGGTCAAATTGCCGCAAATGTCGAAAAACGAGGCATTTGACAAAAAAAAAACTGATTCGACAACGCAATACAGTACTTTTCTACAAAAAAAAAAAAGGCCGTTTCAGATTCGACTTTTTGCAATTCGACATTTGTCAAATTCGACATGTCTGCAATGGTAAAAATGCGGCTTTTCGACAGAAGTATATTCAATTGAAGAATGTCGATTCGACAACAGTGCTTTTCGACAGTCATTTAGTCAATTTCAGGCCGCCTCATTTTGCTGGCGTGATCTAATAAAAATTTTTAAAAACATGTTTTTTTGGGGGGGTTTTTTGTTGCTAATAGCATATCTATTTATATTAGAAGGGATTATCTACTTGGTTTGCCTATTAGGAGCCACAAGTATTATTTAATAGATTTTTTAAAAGAATATTTTTATATTTTTTTACTGACTAAAATAATATGGAGAGATCAGAGCATGTTTTTCAGTTGGAAGGGGTGGGAATGGGTTAAAATCCTGAAAAAAAAAATGCGTGGGGTCCCCCCTCCTAAGCATAACCAGCCTCGGGCTCTTTGAGCCGGTCCTGGTTGTAAAAATACGGGGGGGGGGGGGGGAAATGACAGGGGATCCCCCATATTTTAACAACCAGCACCGGGCTCTGCGTCCAGTCCTGGTGCAAAAAATACGGGGGACAAAAGACGTAGGTGTCCCCCGTATTTTTCACACCAGCACCGGGCTCCACTAGCTAGAGAGATAGTGCCACAGCCGGGGGACACTTTTATACCGATCCCTGCGGCCGTGGCATTAAATCCCCAACTAGTCACCCGGGGTACCCTGGAGTGGGGACCCCTTAAATCAAGGGGTGTCCCCGTCCCCCCCCTCCAGCCATCCTTCAGCCATCCAAGGGCCAGGAGTGAAGCCCGAGGCTGTCCCCCCCCATACAAGGGCTGCGGATGGGGGGCTGATGGCCAAGTGTAAAAAAAAAAAGGAATATATATTTTTTTTTTAGCAGAACTACAAGTCCCAGCAAGCCTCCCCCCGCAAGCTGGTACTTGGAGAACCACAAGTACCAGCATGCGGAGGCGAAACGGGCCCACTGGTACCTGTAGTTCTACTACAAAAAAAATACCCAAATAAAAACCGTACACACACACCGTGACAGTATAACTTTATTACATACATGCACACCTACATACACACATACTTACCTATGTTGACACAAAGCAGTCGGTCCTTTTCACCAGTAGAATCTACGGTTTACCTGTAAATAAAATTATACTCACAACAATCCAGTGTAGATCTGTCCTCTTCAGAGTTTGTAATCCACGTACTTGGCAAAATAATAAAACGCAAAACCCGATCCACGCACTGAAAGGGGTCCCATGTTTACACATGGGACTCCTTTCCTTGACTGCCAGGACCCCCCGTGACTGCTGTCAAAGAGGGTCCCTTCAGCCAATCAGGGAGCGCCACGTCGTGGCACTCTCCTGATTGGCTGTGCGCGTCTGAGCTTTCAGGCGGCGCATAGCACATAGGCGCTTCATTATATTCAATGGTGGGAACTTTCCGGTCAGCGGTTGACCGCGAGTAACCTTAACCGCTGACGCAAAGTTCCCACCATTGGATACAATGGAGCGCCTATGTGCTACATTGTATCTCGAGTGCGCCACCTGACCCGTGGATTCTACTGGTGAAGAGGACTGACTGCTTCATGTCAACATAGGTAAGCATGTGTGTGTCGGTGTGCATGTATGTAATAAAGTTATACTGTCACGGTGTGTGTGTGTACTGTTTTTATTTGGGTATTTTTTTTGTAGTAGAACTACAGGTACCAGTGGGCCCGTTTCCCCCCCCGCATGCTGGTACTTGTGGTTCTCCAAGTACCAGCTTGCGGGGGAGGCTTGCTGGGACTTGTAGTTCTGCTACAAAAAACAATATTCTTTTTTTTGACACTTGGCTATCAGCCTCCCATCCGCCGCCCTTGGATGGTGGTGGGGGGAAGGGGGGGTTTTGGACAGCCTCGGGCTTCACCCCCTGGCCCTTGGATGGCTGGAGGGGGGGACCCCTTGATTTAAGGGGTCCCCACTCCTCCAGGGTACCCCGGCCAGGGGTGACTAGTTGGGGATTTAATGCCACAGCCGCAGGGACCGGTATAAAAGTGTCCCCTGGCTGTGGCATTATCTCTCCAGCTAGTGGAGCCCGGTGCTGGTGTGAAAAATACGGGGGAGCCCTACGTCTTTTGTCCCCCGTATTTTTTGCACCAGGACCGGACGCAGAGCCCGGTGCTGGTTGTTAAAATAGGGGGGATCCCCTTTCATTTTTCCCCACGGATTTTTACAACCAGGACCGGCTCAAAGAGCCCGAGGCTGGTTATGCTTAGGAGGGGGGATCCCGCGCATTTTTTTCAGGGTTTTTTAAACACTTTTGTGCCGTCCATGAAGTCGAATCCAGGACGCACACTATCGTCAATAGGTCCGTTTTTCGACAGCGGGATATGAATATGTCGAATTCGGGTCCCCGCGGGAGGGTGTGTGACTGTCGAATTAAAAAACGAATTGCATATACCCCACAGTCTGTAACATGACAGAAGCTGATTGGTTGGTACTTTATTTCTCTCCAAGCTTCATTTTTGTGGTCAAGGTTTAATACAGAAATATGTTCTGTGATCAATGTTTAACATTAAAATGCAGAAGTAGGTTACGCCGGACCCCTGAGCTTACAGCGTAGCACTGGGAAACACCGAAACCCCCACGCTCACGGCACAGCAGTGGGTTACGCTGGTCCCCCGTATTTACATCACAGTAGTGGGTAACACCGGATCCCCGCGCTCACAGAGCAGCAGAGGGTAACGCCGAATCCCCGCGCTCACAGAGCAGCAGAGGGTAACGCCGAACCCCCGCGCTCACAGCGCAGCAGAGGGTAACGCCGAATCCCCGCGCTCACAGCGCAGCAGAGGGTAACGCCGAGTCCCCGCGCTCACAGCGCAGCAGAGGGTAACGCCGAGTCCCCGCGCTCACAGCGCAGCAGAGGGTAACGCCGAGTCCCCGCGCTCACAGCGCAGCAGAGGGTAACGCCGAATCCCCGCGCTCACAGAGCAGCAGAGGGTAACGCCGAATCCCCGCGCTCACAGAGCAGCAGAGGGTAACGCCGAATCCCCGCGCTCACAGAGCAGCAGAGGGTAACGCCGAATCCCCGCGCTCACAGAGCAGCAGAGGGTAACGCCGAATCCCCGCGCTCACAGAGCAGCAGAGGGTAACGCCGAATCCCCGCGCTCACAGCGCAGCAGAGGGTAACGCCGGATCCCCGCGCAGCAGAGGGTAACGCCGGATCCCTGCGCTCACAGCGCAGCAGAGGGTAACGCCGGATCCCCGCGCTCACGGAGCAGCAGAGGGTAACGCTGGATCCCCACGCTCACAGCGCAGCAGAGGGTAACGCCGGATTCCCGCGCTCACAGCGCAGCAGAGGGTAACGCCGGATTCCCGCGCTCACAGCGCAGCAGAGGGTAACGCCGGATTGTCGTGGACACCCACGAGTGGAAATAGTCCCTGTTGGTCAGCATGCCGACCATCGGGATAGTGTGGGGGTGGGATGTTGGTGGAGGTCATGTGACAGTCGGTCTCCCGACCTCCGGTCACATGAATACCACCCTATAAGATGATCTTATTGTTTGTTATACACAACATCCATGATGGATAAAAATCCCTACTTAACCCTTCCCTGGCCAGGGGCTTTTCACACATTCGAAACACGGAAAATCTCACTTCCAGGCTTCTCTGGATGCCAAGACGCCATGAACGTGCGGGCCGGAGATGATTTAGTACCCCCGGAGGAGAATCTCAGGGATGGGCTCTGACAATCTGCATCATGTCTGACAGCAGAAAATCAGCTCTGCCCAGACTGATACGTGTCATGGGATCCAGGTAAGTAAATTACATTAATCCCATGTTTTAAGATTTGGGTGATGTTCTCTTTTTAAACGGTCAGAAAACACTGAAATCCTATAAACCATGAGCCTCCTTAGTGCCTGTGTAACACAGGGCAGACATACAGTATAATGCAGAGCTTTCTTTCCTACGCCTACTAGAAAAAATATATTTAAAAAAAAGTAACATATAACATTATATATCACTGTGGATAAGGCATGGTCCACACTTTAACACCCGTGTTCTGTACGAAGACCACACACACACACACACACACACACACGATATCCGTGTTCGTACTTCCCGAGGGATCGCACAGACGGATAACACCGCCCTGGTTTATCTTGCAACTTTGCAAACGATTAACATTGAACTAAAGATCTAATTACTGCACATCATTAATAAATGAGATAATACCGGCCCAGACGAGACGCACAGGTATGTGCAGTGATCCTGTAATCCGCACACAGTCAGTGTCTAGTAATAAGAAATAATAATTCTATTTCCATAGTATGTATAGTTCCAGCTTACACCTTTATTCTGCACCTGCTCTGTGGTCAGCATTATATACTCATATGTAACACTGCGGGATAATGGCAGTTACATTAATGCAATGACTGGTATCTGCCCCATAGCAGGCAATTCATCTGTCCGGCACTGTCTGGGAAGTCTGTCATCGTTATGCGGTATATCACTTGCCATCTTATACATTATCTCCATAGCTAGAGACTCGATGCTTTCACTGGCACGCTGAGCGGAACACACGGAGGTCTGTTCTACTAACCGTCCATCCAGTATACTGCAGAATAAGATGCTGCCAGTCCAGTCACCGGTTATTAGGGGGAACTGTGCGCTTTCCGGCCCAGTGTATGGAGCGGATGTAACCTGCTGGGTTTTAGGCACCACTGTCATGTAAAACAAGAGTCTATTTATATAGTGTTCTCCTCATGACTGGCAGGAGACAGTGTGAACAGAAGTCCGTCCACCTGTTCCCAGCAATGCAGGAAACACTAAATGCCAGACGTCACACAGGAGGGGGAGAGTAACCATTCCTATACAGCACAGGACTGGCAGTCCTACATCACCTGCTACCAACACCCACACAGCAGCCACTGTCTATATATCATCACACAGGAGGGGGAGAGTAACCATTCCTATACAGCACAGGACTGACAGTCCTACATCACCTGCTACCAATACCCACACAGCAGCCACTGTCTATATATCATCACACAGGAGGAGAGAGTAATCATTCCTATACAGCACAGGACTGGCAGTCCTACATCACCTGCTACCAATACCTACTGTCTATATATCATCACACAGGAGGAGAGTAACCATTCCTATACAGCACAGGACTGGCAGTCCTACATCAACTGCTACCAATACCCACACAGCAGCCACTGTCTATATATCATCACACAGGAGGGGGAGAGTAATCATTCCTATACAGCACAGGACTGACAGTCCTACATCCCCTGCTACCAATACCCACACAGCAGCCACTGTCTATATATCATCACACAGGAGGAGAGAGTAATCATTCCTATACAGCACAGGACTGGCAGTCCTACATCACCTGCTACCAATACCTACTGTCTATATATCATCACACAGGAGGAGGAGAGTAACCATTCCTATACAGCACAGGACTGGCAGTCCTACATCAACTGCTACCAATACCCACACAGCAGCCACTGTCTATATATCATCACACAGGAGGGGAGAGTAACCATTCCTATACAGCACAGGACTGACAGTCCTACATCAACTGCTACCAATACCAACACAGCAGCCACTGTCTATATATCATCACACAGGAGTAGAGTAACCATTCCTATACAGCACAGGACTGACAGTCCTACATCACCTGCTACCAATACCCACACAGCAGCCACTGTCTATATATCATCACACAGGAGGAGAGTAACCATTCCTATACAGCACAGGACTGACAGTCCTACATCACCTACTACCAATACCCACACAGCAGCCACTGTCTATATATCATCACACAGGAGGAGAGTAACCATTCCTATACAGCACAGGACTGACAGTCCTACATCAACTGCTACCAATACCCACACAGCAGCCACTGTCTATATATCATCACACAGGAGGGGGGAGAGTAACCATTCCTATACAGCACAGGACTGGCAGTCCTACATCAACTGCTACCAATACCCACACAGCAGCCACTGTCTATATATCATCACACAGGAGGGGGGAGAGTAACCATTCCTATACAGCACAGGACTGGCAGTCCTACATCACCTGCTACCAATACCCACACAGCAGCCACTGTCTATATATCATCACACAGGAGGAGAGTAACCATTCCTATACAGCACAGGACTGACAGTCCTACATCAACTGCTACCAATACCCACACAGCAGCCACTGTCTATATATCATCACACAGGAGGAGAGTAACCATTCCTATACAGCACCGGACTGACAGTCCTACATCCCCTGCTACCAATACCCACACAGCAGCCACTGTCTATATATCAACACACAGGAGGAGAGAGTAACCATTCCTATACAGCACAGGACTGGCAGTCCTACATCAACTGCTACCAATACCCACACAGCAGCCACTGTCTATATATCATCACACAGGAGGAGAGTAACCATTCCTATACAGCACAGGACTGACAGTCCTACATCACCTGCTACCAATACCCACACAGCAGCCACTGTCTATATATCATCACACAGGAGGGGGAGAGTAACCATTCCTATACAGCACAGGACTGACAGTCCTACATCCCCTGCTACCAATACCCACACAGCAGCCACTGTCTATATATCATCACACAGGAGGGGGGAGAGTAACCATTCCTATACAGCACAGGACTGGCAGTCCTACATCACCTGCTACCAATACCCACACAGCAGCCACTGTCTATATATCATCACACAGGAGGGGGAGAGTAACCATTCCTATACAGCACAGGACTGACAGTCCTACATCACCCACTACCAATACCCACACAGCAGCCACTGTCTATATATCATCACCCAGGAGGGGGAGAGTAACCATTCCTATACAGCACAGGACTGACAGTCCTACATCACCCACTACCAATACCCACACAGTCCTACATCACCTGCTACCAAAACCCACACAGCAGCCACTGTCTATATATCATCACACAGGAGGAGAGAGTAACCATTCCTATACAGCACAGGACTGACAGTCCTACATCACCTGCTACCAATAACCACACAGCAGCCACTGTCTATATATCATCACACAGGAGGAGAGAGTAACCATTCCTATACAGCACAGGACTGGCAGTCCTACATCCCCTGCTACCAATACCTACTGTCTATATATCATCACACAGGAGGGAGAGAGTAACCATTCCTATACAGCACAGGACTGACAGTCCTACATCACCTGCTACCAATACCCACACAGCAGCCACTGTCTATATATCATCTCCCAGGAGGGGAGAGTAACCATTCCTATACAGCACAGGACTGGCAGTCCTACATCACCTGCTACCAATACCCACACAGCAGCCACTGTCTATATATCATCACACAGGAGGGGGAGAGTAACCATTCCTATACAGCACAGGACTGACAGTCCTACATCACCTGCTACCAATACCCACACAGCAGCCACTGTCTATATATCATCACACAGGAGGGGGAGAGTAACCATTCCTATACAGCACAGGACTGACAGTCCTACATCAACTGCTACCAATACCCACACAGCAGCCACTGTCTATATATCATCACACAGGAGGGAGAGAGTAACCATTCCTATACAGCACAGGACTGACAGTCCTACATCACCTGCTACCAATACCCACACAACAGCCACTGTCTATATATCATCACACAGGAGGGGGAGAGTAACCATTCCTATACAGCACAGGACTGGCAGTCCTACATCACCTACTACCAATACCTACTGTCTATATATCATCACACAGGAGGAGAGAGTAACCATTCCTATACAGCACAGGACTGACAGTCCTACATCACCTGCTACCAATACCCACACAGCAGCCACTGTCTATATATCATCACACAGGAGGGGGGAGAGTAACCATTCCTATAAAGCACAGGACTGGCAGTCCTACATCACCTGCTACCAATACCTACTGTCTATATATCATCACACAGGAGGGGGGAGAGTAACCATTCCTATACAGCACAGGACTGGCAGTCCTACATCACCTGCTACCAATACCCACACAGCAGCCACTGTCTATATATCATCACACAGGAGGAGAGAGTAACCATTCCTATACAGCACAGGACTGGCAGTCCTACATCACCTGCTACCAATACCCACACAGCAGCCACTGTCTATATATCATCACACAGGAGGGGGGAGAGTAACCATTCCTATACAGCACAGGACTGGCAGTCCTACATCACCTGCTACCAATACCTACTGTCTATATATCATCACACAGGAGGAGAGAGTAACCATTCCTATACAGCACAGGACTGGCAGTCCTACATCACCTGCTACCAATACCCACACAGCAGCCACTGTCTATATATCATCACACAGGAGGAGAGTAACCATTCCTATACAGCACAGGACTGACAGTCCTACATCACCTACTACCAATACCCACACAGCAGCCACTGTCTATATATCATCACACAGGAGGAGAGTAACCATTCCTATACAGCACAGGACTGACAGTCCTACATCAACTGCTACCAATACCCACACAGCAGCCACTGTCTATATATCATCACACAGGAGTAGAGTAACCATTCCTATACAGCACAGGACTGACAGTCCTACATCACCTACTACCAATACCCACACAGCAGCCACTGTCTATATATCATCACACAGGAGGAGAGTAACCATTCCTATACAGCACAGGACTGACAGTCCTACATCAACTGCTACCAATACCCACACAGCAGCCACTGTCTATATATCATCACACAGGAGGAGAGTAACCATTCCTATACAGCACCGGACTGACAGTCCTACATCCCCTGCTACCAATACCCACACAGCAGCCACTGTCTATATATCAACACACAGGAGGAGAGAGTAACCATTCCTATACAGCACAGGACTGACAGTCCTACATCACCTGCTACCAATACCCACACAGCAGCCACTGTCTATATATCATCACACAGGAGGAGAGAGTAACCATTCCGATACAGCACAGGACTGGCAGTCCTACATCACCTGCTACCAATACCCACACAGGAGCCACTGTCTATATATTATCATCACACAGGAGGAGAGAGTAACCATTCATATACAGCACAGGACTGGCAGTCCTACATCAACTGCTACCAATACCCACACAGCAGCCGCTGTCTATATATCATCACACAGGAGGAGAGTAACCATTCCTATACAGCACAGGACTGACAGTCCTACATCACCTGCTACCAATACCCACACAGCAGCCACTGTCTATATATCATCACACAGGAGGGGGAGAGTAACCATTCCTATACAGCACCGGACTGGCAGTCCTACATCACCTACTACCAATACCTACTGTCTATATATCATCACACAGGAGGAGAGAGTAACCATTCCTATACAGCACAGGACTGACAGTCCTACATCACCTGCTACCAATACCCACACAGCAGCCACTGTCTATATATATCATCACACAGGAGGAGGAGAGTAACCATTCCTATACAGCACAGGACTGGCAGTCCTACATCACCTGCTACCAATACCCACACAGCAGCCACTGTCTATATATCATCACACAGGAGGGGGAGAGTAACCATTCCTATACAGCACAGGACTGACAGTCCTACATCACCCACTACCAATACCCACACAGCAGCCACTGTCTATATATCATCACCCAGGAGGGGGAGAGTAACCATTCCTATACAGCACAGGACTGACAGTCCTACATCACCCACTACCAATACCCACACAGTCCTACATCACCTGCTACCAAAACCCACACAGCAGCCACTGTCTATTTATCATCACACAGGAGGAGAGAGTAACCATTCCTATACAGCACAGGACTGACAGTCATACATCACCTGTTACCAATAACCACACAGCAGCCACTGTCTATATATCATCACACAGGAGGAGAGAGTAACCATTCCTATACAGCACAGGACTGGCAGTCCTACATCCCCTGCTACCAATACCTACTGTCTATATATCATCACACAGGAGGGAGAGAGTAACCATTCCTATACAGCACAGGACTGACAGTCCTACATCACCTGCTACCAATACCCACACAGCAGCCACTGTCTATATATCATCTCCCAGGAGGGGAGAGTAACCATTCCTATACAGCACAGGACTGGCAGTCCTACATCCCCTGCTACCAATACCTACTGTCTATATATCATCACACAGGAGGAGAGAGTAACCATTCCTATACAGCACAGGACTGACAGTCCTACATCACCCACTACCAATACCCACAGTCCTACATCACCCACTACCAATACCCACACAGTCCTACATCACCCACTACCAATACCCACACAGTCCTACATCACCTGCTACCAATACCCACACAGCAGCCACTGTCTATATATCATCACACAGGAGGAGAGAGTAACCATTCCTATACAGCACAGGACTGACAGTCCTACATCACCCAATACCAATACCCACACAGCAGCCACTGTCTATATATCATCACACAGGAGGAGAGAGTAACCATTCCTATACAGCACAGGACTGACAGTCCTACATCACCTGCTACCAATACCCACTGTCTATATATCATCACACAGGAGGAGAGTAACCATTCCTATACAGCACAGGACTGACAGTCCTACATCACCTACTACCAATACCCACACAGCAGCCACTGTCTATATATCATCACACAGGAGGAGAGTAACCATTCCTATACAGCACAGGACTGACAGTCCTACATCACCTGCTACCAATACCCACACAGCAGCCACTGTCTATATATCATCACACAGGAGGGGGGAGAGTAACCATTCCTATAAAGCACAGGACTGGCAGTCCTACATCACCTGCTACCAATACCTACTGTCTATATATCATCACACAGGAGGGGGGAGAGTAACCATTCCTATACAGCACAGGACTGGCAGTCCTACATCACCTGCTACCAATACCCACACAGCAGCCACTGTCTATATATCATCACACAGGAGGAGAGAGTAACCATTCCTATACAGCACAGGACTGGCAGTCCTACATCACCCACTACCAATACCCACACAGTCCTACATCACCTGCTACCAAAACCCACTGTCTATATATCATCACACAGGAGGAGAGTAACCATTCCTATACAGCACAGGACTGACAGTCCTACATCACCTGCTACCAATACCCACTGTCTATATATCATCACACAGGAGGAGAGTAACCATTCCTATACAGCACAGGACTGACAGTCCTACATCACCTGCTACCAATACCCACTGTCTATATATCATCACACAGGAGGAGAGTAACCATTCCTATACAGCACAGGACTGACAGTCCTACATCACCTACTACCAATACCCACACAGCAGCCACTGTCTATATATCATCACACAGGAGGAGAGTAACCATTCCTATACAGCACAGGACTGACAGTCCTACATCACCTGCTACCAATACCCACACAGCAGCCACTGTCTATATATCATCACACAGGAGGAGAGAGTAACCATTCCTATACAGCACAGGACTGACAGTCCTACATCACCTGCTACCAATACCCACACAGCAGCCACTGTCTATATATCATCACACAGGAGGGAGAGAGTAACCATTCCTATACAGCACAGGACTGGCAGTCCTACATCACCTGCTACCAATACCTACTGTCTATATATCATCACACAGGAGGGAGAGAGTAACCATTCCTATACAGCACAGAACTGACAGTCCTACATCACCTGCTACCAAAACCCACACAGCAGCCACTGTCTATATATCATCACACAGGAGGAGAGTAACCATTCCTATACAGCACAGGACTGACAGTCCTACATCAACTGCTACCAACACCCACACAGCAGCCACTGTCTATATATCATCACACAGGAGGAGAGTAACCATTCCTATACAGCACAGGACTGACAGTCCTACATCACCTGCTACCAACACCCACACAGCAGCCACTGTCTATATATCATCACACAGGAGTAGAGTAACCATTCCTATACAGCACAGGACTGACAGTCCTACATCACCTGCTACCAATACCCACACAGCAGCCACTGTCTATATATCATCACACAGGAGGAGAGTAACCATTCCTATACAGCACAGGACTGACAGTCCTACATCACCTGCTACCAACACCCACACAGCAGCCACTGTCTATATATCATCACACAGGAGGGGGGAGAGTAACCATTCCTATACAGCACAGGACTGACAGTCCTACATCAACTGCTACCAATACCCACACAGCAGCCACTGTCTATATATCATCACACAGGAGGGGGGAGAGTAACCATTCCTATACAGCACAGGACTGACAGTCCTACATCACCTGCTACCAATACCCACACAGCAGCCACTGTCTATATATCATCACACAGGAGGAGAGAGTAACAATTCCTATACAGCACAGGACTGACAGTCCTACATCCCCTGCTACCAATATCCACACAGCAGCCAATGTCTATATATATCATCTGTAATTTATAAAGAGTGAAGTTGCCCATAGCAACCACTCACTGTACTTTATAAACGCTAGGTAGAATCTGACTGGTTGCTATGGGCAACTTCTGTACTGGTCGCCACTACAAAAGTAGACTAGAAAAAAAGCTGTAATATAGTCAGTGGCTCTCCGATAACGTGGAACTACAAGTCTCAGTATGTCCTGGCAGGCTTGGAGCTGTGGGATGTGGAGATAGAAAGGTTTGTTCTATTGCCTCTTATCCTGCAGAGATTACATATTACAGCTCCATATGCTGTTTAGTTTCAGTCATTTGGTCAAGACATACAAATGTACAGAGAAACCGTGGTACAGAAGCAGCGGCACCACCATTTATAACAATGCCAAACACTAAACAGGATTTATAAGGCCAATTATTATTTGGAAAGATCACAACGAAGGCAGTTTAAGTGTCTCCAATCACTAAGCGACCTGCATTAGGGGAGCAGCACCAGACCCTAATCGGGTAAATCGAGTAAGTACTGTAGGTCCATTTTCGGCATGGGGGACCCGCAGTGACCCGTGTGGGTGATTAAGAGTCTGGCATCAGTTACCTAGCACTGAGGAGTGTTCGGTGAAACAATTATTATTGTGGAAAGTGATGGGGAGAAACAGAAGCCGTTTACACGGGACACTCTGCCAATAAGACGAGAATAATCAGGAGGAGATTTGTGGGAGGTGATCCGGAATTTACACGTAATTGCGCTACCTATAAGAGTTTAGGGGGGGAGTCAATCAGGTGATAGTTTGGTACCGCGATGCAAATTTGCATTGCGAATTACATTTGCAATTCAGTTCCCTTCCTTTTTCCATGTAAATTCACCTGTTTCTGTCCGTAATTAAATTAATGGCCTCAAAGTATCCCAAAATTAACTTTTTCGGTAGTTTATTCACCCCAAATTGAATTAAAGTATTTCAATGGAAAAAAAAAAAAAATCGATTTTTGTCGTTTTTTTAGATTTTAGAAAAGAAATAATGGCCTCTAATTACCCCTAAATCACCTTTTTCCTACTTTTTTTTTTGCATGTATCGTTCAATTCCTTTGCAATTAAATGAATTTCGTAAGCTTTTTACATTATTTTACTTTTCTTTTTTTTAAATGCACAAAATCAGCCATATGACACCTTTTAAAAAGGTCCAGTACTTTCCTCACGCCCACTGCCAGTCCTCTATAGGATTCTGATAAGGAAGTTATCACGTATTTGGCGGCTAGACAGCCTCTCCACTTTTTCATGCTATTTTCCCAGCTCACTTTTTGGAGTAGTGCCAATTGTCATTTCCAACTGAACTACGCAACTCTCGAAGTGTGTGAATTTATAAGCGTGGTGTGGGAGTTTCACACCTTATGCAAACTCACACCTAATTGAATTCCCCCTCTCACCCAGCCAATGCAAAGCTTCTGTAATTCAGGCGTCTCCTTCCCCCATTACATAAATAAGAAGGATCTTGCTTAGAGGATGAAGTGTTCTGCACTGGAGGTCAGGTATTTCTGGATATGGGAAAGGGAGGGGGGGGGTTTACCTCCAGCAAATCTCTGGCTGATCCCCTCTTCTCCACGTCCATCTCCAGGCATCGGTTGAGGAAGTCTCGGAACGTGACAGACAGCTTCTCTGGGTTCTGAAGCTCCGGGGTACCGTTCGTGGCGATGAGATACAGCGCCTGTTTACGTAACACAGTCATGAGTCAATAAACAGTCTGCTCCCAATACTGGAGGGGGAACAAATAAAAAGTAGATTTCTAATGCGAAGCTTCAGTAAAGTACAAAATGTAGATAAGATATTTGCTAGTGTAATCCCCCCCCCCTACCCCCACCACCATACACGCACCCATCAGCCACAAATGAGTTGGTCCGCACCGTCTACACCTCACAAGCCGGTGGGGCGATCAGAGTGTCTGGATGTGGATGGTACAAGCCTGGTAACGGGGGATCAGAGTATAGCGAGGCTTCAGAGGCACTTACCCTCAGAGGATTTTCATTCAAGTATGGAGGTTCTCCCTCTATCATCTCTATGGCCATGATCCCCAGAGACCAGATGTCCACTTTAGGGCCGTAAGCTTTGCGGGTGACTACCTCCGGGGCCATCCAATAGGGAGTACCTACCATGGTACTGCGCTTACTCTGTTCCGGGGTAATTTGGGCGCAAAAACCGAAGTCGGCTAGAAGGAAAAGATACAACACACATGAATACATTTCCGGAGTCGGGTTCCTCACACATGACGTTTTCCGGAGATCTGTAATGCGTGTAAGTAGCGCTGGCCATAGACGGCACACCTACTGCAGAGGACGCATCGGGCAGACGAGGGCAGGAGTGACCGCACCATAATCTGTGCGCCTCCACTCACTGCACCATGTAAGTGGCCTTCATTTCACAGCTTGGAGTTGGCAGAACCATGGTCAGGGGCGTGGCGGGCTGGACAGGTTTGAGAACCAATCCGAACAATCCAGACCGGTTCCAGCTGTTTCCAGGCAGTGAACAGTTACCGATCAGGGTACGGACAGTTTACAAAGGTTAATCAAATATATTACGGCGTAGACCATATTAGTGTAACAAATGTAAAAATGTGAAATACATTTGATAGCATGTAGCGTGTTGCGTGAACATACTTAATTTCACCGAGCCATCCATTCCCAGTAGGATGTTGTCGCTCTTAATGTCCCGATGGATGACTTGATTAGAGTGAAGGAATTCCAGGGCCTGAAGACACTGGAGACAAGAGGAGGACATGAGACTGGAAAGGTGGAACCAGAAGAGACCAACCTACAGATGGAGCCACACTTATCTTGGCTTCTCTGCTGCTCCTAGGTGCACCAAGGCTTATTAGCATATACCCTTCATCTATTGTTCTCAGCTGCAATACAATACAGAGAGAACAATACAGTAGGGGATTAACTCTTGACTGCCCTGGCTCAATTAATCCTATT